>NC_087346.1:86345681-86648712 GCF_030014295.1 Loxodonta africana
GGTGTGCATATATCTGTTTGTGTGAAGGCTTTTGTTTCTCTACGGTATATTACAAGGAGTGGGATTTCTGGGTTGTATGGTAGTTCTATTTCTAACTGTTTAAGATAACGCCAGATAGATTTCCAAAGTGGTTGTACCATTTTACATTCCCACTAGCAGTGTATAAGAGTTCCAATGTCTCCCTAGCCTCTCCAACATTTATTATTTTGTGTCTTTTGGATTAATGCCAGCCTTGTTGGAGTGAGATGGCATCTCATCGTAGTTTTAATCTGCATTTCCCTAATGGCTAATGATTGAGAGCATTTTCTCATGTATCTGTTAGCTGCCTGAATGTCTTCTTTAGTAAAGTATGTGTTCATATCCTTTTCCCACATCTTGATTGGGTTGTTTGTCTTTTTGTGGTTGAGTTTTGACAGAATCATGTAGAGTTTAGAGATTAGGCCCTGGTCGGAGATGTCATAGCTGAAAATTCTTTCCCAGTCTTTAGATGGTCTTTTTACTCTTTTGGCGAAGTCTTTGGATGAGCATAGGTGTTTGATTTTTAGGAGCTCCCAGTTATCTGGTTTCTCTTCGTCATTTTTGGTAATGTTTTGTATTCTGTTTATGCCTTGTATTAGGGCTCCTACGGTTGTCCCTATTTTTTCTTCCATGATCTTTATCGTTTTAGTCTTTATGTTTAAGTCTTTGATCCACTTGAAGTTAGTTTTTGTGCTTGGTGTGAGGTATGGGTCCTGTTTCATTTTTTTGCGAATGGATATCCAGTTATGCCAGCACCATTTGTTAAAAAGGCTATCTTTTCCCCAATTAACTGACATTGGGCCTTTGTCAAACATCAGCTGCTCATACATGGATGGATTTATATCTGGGTTCTCAATTCTGTTCCACTGGTCTATGTGCCTGTTGTTGTACCAGTAGTACCAGGCTGTTTTGACTACTGCGACTGTATAATAGCTTCTGAAATCAGGTAGAGTGAGGCCTCCCACTTTCTTCTTCTTTTTCAGTAATCTTTGCTTATCTGAGGCTTCTTTCCCTTCCATATGAAGTTGGTGATTTGTTTCTCTATCACCTTAAATAATGACATTGGAATTTGGATCTGAAGTGCATTGTATGTATAGATGGCTTTTGGTGGAATAGGCATTTTTACTATGTTAAGTCTTCCTATCCATGAGCAAGGTATGTTTTTCCACTTAAGTATGTTCTTGTTAATTTCTTGTAGTAAAGTACTTTGTAGTTTTCTTTGTATAGGTCTTTTACATCCTTGGTAAGATTTATTCCTAAGTATTTTATCTTCTTGGGGGCTACTGTGAATAGTATTGATTTGGTGATTTCCTCTTCGATGTTGTTTTTGTTGATGTAGAGGAATCCAAGTGATTTTTGTATGTTTATTTTATAATCTGAGACTCTGCCAAACTCTTCTATTAGTTTCAGTAGTTTTCTGGAGGATTCCTTAGGGTTTTCTGTGTATAAGATCATGTCATCTGCAAATAGAGATAATTTTACTTCCTCCTTGCCAATCCGGATGACTTTTATTTCTTTGTCTAGCCTAATTGCCCTGGCTAGGACTTCTAGCACGATGTTGAGTAAGAGCGGTGATAAAGGGCATCCTTGTCTGGTTCCCGTTCTCAAGGGAAATGCTTTCAGGCTCTCTCCATCTAGGGTGATGTTGGCTGCTGGCTTTGTATACATGGCCTTTACAATGTCGAGGAATTTTCCTTCTCTCTTATTTTGCTCGCATGAATGGGTGTTGGGCTTTGTCAAATACCTTTTCTGCATCAGTTGATAAGATCATGTGGTTCTTGTATCTTGTTTTACTTATATGCTGGATTACATTGAGTATTATTCTAATGTTGTACCACCTCTGTATAATTTTTTTTATACCTGGTATAAATTCCGCTTGGTCATGGCGAATTATTACTATTATTAGTATTGATATGTTGTTGAACTCTATTGGCTAGAACTTTGTGAGAATTTTTGCATCTAAGTTCATGAGGGAAATAGGTAATTTTCTTTTTTTGTGATGTCTTTACCTGGTTTTGGTATCAGGGAAATGCTGGCTTCATAGAATGAGTTGGGAGCTCCATCCTTTTCTATATTTTTTTACCTGGTTTTGGTATCAGGGAAATGCTGGCTTCATAGAACGAGTTGGGAGCTCCATCCTTTTCTATGCTCTGAAATATGCTTAGTAGTAGTGGTGTTAGTTCTCTGAAAGTTTGATAGAATTCTACAGTGAAGCCATCAGGGCCAGGGCTTTTTTTTATTGGGAGTTTTTTAATCACCTTTTCAATCTCTTCTTTCTTATGGGTTTATCTAGTTGTTCTACCTCTTTGTCTTACTTTAGGTAGGTAGTGTGTTTCTAGAAATTCAACCATTTCTTCTAGGTATTCAAATTTGTTAGAGTACCTTTTTTCATAGTAACCTGATATGATTTTTTAATTTCTGTTGTCTGTATTGTGATCACCCATCTCACTTCTTATTCAGGTTATTTGCTTTGTCTCCTGTTTTTCTTTTCTCAGCCTGGCCAAAGTTTTATTGATTTTGCTAATGTTTTTGAAGAACCAGCTTTTGGTATTGTTAACTCTCAATTGTTTTTCTGTTCTCTATTTCATTAAATTCTGCTCTAATTTTTATTATTTGCTTTTTTCTGGTGCTTGAGGGGTTTTTTGTTGCTCTCTATTTGTTAAAGTTGTAGGGATAATTCTTTGATTTGGCCGTTTCTTCTTTTGGGATGTGTGCATGTATTGCTGTAAACTGACCCCTGAGAACTGCTTTAGCTGTGTCCCAAAGATTCTGATAGGAAGTGTTTTCATTCTCAATTGAACCTATGAATTTCATTATTCCATCCTTAATTTCTTCTATAACCCAGTCGTTTTTGAGCAAGGAGTTTTTCAGTTTCCATATGTTTGATTTCCTTTCCCTGCTTTTTTGTGTTATAGATTCCTACTTTTATGACTTTATGGTCAGGAAAGATGCTTTGTAATATTTCGATATTTTGGATCCTGTTAAGGCTTGCTTTATGACCTAATATGTGGTCTATTCTGGAGAACATTCCAAGTGCATTGGAAAAGAAAGTATAATTGTCTGCTGTTGGGTGGAGTGTTCAGTATATGTCCACGAGGTCAAGTTGGTTGATTGTGGTGTTTAGCAATTCTGTGTCTTTATTGAGATTCTTTCTGGGGGTTCTGTCCTTCACCAAAAGTGGTGTGTTGAAGTCACGTACTATTATCTTGGAGCTATGTATCTCACTTTTCAATGCTGTCAGAGTTTGTTTTATGTATCTTGAAGCCCTGTCATTGTGAGTGTAAATGTTTAATACTGTAATAGCCTCCTACTATATTGTCCCTTTAATAATTATAGTGTCCTTTCTTATCTATTGTGGTGGATTTAACTTTAAAGTCTATTTTGTCAGAAATCAGTATTGTCACTCCTGCTCTTTTTTGATTGTTGTTTGCTTGATGTATTTTTTTTCCATCCTTTGAGTTTTAGTTTGTTTGTTTCCTTAAGTTTAAGGTGTGTCTCTTATAGGCAGCATATAGATGGGTCATGTTTTTTTATCCATTCTGTCACTCTCTCTCTCTTCAGTGGTGCATTTGGTCCATTTACATTCAGTGTGATTATGGACAGGTATGAATTTAGTGTTGTCGTTTTGATATTTTGTATTTCTGACAGTCTCATTTTTCTACTTAATTTTTTGTGCTGAGTAGTTTTTCTTTATAAATCATCTTTTCCTCTTTTTCCTTGTTGTTGGTATTGTTTTTGCTGAGTATGTTTTTCTTGTTTTTAATTTTGATCTGTAGGATTTTTAGTCTCCTTTGTCATTGCCATATTATTTACCCCTATTTTTCTAAGTTTAAACCGCACTTTTATTTTTCTATATCTTCTTGACTTCCTCTCTATAGGAAAGATCTATGAATACATTTTAGTCCTTCTTTATTGATTTAATATTTTCATCTTTTACATAATGATGTCTCTTTCCCTATTTTGAGCATTTTTTATCTTGATTTATTTTGTGATTTCCTTATCTGGGTTGATATCTGGTTTCTCTGTCCTGTGTTCTAGTTTTGGGTTGTCATCTGATGTTATTGGTTTCCTAACCAGAGGACTGCCTTTAGTATTTCTTGTAGTTTTGTTTTGGTTTTTGCAAATTCCATAAACTTCTGTTTATCTGGAAATGTCCTTATTTTGCCTTCATCTCTGAGAAAGAGTTTTGCTGGATATTTGATTCTTGGCTGGCAATTTTTTTATTTCCTTCAGGGCTTTATATGTGTCATCCCATTGCCTTCTTGTCTGCATGGTTTCTGCTGAGTAGTCTAAGCTTATTCTTACTGACTCTACTTTGTAGGTGACTTTCATTTTTCACTATCCACTCTTAAAGTTCTCTCTTTATCTTTGGGTTTGGCGATTTTGATTATAATGTGCTTTGGTGACTTTCTTTGGAGATCGACCTTGTGTGGGGTTCAATGAGCATCTTGGGTAGATATTTTCTTCTCTTTCACGGTATCAGGAAAGTTTTCTGCCAACAAATCTTCAACAATTCTGTCTGTATTTTCTGTTTTCCTTCCCTGTTCTGGTACTCCAATCACTCATAGGTTATTTTTTTTTAATAGAGTCCCACATGATTCTTATGATTTCTTTTTTTTTAATTTTTTTCCTGATTTTTCTTTAATACATTGTTGCCAAGTGTTTTATCTTCAATCTCACTAATTCTGACTTCCAGTTCCTCAGTTCTGCTCCTCTGACTTTCTACTGAGTTCTCTAATTCTGAAATTTTATTTTTAATCTTCTGAATTTCTGATTGTTGTCTCCCTATGGATTCTTGCAGCCTATTAAATTTTTCATTATGTTCTTGAATAACCTTCTTAATTTCCTCGACTGCTTTATCTGTTTGTTCCTTGGTTTGTTCTGCATTTTTACTGATCTCCTCCCCAATCTCTGGAAGAATTCTGGGTATTATTTTTTTGAATTCTATTTCTGGTAATTGTAGGAATACCTCCTCATCCAGAAGATTCCTTGATTGTTTTGGGAGCTTGTTGAAGGGATCATTGTCTGCTTCTGTATGTGATTTAATATTGACTGTTTTCTCTGAGCTATCTATAAGCTATTGTATTAATTTATTTTATGTTTGCTTTTGTGTCATAGCTTCTTGCGTTGTTTTGTTTTGATATACCCAAATATGTTGCTCGAGTGATCTAGCTTGATTATTGGAGCCTTTGAAGCTCTACTGTCTTGTCACCAGATGGCTAGATCTGTTACCAGATATACAAGCCTAGGAGTCCATTCACTTTTCTTGTATGGATTCAGCCTAGGTGTCTAGGTAGTCAGTCACCAAGTGTGTGGTGCAGGTTCTCACCTACATTTTTAGAGGAACAGTGGTGACTGGTGTATGCACAAGTATCTGGTTGCAACGGTCACACTCTGAGCAAGACAAGGGGCTGACAACCATTCCCTGACTATCTGTGAGGAAGCCGTGCCCCTGTTCTCTGGAATGCACAGGTGGGTGGGCTCTGCAGCTGTACCTTAGGCAACCAATGCTTTTAACTGTAAGAACTGGAAGGCACCACTTATGCTTGGACCCCTGTCTGGGGTCACGAGGTGGCCTGGGTGAAGCCATCATTCCTCAGACCCCTGGTGTGGGTAGATGAGGGCCCTGGTTAATAGCCATAATGGTGTCAAGCAACAAAAACTTGCCTCTCCACTGAACAGCTAAAACAGTTAAGGTCAGACCTCAGGCACATACACCTTTGCATTGTGGCAACAAGGATCTAGCTGCTGTAGTGGGGCCACAGGAGTCCATGCAGGGGTGAAAGGCATTCAAAGTCCATGGACCTCTTATGCCTGGACAGAAGCCCCTTCTGCCCTAAGTTTCCATTTTGGGGAAGCCAGCAGATTAATTTTTACTTCATTTGTAAATTTGTTACTTCTCCAAGTCTGGGAGAATGGCTTAGGATGCACAGCAGGACCTATCTCAGGCCAAGGGAAATTGACTGTTTCAGAAGCCAGCTTGGGGCGTGGGGCAGAGGGAGGAGGGTTCAGACATGGGAGAGAGTTCTTTGGAAAGAGGAGCTATTTGATCCATGTGGTAAATTAGATACAAGCACTTATGTTGAGAACTCTGTTCATCACTGATTCTGGAGGCATGAGTAGTACCTGTGCCACTGGCTGTCTGTGGCTAAGGAAACCATGTTCTGAATGCTACCACCAGCCTGGCTGCAGTTTCACCAGGGGATAGGGTCTGTGCCACTCACTCACTTTCTTTTGCTTAGGTAACCGCTTCCCAAATGATTCCACCAGTCCCGTCACAGCTGCGCTGGGGCATTGGGGCTGAGTTAGGTCCAGCAATAGTCCACTGAGTCAGGTCCAGCAACTCCTCACTGCTTCTGAACAACCTCTCCCTCCCCCTGCAACTCAGTCCAATTTCTTAACTTTGATTTTGATGTTCAGGGCTCCTAGCTTGTCATATATATGATCAATTCACTTGTTTTTTCGGGTCTTTGTTGTAAAAGGGACCACTGGAAGCATCTGACTACTCTGCCATCTTGGCTCCACTCATAAAAGACGTTTTTAAAAAACATGACAATAATTTAGTCAACTGATGTTTTGTCATATGTACACAGTTATTTCCTTCATGTTTGACTAACAGTAAAAAAAAAAAAACTGATTTAATTTTTAATTAGTCAGTTGAGAAAAAGTCCGGGGAAACTTTCCAAAACAATCAGCCATTGAAAATGCTATGGAGCACCTTTTTACTCTGACACTTATAGGTTGCCATCAGGTGAGTCAGTTCTAGCTCATTGAGATCCTATGTGTCAGAGTAAAATCGTGTTCCATAGGGTTTCCAGTGGAAGTAGATCATGAGGCCTTTCTACCTAGGCACCTCTGAGTTGAATTGAAACACCAACCTTTCAGTTAACAGCTAACGACATTAACCATCTGCACCATCCAGAACTTCCATTAGTCAGTTAAAAACCAAAGAAAAAAAAAATTGTCATTGTGTTGATTTTGACTCATAGTGACTCTATAGACAGAGTAGAGCTGACCCATAAGGTTTCCAAGGTTTTAATCTTTATGGAAACAGACTGCAACAGGTTTCTTTCATGGAGCAGCTGGTGGAACCAAACCACTGACCTTTTGGTTAGCAATGAAGAGGTCGTCCATTATGCCACCAGGGCTCCTTATTTGTCAGTTAGGATCTTCATATTGTCTTATGGAATGTTTTGATTTAATTTTAAAGCATCAATTTTTTTGGTGAGGATAAGGAAATAAATGAAAACACATAAAGTATTAAAAAGATAAGCTATGAATCTACTGCTATGACCAACCCTCTCAAATATGTATGCTTTTCATCTTAGCAGGAACTTAAAAGGATTTTCCTTGGCTCAGTACACACTCAACTGAAGAAAACAAATTTCCAAATGTTTGTATTGTACTTTAACAACCAAACTACCTTTCTAAGGCTATCAAACTAATATGCACATGGCTTAGACTTCCAACAAATGCTGGGAGACAACTTCTACTTTTTAAAACAAAATTACTGTTAAAAAAAAAAAGCTATTTAGTAAATAAATTTAGTCCCACAACTATAATAAGCACCAAGAAACCACAAACTAGAGATTGTTGCACTTTTTGACATCAGTTTGTCATATGTTAGCATCACTATAAGAACCAGAGGCAGAGAAGAGGTGAGACAATTCACTTGGTTACCAGTTTCAACAAAATTTGATAAAATTATAAATGAATAATTGAAATTGGGTGAATATCTGTTAACTAACTTAATATGAACCATCTACCTTATGAAAGTAAACTGAGTCACAATATATAAAAAGCTTACAAATACCCATTAACAATATTAATTACATAATTATACACCCTCTCTTCACTTATCGTGATAAGGTTCTAAAGACCAGGTCATTGAGTAAAATCAGTGTTATGGGAAAAGTGTGGCCACGTTAGATCACAAAATAGAAGATGACTACTTCGTTATATAACTGCCAAATTATATCATTACATAACTGCAAAATTACATCATTATATAACTGCCAAACCACTGAAAATCATGGTCCAGTCAGTTTCACACACAACCTTAACCATCTGTCTTAGTCATCTAGTGCTGTTATAACAGAAATACCACAAGCAGAAGACATTAACAGATATTTATTCTCTCACAGACTAGTAGGCTAGAAGTTCGAATTCAGGGCACCAGCTACAGGGGTTGGCTTTCTTTCTCTTGTCAGTTCTGGAGGACTGTCCTTATCATTCTTCCTGGGTGAGGAGCTTTTCAGCATGGGGATCCTGGGTCCAAAGGATACACTATTCTCCTGGCTCTTGTTTCTTGGTGGTTTGGGGTTCCCAGTAGGTAGAACCCAGGACAGCAGGAACTGAGGTTGGAATTTGGAGTGGCCATGCTCCAAGTCATTCCCAATAACTCACTTGATTTCTACCCCGACCCCATAATTAGTCTCTGTGCCCTTAGAAGCCCTCATTCCCAGGCAGGAAATACCTCATGACAGTGATGAACTTGAACTTGAAATGATGACCATCCACCCAGCCAGAAGAGGTCCTTATGTCACAAGATCAGGGCTATAGACAGTCTCAGGTGTCTTGACCCAGATGTGCATCCCAAGTCTCAGGATACAAACCTTCCTCAGGGCCAGGCCTGGGAGCAACAGACTGACCAGGGTTGGAACACTCTCGTTTTCTGTACCTCCTATGTTCATCAGGAAGTCCTGATCCTGATTCTCAGCTTTTCTACTCCCTGTTTGCTGAAATGACTCAAGAGTACCAGTACACCATTCCAGCTCAATGCCTGAGGTAATTTTAAAAACTGCATCACTAATGCATGCCATGGGCTACCAGCCTAACTCCCCATTAGCCATGAGGTCTTCATTGTCCACTAGTTTGCTGGTTATCCAGTTTTAAATTTTAGAATTTGCTGTCTAGAACCATTTCTAGTTTCAACTGCCATTCTTTCTCCAGGAAACCGGCTCCAGACATGCGTTGTATAAAAAAGGCTTAATAGAAACTCAGCTCCAGGTTAGGATTGCCAGATAGAATACAGGACACCGGTGAAATCTGAGCTTCAGATAAACCATAGATTTTTCTTCGCTACAGGCAATGCTTCTGCCAAAAGTATCATCCTTAGACTTACACAATGCGTTATCCACTGTCATGGTATCCCACGCAGCATTGCCTTGTATCAAGGACTCACTTCACAGCAAGTGAATGGAGGTAATGCGCTCATGTTCATGGAATTCACAGGTCTTACCATGTTCCCCATCATCCTGAAGCAGTTGACTTAAAAGAAAGATGGAATGGCCTTCTAAAGACACAATTATAATGACAGCTGGGTGGCAATGCCTTGCAGGGTTGGGGCATTGTTCTCAAGGAGGCTGTATATACTGTAAACCAGTGTCCAATATATGATGCTGTATCTCCTATAGCCAGGATTCAGGGGTCCAGAAATCAAGGGGTAGAAATAGGAGTGGCATCAATCACTATTACCCCAAGATTTTTGCTTCCTGTCCCCACAAACTTATGCTCTGTGGGTGTAGGGGTCTTCCTTCCGAAGGGAGGAATGCTCCCACCTAGAGACACATCACTGATTCCAATGAACTGGAAGCTAAGGATGCTACCTGGCCAGCTTGGGGTCCTTATGCCTCTGGATCAACAGGCAAAAAAAAGGGAGTTACCATATTGGCTGGTATAATTGATCCTGATACCAAGAGGAAATCGGATTGATATTACATAATGGAGATAAAGAAGAGTATGCTTGCAATGCAGGAGATCCCTTAGGGCATCTCTTAGTACTACCACATCCTGTGATTAAAGTCAATAGGAAACTACAGCAACCCAATTCTGGCATGACCACTAATAGCCCGGAACCTTCAGGAATGAAAGTTTGAGTCACCCCACCAGGCAAAGAACCACAAGCAGCTGAGGTGCTTGCTGATAGCAAAGGGAATACTGAATGGGTGGTGGAAGAACGTAGTTCTGAACACCAGTTATGGCCACAGGACCAATTGCAGAAATGAGGACTGTAATTGCTATGCATATTTCTGCTTTGTATGTATGCATCAACTATTTTTGTTTACTTCACTTATAAAATGTAAGATGTAAACAGGGCTAATGCATTTTCAGTTGTACGTGTGTTCCTTGTATCATGTCAGGCCCAAGTATGACTTTATAATTGTCTTTATTCAGGGATTATTTATGGCTTAAGAAGATATGTACAGGAGGCAAGTTGACAAGGGGTAGAATATGATGGTTAAGACTGTGTGTCAACTTGACTAGGCCATGATTCTCAGTGTTTTGGTAGTCATATAATGTGATCACTTCCCTGCTGAGATTTGATACATCGTCACCCCATGATGGGATCTGCTGCAAGAAGATGTGGCCTGCATCAAGTGTGGGTAAATATTCAGGCAGGGCTTGGGGGCTTTTGCTCCTTCTGGATCCTGTAGCTGGCTTCTGTTTATCTGACCTCTGGTTCTTGGGACTTGAGCTAGCAACTTACTTGCAGTCTTGCCTACTGATCTTGGAATTTGTCGATCTTCACAGCCTGTGAGCAACAGCCCTGCTCTCAGGCTGCCGATATGGGTTAGCCAGCCTTTGTAGCTGCAGGAATCTGGAGAAGCCTCTTCCCTAAACCACAGACTTGGGACGTTACAGCCTCTACCACTGCATGACCCATTTCCTTCTCCAGACAATCCAGCCTAAGACAGATGTCTTTCTCTTAACAATTGTTCTTCTCCCCCTCCCCACCCCCCACCAACTTCACTAAAAGATTTCTCAACTCTCTCAGTCTTCTAATTCCTTTGTCACATGATTCTTTATAAATGAATCATTTAAGGTCACAAATATGAATGTTGTGAATATATAGACATCACAAGTATCAATCTTCAGGATCCAGAGTAAATCTGAGTGCCAACAGCTCACCTTTCTGCACCTGCTGTACCTCATTCACTCATTTACTCTCTGATGATGTGACAAAATCTCCCTGCCTCCCACCAGGAATCACTAACTCTCCTGTTCCAAAATATGGGTCGCTATGAATCAGAATCAACTCAATGGCAATAAGTTTGGTTTTGATTTTGGTTATCAGTTTTTTGTTTTTTTTTTTTCACACATTACCTTGGGCCTGGAGTCTTGACTCACTCTTGCACTAATTTTGGTTGCTCACGCCCAGAATATTCCTTCAATTCCAAGCTCCAGCCTTTGCTCTCTGATCTCAGGAAACCAACCACAGAGCAGGAATGAAACCCTTTCAGTGGTCCCTCCTTTCCTGTGGGACAAACTGACTGGACCTAATTGTAGATGAATATTGTGGCTAGGGGAGGGAATCTGGATACTGTTCTTTAAATAGTAGCTTTCTTTAAAAAAAAAAAAATTATGGCATTCACCATCATTTAACTTGTTTAATATTTTTGAATATTTTTCCTATTATTTAGCTATAAGCTTCTTCGATGTTGAACTCATGTCAGTTTCAAGTTTATTCATTGAAAAAACCCAGAAAGCTCATGAAGATTTTGTATTCCTAACATCAAATTTCTGCATCACCTTCTCTCTTCTCTCAACATAATAACAAAAGCACCTACATTTTATGATAAAAAAGGAGGGTATGGCAGTAACATGATTGGTAAGAGCACACACACTTCAGCTTTTGAACATTCAACTTTTGTCCTGAGAGATCCCATCAAGTAGTTTCTGCGAAAAAATAAGAAAGCTTGTTTACTATCTTTTCCAGAGAATATAGTTTCATCTAATAATCCAAGAATGAACTTTTTGGCTGTGAGTCAAACCTCAAAAATTCAAATATTCCAGAGTTCACATAACAAGAAGAAGAAACATACATCTTTCAAATTTCTTAACATTGCCCTTGTTCATAGTGAACTATAATATTGTCCTAGAACATACGGACTTAACGAAAGTTTTGTAACACAACAACTAGGAATAAAAAGACTAGGGAATACCTGAATGCATCTGCCTGGCCTCCTTTATGTGAGTTCCTTATTCTTTAGAAAGCCTGGGCAGAAACTGGGGAATGGTGCAAATTTGACACTTTCCTCTGAGTTTACTAATATTTGCTCTCCTTATAATTGGTAAAAGTGCCCCATTTTTCCTCAAAGGAAATCTCCTGTCACCCTTACCTTTGTTAATCATAGTCCTTATGATTAGTAAAAGAATAGAGCCATTTTTTTTTAATATGCCTTCCCTCAACAATCACTTGAAAGAATTCACAGTGTATTTGGCATATAGAAATAGATATATGATATAGATATATCCAGATATGGAGCACTGTTATACCATAAGATGTTAAAAAAAAAAAAAAAACTACAGATCTGAGAAAAGAAGGAAATTTTCTTTCTGTTGGAAAAGTGAAAATTTTCATAGTGAAAATAGATTTAATGGTTATAATAATTTCTCCAATACAAAAATTGGCTACTGATGATTTTCCTCCTGTTGTTTCCCTGGGAAAAGTGAATGGCTGTTTGAACTTATATTCCACATAATGGAAGCTATAGGGTATTGAAACACTGGCTACTACACAAATCAGTCTCTGAAAGAGTCTCCCCAGATCAGGGGCTGGGAAACCACCAAAGAAGATTCCATTTAGTCAGGTCTTAAAAATAAGATATTCAGTGTCACTTCTCATTCTGACTGCTTGAAAGTAGAGGTAGGCATTCTCAAGGCAAATCTGTGTTATCCAAGCCTAATATCTTCCCAAGAAGATTCTCTTTAATGGCTTCTTGGAAAAAATTGAGAAACTATTTTCCATATCTGGTTAAAAATTTAGAAAACTACTCATTTACCAACAGGCAAAATGGGACTAATTTACAATCATCCTTCTGTTTTCTCATCCCAAATTCCCAGACACATTTAAGAGAACCAAGCCTCACTCCTTGAATGCCCTTTTCTCTTGCCTAGAGGAGACCATAATCTTGATTCCCTCCCAGCTCACCGACTGTTTGTTTTCAGTCATTTGCTAGGTCCTCTGGAAGCTCCTCTACATGGTGGTGTTCTTCACTGTTCAGTCGTGCTCTTTCCATATTGCTTTGCGGTCTTTCTCTGGGAGATCACACTGATTTCAATGCCCAGTTATCCTGAGAGTTGCCTAATGACTATCTAGCAGCAAGTTACAAACACCATAATTTCAACTGATATTTTGAAATATCCAATGGCAGCTCAAACATAACATCTCCAAAACTGAAATATTAATAATCGCCCCACACCAACTTGCTCCAAATATATCCCTTCCCAAGTCCTTGCCTTATAAATAAAGGGCTTTATAGTTCATCTGGTTGATCAAAAAAAAAAAAATTATGGAAGTCATCTTTGATTCTTTCATTTTCCTCATATTTCTATTACACTCTAGCAGCAAATCTAAAAAAAAAAAAACTTGTCTGATATTTTTAATTCTATCTCCACACAGCAGCCAGTGGAATCTTCATATTAAATAGACAATAAAAAAAGATTATAATTCTTTCATGTCTAAACTCCTTCAGTGTCCATCTCTGTATTTTAAGAATAAAATTCAGTAATCTTTTAGGAATTACAAGCCTTGCATGATCTGTTTCTACCTAGCCCCCAATTGTTTTGCATCCCACTTTTCCCTTATTCATTGGTCTTTTAATCCCTGGACTATACCAAGGTCTTCACACATAACACTTCACCTTCCTGGAGTGTGCTTTCCCCAACTGTGTGCATGCTTTTAGGTCTCAGTTTAGAGTGGATTTCCCTGAAAATCTTATCTAAAGTAAGATCCCTATTCCTTGGATGTACATAAGACCAATAATGTTTATATATTGTTAGATAATTTACTTGTTTATTGTCACAACATTACAGTAAACTCATTGGTTATAGAATACCTTATTCATTAATCATGTCATATTTAATCCATAGCACAGTGCATAATCCTTCAGAAGCTCTCAATATTTGTGGAATTAAAAATGAAACATTGATAATAAATTCTGTCTTAACAGGAGTTAGTATTTCATATTTATTTAAATATAGTAATGTCGTAATTTAGGAGCTTATGGCTTCAATATGCCAAATTCTACACAACAAAATTAATACAAGAGAAGGAACATTTTGATCATCAACCAAATTGTCAGATGTTTTCTACAAAATTTTTGGTTATCATAAGTGATATGCAATGGGCTAAACTACAATTTCTCTAGGTGTTTTGGTCATTGTATTGCTCTCAAACTTCCAATTTCTACTACCAAATTACTCCAGTGTCTTTGAAAGTGAGTCACAAGTACAAAAGCGATTATACTATGTAAATAATGTTATAACATTATAATGACTAGATGACTTAAAAGTTACCTGAAGTTCTTAGTCTGGGGAGAGACATTTCTGACATTGGAAAGTTAGCAGAAATAAAATGCTGTTTACATTTTTCAGCATCTCCATCATTTAGAATCATGTCCACAATTTCACTACTCCAGGTGGTACCTGTGGCAGAAGGAACATTTTTATAAATATCATCCAAATCTGTGGGAAAAAATACCAATTGGAAGGCCACCATCTTAATACATTCTAATTAAAACTGAATTCTACAGAGCCTCTTTATCTTTGTCCCAAATGCCCACTTCAATATATTACAAGTAGATGACTGCACTGAATATTTACTTGTTTAGGGTGATGGTGATGGAGGTATCCATTACCAGGAAACAAAGGAGTAAGTCAGGCCTGCGTTTCTCAGTCCAGTCAACTCACCTGATTTGGGACATGTGGCTATCACAATATCATCTGTCCTGCTTTGGGATTGTTCAATATTTTCCCACTTGTTTGCAAAAGCATACAGCATGGGATAGCCATAAATTATCTTTAGACTTTTTCAAAAATCATCTTTTGGGGAATTCATTGTTATACCAGATTGTACATATATTTAAGACAATATTTCTGACATTCAAAACATGAAGAAATAAAGAGAATAAAAAATCAAAATCTGCATTAACATTATTTCTAAGACATCATGACTTCATCTTAAGAATAACTGGACTTTAATATACTGAGCACACAGAGATCTAAATACAAAGAGTATTTTTTGGTCTTTCCCCAACCTACGGTAGTTTCCTCATACGTATATTCACAGAGGGGGATTATCCCATAAGCAAAGTAAGCATGGTGCTTAACTTGCTTACGAGATCATCTGTAGTGAACAATTTCCCAACTTTTCACCACATCAAAGATTCTTCTTCTAGGCATATCTGGCAACTGTCTCCATCAACCCCACAGCACCCTCCTACTGAATCAAAGGCTCTTTTCAAATTTACAACCCCTGAACGGGACAGATTACCCAGCAACCAAGGTAAACACAGGCTTACTTGTGTTTCTTTATAAACCTATCATGAACAATTTCACATGAGAAACCCTACAGAGTAGTAAGTAAGCACAAGTAAGCCCATGTTTATCTTGCTTACTGGTTAATCTGCCCTGCAAATACATGTCATTACTCAGCTAGAATCTCCAGGCATCCTTTCTGTAGACCTTGAAGCTTTGTCTCTGTACTCTGGTACTCTGTCCTGTGACCTCTATTTGCCTTTGTCTTCCTGGACTGCCAGCTCCCTCTCCTCAATTCAGGGAGTCGCCCAAACTCTGCCTGGGTTTTTCTTCCTGAGTGGGGCCTGGGAATTCTCTCAAGGCAGTAAACTGGGGCTGTCATAAGATTCAACTTGTTCGTTTCCTGTTTCTCAGGGTTCATTGTCTTTTGTTGCCCAATTTTCAATTTCTTAAAAGGCATTGATTCATACATCTGCTCCAGTGTTTTGACTGTTTCAGGAAGGAAGGTACATCCAGTTCCTACTCCTCCATCTTGCCTAGATGCAGAAGTCTGCTCTCCTTTCTAGAATATCTAGGAATTAGCAGTAGCTCCTAACTGCCATCTCACTTTCAGTGTAGTAAACATAGTTATAAAGAAGTTTTTGTTTACGTAAACATAACTTAAACTGGGGTATTTTCTTAATTGCACTTAAATTTATACTTTTTTCAATAATTTTGCCACATCAAATCACTCCTTTCAGTGCCTTTTGCATGGACATTCAATTTTGCTTTAGTATTTGGTGTAGACGCTCATGTTTAATGTACAGAATAACCAGAGCAAAATAAGCCAACTGAAAGCAACATTTTTTTAATGGGAAATGTTTACTTGATTTTTCTCCCTTCTTAGTAGTTGAATCCTGACTATAAAACTTAAATTGCAATTACCTAGTATGAATTTTTCTATATTTATCTCTATCTATTGCCTACATGACAGGCTAGAATGGCCTTTCAAGGTTTTCTAGGCTGTAATCTTTATGGGAGCAGGTC
This sequence comes from Loxodonta africana, assembly GCF_030014295.1. Classification (NCBI taxonomy): domain Eukaryota; kingdom Metazoa; phylum Chordata; class Mammalia; order Proboscidea; family Elephantidae; genus Loxodonta; species Loxodonta africana. Next base: position 86,361,987 of record NC_087346.1, read on the forward strand.
ACCAGGTTTTTCTCCCAGGAGCTGCTGGGCGGGTTCAAACTGCCAACCCTTTGCTTAGTAGCCAAGTGTATTACCATTGCACCACCAGAGCTCCTTTCATCTATAACTATACTTATGCCTATATTTGTATACATAGCATACCTGGGGAGAAAATTTTTGAAAAGAGTCATTTTAAAGACAAGCAATGGATAATTCAGACTAATTCAACTAATCGAGTAATTAGAATTAAACTACTATACTGTTAATGTATATATAACTATATATGAACCCATTGTTGTAGAGTTGATTCCAACTCATAATGATTACAGGGCAGAGTAGAACTGCCCCATAAGGTTTTCAAAGCTGTAAATCCTTACAGAAACAGAGTGCCACATCTTTTTCCCATGGAGAGCCTGGAGGGTTTGAACTGCAGACCTTTTGCTTAACAGCCAAGTGCTTTAGCCACTGAGCCACCAGGGCATCTTAATATGTGAGACTCCAAAAATATACAGCAGAATACTGGTATAATTTTGTTTCTTTTTTTTTTTTTTCCACTGAAGAAACTGGTTAAATTCCTTCACCAGTTTTGGTTTTCAAATAGTTCCTTTTATTCTCTTTGTCATGAATATTTTTTGACAGATCCTCTACTGTAATTTTGCTTTTTATTTTTGATCATGCTAATTAATTACGTTTCAGAATTATTACATAGTAAAGGATTCAACTCTGAGCCAATTAAAAGAATTTAGAGAAATGGTTTCTATCAATACTGAATTTGCTCCTGTCTATCATAACATTTAACATTATACAGTCCTTTATTAATAACCTATGTGTGTGAGGAAAATAAACCTCAATCGTATTGTCATTTGCTAAGGCCCTTGAACCAGAGGAAATAATTCTATCATTAATTAAGTAAAGAATTCTTCTAAATTGGTTTTCTAGAAAAATGTTTTCCACACTCATTGATTAATAACTCTTCTAGTCATAATAATAACCACAATAATGATGATAATACTAATTCTGAACTAGGATTAAATTGACCAGCTAAACTACTCCAAAAAAATTTGGATCCTGTTGGACCTATTTACTATTTATTTTCTTCCAATTCATTTTCACCAGACTGTTTAAGTAAAATTCTTTCCTTTCTCCTACTAATTATCAGGCCTGTCTTTCAAAGCACCTCTGGGTGGGTGCAAACTGCCAACCTTTCAGCTATCAATGCAGTGCTTAATGCACCAATAAATTCCACATAAATTCTACTTGGAAAGACTTGAAGAAGACAAATGTCTTTTAAGACAGAAATGGTGAGCACCCTCAAGGAATTTTGTTATCACTAATTTTTTTTACAAAATATTTACCTGATTAAAAAAAAAAGATAGAAATGATAAATCAATAATTTTAAGAACTTTCTTCCTTTCACAAAGAATGGAAATCTCAAAGAATTGTAAGGAAATGTATGATGTGGAAGTTAAATCCTTCAGAGTCTAGCGTTCCACTGATTTCTGGGCATTTTTCAATTAATAATAAGTAACGATTACTATCATATGGAGGGACAGTCTGAATTAATAACAATCTGTAATATAGAATATCTTGAATGCGATTGTATTGTTTCTAGTAAGATAAGTATATTCAAACCTCAAAGATCAGAAGTTCTTAAAATGATTGATTTATCATTTCTATCAGGTAAATATTTTGTAAAAAAAAATAGTGATAACAAAATTCCTTGAGGGCGCTCACCATTTCTGTCTTAAAAGACATTTGTCTTTCTCAAGTCTTTCCAAGTAGAATTTATGTGGAATTTATTGGTGCATTAAGCACTGCATTGATAGCTGAAAGGTTGGCAGTTTGCACCCACCCAGAGGTGCTTCGAAAGACAGGCCTGACAATCTGCTCCTGAAAGGTCACAATCTTGAAAACTCTATAGAACAGTTCTACTCTGCACACATGGGGTCACCATGAATCAGAATCGACTTGACAGCAACTAACAACAAAGAAATATAGCAGTTCCGACTTGCTTCTTACTATAAAATTGAGGTATTTGGGAAATTCTTTGAATTCACTAGCTAATTCTCTTTTCTTCATGACCCTTTGAAAAGGCTCCGCAGTTTACCTTCACTCTCATTTTCCCCTTTGATAATGAAAGCACTGTCTCAATTTAGGTTATGCTTATATTGAACCAGTATAATAAATGCACCGTGTCTTTCAAAACAAGACACAACATCACTTAGCTGACTTACAGACATGTTGTGAAATTCAATGTGTTTGTTAAACACAGATGGAAATTATGATTATTATTCTAAATAATAGTACTTGAGATGAGCATTTCTAATTCTTTCTCTCTTCAAAAATCCATTGTCCCATCCTTCCTACATTCCTAATATGGAAACCTTACCTCCTTTGGCATAAGTGAAAATAGTATAATAATCTTTTTCTTTTACCTAGTCAAACAATGACTAAGTTTAACCTGTAACAACACAAGGAATACATAAATTAAATTAAAAAATTTATAGAAAATAGGTAAAACAAACCACAAGTTCCCCTGAAGCTTACACATCAGAGAAACACAATAGGGACAAAGTGGTCCGTGTCGAGAAAAACCTACCTGTACTTATTATTGATCAAGAAGATCATAATTCAAACCTTACAATAAGTTTTAAGTTATATAAATAAAAAAAAAATACCCCATTTTATGGACATACCACATTTGCACATTCATTAATCAGTTGATAGACACTTGGGTTGTTTCCACTTTTTGACTATTATGCTCTTCATGAATAATGCTGCTTATGAGCATTCATTTTCAAGGTTTGTGCGGATGGATGTATTCATTTCTCTTGAGAAAATACATAGAAGTAGAATTTCTGGATCATATGGTAACTTTATATTCAACCTTATGCCAGACTGTTTTCCAAAATGGCATGGATAAGTGTTCCAATTTCTCTCTCCACATTCTTTTTTTTTTCTAATACTTATTCTTTTGAAAAGTATTTGTTTTTGTTCAAAATATAGACACAACAAAACATACACTCATTCAAAAGTTTCTACTTGTACATTTCAGTGGCCTTGATTACATTCTTCACATTGTGTCATTATTTTCCTATCTCTCAATTTTTTTTTCCCCAAATTATTTCACCACCATTAACTTAGATTCTCCACATTCTTGACAATACTTTTTATTATCTGTCTTGAATATAGTCAACCAAGTGAAAAGCAAAGAAGTCACCTTGAAGACTACAGTGCACCTGACCGAAGCCATGGTATCTTCAATCGCATCATATGCATGCAAAAGCTGGACAATGAATAAGGAAGACCGAAGAAGAACTGATGCCTTTGAATTGTGCTGTTGATGAAGAATATTGAATGTACCATGGACTGCCAAAAGAACAAACAAATCTGTCTTGGAAAAGTACAACCAGACTGTTCCTCAGAAGCAAGAATGGCGAGACTGCGTCTCACATACTTTGGACATGTTGTCAGGAGGGATTAGTTCCTGGAGAAGGACCTCATGTTTGGTAAAGTACAGGGTCAGTGGAAAAGAGGAAGACCCTCAACGAGAGGGACTGACACAGTGACTGCAACATTGGGCTCAAGCATAATGATAGTGAGCATGGCACAGAATAGGGCAGTGTTTTGTTCTGTGGTATATAGGGTCGCTATGAGTGGGAAAGACTCGATGGTATCTAACAGCAATGACAATAATTTATATAACACAGAAAAATCTTGAAAATATTATGGTAAGTGAAAGAACCTAGTCACTATATATATATATACATATATATAATATGATTCCATTTATATGAAATGTCCAAAATAGAAAAATCTATAGAGACAGAAAGTAGATTAGCAGTGTTCTAGGGCTAGGGGAGAAGGAGGATGGGAAGACTGAGAAGCAATGGGTAAGGGGCACAGGATTCCTTTTTGGAAGGACTAAAATATTCTAAAATTAATCATGGTGGTGGTTGTACAACTCTGTGCGTATACGAACAACCATTGAATTGTACACTTTAAATTGATGAATTCTTTGGTATGTGAATTATATGTCAATAAAGATTTTTCCAGACACAAAAAGCATTGAACCATGATATCCAAAAATATACTAATGTAACCGTATAATTACTTTTTCTTTAGTTTTGTGTCAAGGAGTCTGCCGTCACAAGTGGCTTCAAATTGCCACATTTCTTAACACTATTTTAGAATCTATTTCATATCACAGGTGACACCCAAATGTTAGGTCATTGACTCTTAGCTGTGTGATAGCACTTACTATAAAAGAGATGTTAACTACACTCATAAAAGACAAGGCCATCGCCTCTCTGCTTTTTTCCACTTGGCATGCTTTGACTGTTCATATAATGTGTTTACTTTGCCCTGTAAGAGTTGTAGTTTAACTACTTGATTGATTTTTTTCCTGGGATATAAGTACGAGCAATAGCAAAGGGAACAGCAATTTGAAAAGAAGAATTCACTTAACCAGGATGTCTATGAAACGGATTTCACTTCTGCTAATACAACTGAGTTGTTGCTTTAACTGTGGAACTTGTGGAAAAGTGCTGGTGTGGCCAACAGACTATAGTCATTGGATCAATATGAAGACAATACTGGATGAACTTATTCAGAGGGGTCATGAGGTGACTGTTCTAACATCTTCAGCTTCCATTCTAATTGACCCCAACACACCATCTGCTATTAAATTTGAGGTTTATCCTACTGTTCTGACTAAAGATGATTTGGAGATTCTTTTTGTGGAATGGATCAGGAAATTGACATATGATCTGCCAAAAGACACATTTTGGACATATTTTTCACAAATACAAGAAATTGAGAGGGAATATTCTGATTGCATTCAAAGGCTCTGTAAAGATGTAGTTTTCAACAAGAAACTAATGATGAAATTACAACAATCAAGATTTGATATCGTTTTGGCAGATACCCTTGTTCCTTGTGGTGAGCTACTGGCTGAGCTACTTAAAATACCCTTTTTGTATAGTGTCCGGTTCACATATGGCTATACATTTGAAAAGTATAGTGGAGGACTTTTAACCCCTCCTTCCTATGTACCTATTATTCTGTCAGAATTACAAGATCGAATGACATTCCTGGAGAGGGTAAAAAATATGATATATGTGCTTTATTTTGACTTTTGGTTCCAGGCATTTAACGAGAAGAAGTGGGATCAGTTTTATAGTGAAGTACTAGGTAAGTCATGATTTTAGTTAATAGAATAAAGTCTTAACTTTCCTTGTGTCTTTGAAGGTGAGTTTTTATAAATAAGAAGAGAGAGGAATTTGTGTTTTGTAAGTAAAAGATGAAATGAAAACATGAAATGATCTATCAATCTCACAAATATTTTAGAGAGGCTTCTGTTATAGAATCAGTTAGAAGAACCTAGTGGCCCATCACAACAGACTCCTGAAAGTTGGAAACTCAAAAATTAAGTCACTTAGAATTTCTTTAATTAATTATGTATCTATTTTAATGTACTTTTATCTTTAAAAAGTCATATAAACCTCAATGAATGTCTGGATGATCACAGACATGTAGATTGAAGAGTGACACATGATTTCTAGCATAACTGTCTATGTAAAAAAACCCGTTGCCACTGAGTCGATTTTGACTCTTAGAGTTGCTATAGGACAAAGCGGGACTACTCCATAGTATTTCCAAAGAGCAGCTGGTGGATTTCACCTGCTAAACTTCTGGTTAGGAGCAGAGCCCTTAACCACTGTGCCACCAGGGCTCAAACTGTCTATATAACATTGGAAAAATAACTTCTTCTATAGCTCAATTTTTTTTATTCATTAATTGAAATATTTTTCCATATTACCTTCTCAGGATTCCTTCTCAGTTGAGAGATATAGTCACTTTACCCCAGACTCAAAAACTTACAGTTTGTGTCTACAATATTTTAGTAATCTGCTAGCCAAATAGCCATAATCCAGATAATATAATTCTGCACAACTTGTTTCTAGTGAACCCTAACAATTCCACAATTTTTCACTAAGTGCTTACAACTTATCTGGCTTATAGGCCTATCATGTTTTTGAAGGGCTGACATACAAGTTATCAGTCTGTATTCTTTGAAAACTGTGCCTCTCTATTTAAAAAAAAAAAAAAATCATAACTATTTCCTTAATTTTTTGAAAATTTTCCAGTTGTTAATTACAAATAGTTTTATTTGTTAATAATGTATTTTTCAGCTCTTAACTTGAACCAAATACAGTAGTTGATACAAAGAATTGAACCGTACTCACAAAAACCTCACAGTTCAGTTGGAAAACTGAGTGTCAATGGCCTGACTTGCTAAATTGTAGAAACTAGATTGAGTACTTCCAGGAAAGGTGTTTCTATCCATGGCTGTGGTAGAAATGATTGGGGAACTCAAATTCTGGTTGTTTACATTTTGGCATCTGTTACTTTTGCAACTGTGTTGTTCTTGTTGTCGGTTGTCCAGTCGGTTCTGACTCATAGTGACTTTGTGTACAACAGAACAAAACACTGCCCAGTCTTCCGTCATCCTCACAATTGTTCTTGTGCTTGAGCCCATTGTTGCAGCCATTGTGTCGATCCATCTCATTGAGGGTCTCCGTCTTTTTCTCTGACCTTCTTCTGCACCAAGCAGGATGTTCTTCTCCAGGGACTGGTCCTCCTGATAACTTGTCCAAAGTATTTGAAATGTAGTCTCACCATCCTTGCTTCTAAGGAGCATTCTGGTTGTACTTCCTCCAAAACAACTTCAGAGAAAACAAATGCATATTTAATTCTACAGTGGTTTAGGTTTAATAACTACTTATGACGGTGAATGTACTGACGTGACATTAGAGATGTAAGTCTTCCTTGACACTTTTAAATACTTTTGTCTCCATTATTCCAAGCTCTCTTCTGAAAATTTCCCTGATACTCAGGTGGCAAGTTTCTCCAGTTACCTCCACCTTTTGTTTCTCTTTTCTTTTCAGGAAGACCCACTACATTATATGAGACAATGGGGAAAGCTGAAATATGGCTCATTCGAACTTATTGGGATTTTGAGTTTCCTCGCCCATTCTTGCCACATTTTGATTTTGTTGGAGGGCTCCACTGCAAATCTGCCAATCCCTTGCCTAAGGTAAACCTGTTACTGTTGGTTTTGTATTTTCAACTGAAATGATTCTACGGAGTTTTTAAAAGTGAATGTATACATTTTGACAAACAGATGAAGCTGGATGAAATACTTAAATTTTGTTTTAAGGATTTAGGCTTTTCACCAGTATTGTAGCTTAGAGGAAGACCGTTCCTAAACAATATAAAGGAGTGAACATAAATGGGTGCTCCCAACAATATTTGCAGCCAACTCAAAGTTTATTTGCTTTAGAGGCTTGGTTTACAGCATTAAAACTATTTACCATTTGAAAATCCAGGGTTTTATGTCTTTGAGAATAAAAGGAATTGTTTAACATACCTATCAAAGGAACTGTCTTCTGCCATATATCAACCCTATAGGCAACTTCAGTAAAACTATGTCTGTATCACAAAAAAAAAAAAAAAGTTGCCTTCGAGTCAATTCCAATTCATAGCAACCCTATAGGACAGAGCAGAACTGCCTCACAGGGTTTCCGAGGAGTGGTCAACCACTATTAAGAGATCCATTTTGTCTACTTTTTATTGGCAGCAACATAAAACTGAGATCTTATTCAAGGATTAAAAGTCAATACTTACTTTGAGTGTAAATTGTTTATGTGATATATAATATCTTTTGTACAGTTCAAAAGCTGTGATATGATTAATGACAATTTTGTGCAATCTAATCTTATTGGGAAAAAATTCTCCTGTTCACATTAAAGGAAAATGACAGTGTTGGGGGAGAAGAAAATAGAGGACGGAGGGGAGGAAAAGTAGGATGAATAGTACCACAATAGTTAAAATATTTATAGTAAATGTTATTTAAATTACAGAAATAATATGGACATTCCAATATGTAACTACAAATGTATATTCATGGATTTTAAATGGAACTCTTATGACCATTTCACAGAAATTCCAAACTCAAGTCTTTTTCAATATAAGAGATTCTTAACCTCTAGACATTAAGGGGTACGTTAGGGGAATAGTTGGGAAACTATGAGAAAGTTTAAGGTGTGACATAAAAGGATTATGTAACAGAGAGAAATAGGGAAATACAGTCATCACCACCATAACAAATTTTTCTTAGTGTTCATAGTTAGGAAGTAAAATTCTAATGACTTCCAACTGAAAGAATTATCTGGAAAACCTTCCGGAATAAACACATATGATTTAGTAAAATTATAACCAAACATGTGTCACTATGTTGATTCCAACTCATGGTGATCCCATGTGTATCAGAGTAAAACTGTGCTCCATAGGGTTTTCCTTGGCTGATTTTTCATAAAAAGATCACTGTGCCTTTCTTTCGGTGCTTCTCTAGGTGGACTTGAGCTTTCAGCCTTTGGGTTAGCAGCTGAGCACAGTAATTATTTGTACTGTGCTGGGACTCCAGTAGAAATATAACTATATGGAATTAAAGCTGAGTTAAGACCCTGCTGTGATCCCTCCAAGAATTTTTGTTAGTAATTAATAATTGCAAATGAAGGGTCAGGATCCCTCTCACTACTGTGTAATAGCTTAATTTCATTTCTTGCTTCCACCACACACACATAAGCACATTTTCACAAATATACACAATAGAGGCCATAGATCTCATATCACACTCCTCCTCCAAAGGAACTAACTGATTAGTTTTTTAAAAAGCAGCCACTATTCTAATAATTTCTCCCTACCAATACTTGAAGATCACTGTGTGACGCAAACCTACAAAACAAAACGTTGACAGTTCCACCGTAGCAATGGCACCACAGAACAAAGGTCCAGAGATCTGCTTCCATAAAGATTACAGCCAAGAAATCCTATGGTGCTCAGTTCTACCCTGTAACATATAGAATTATTATGAGTTGGAAACAACTCTACAGCAACAGATTTAGTTTTGGTTGTCACTGTTTGATTTTTTTCTTTTTGTCAACAAATTAATAAATATTGTTCAATTTACTTTTTTTTTTTTTTTTTTTTGCTGTTTCATGATGAAGCAACTTCTTTCTTCACAGGAAATAGAAGAGTTTGTCCAGAGCTCTGGAAAACATGGTGTTGTGGTGTTTACTCTTGGGTCAATGGTCAGTAATGTCACAGAAGAAAGAGCCCATACAATTGCATCAGCTCTTGCTCAAATTCCACAAAAGGTACAAAAAGTGTCTTAATGGTGAACAAGTATTTCACTAGCCTATCCAACTCTTTAAAGGGCCTGATTATAGAAATTTTCGGTAGGAAGGTAAACTATCATGATGGCTCTAATTTATCTCAAATTTAAGTTTGAAAACAAAATATTGGCGTTAGATGTTAAAATAATATGAGGTCTTTTTAACTGATAATTACTTTAGCATTAATATTGTGATGAGAAATACATATATTCAATAGTTGCGGTGTGAAGTTTTGGCATTACAATGATTCTGTAGCCAGGTATATGGGAATTGCCGAATTCTGTCCTGTCATTTGCTCCTCTTTCTGGCAGGATTCTTGAATCACTATACTAACTGCCGACGTTATCAGAAAAGAGTAGAATTTAAATTTGGTGATTAGAATACTAGGTCAGATAGGAAAGTAAAAAATATTTCACAAAACAACAAAGTCTGGGGAATAGGACACTCTAGACTGAAGCACCATACGATCTTTTTGCAGTAAAAACCTGAAAAACTAAGTAAAACAGATAACAAACTACAATCCTGAAGCCAAAGCATCAAAGACAAGATAAATAACTTGATCAAGCACCAAATGGAATAAGAAACTGACAGAGAATGAAGAGAGCTACGGAGTGGAGGTCCCCTACCAGCTAATATGGTACCGATTTGTCATCTTGGACTACAGCCACCAAGGAACACAGACAGGGAGTATGGGAACTTCATAGACCTCTCACCAGGAGACAGAGGACTTGGTTACCAGGGATACAAGCTTCCACCCCAAACTTCTTCCTTCTAGGTGGCCTCGAACACTTTTCTGTTGGCAACTGTCACTCGGCCAGAGAAGCATCAGCTCACTGCCACCCAAGTCCACCCCACCCTCAAAGGCCAACACATTCAGCACAATTTTTTTGGTTGTTGTTTTGGCTTTTTTTGCTTGTTTTTCCTCTCACCCTTCCTTCACATCCTTTCTCCCGGCCAGCTAGGCCAGTGTGTAGTCCCTGCCCCTTCTTGAAGTGCTGTACCACATTGTTCAGATAGAGAGCCACCAATCAGGCCTCTCCAGTTCTATGCCACCCCCACCAGCCGGGTCTCTCAGCTCTATTTTTTTTTTTTTTCAGTTTCTTCTCTCTTTTCCTTCCTTCCTTTCCTTTGTCCTGCCCACCTAACCCTGTGCACTGCCCCTGCCGCTTCTTATCAGGTGATGTTGCACTGCTTGGTTAGAGAGCCATGGCACACTAACTGCCTAGGTCCATGCAGCCCCTACTAGCCAGCTCCTTAACTGCAATATTTTGTTTGTTTTTGTTTCTTTTCTCTCTCTCCTTCCTTCCTTTCTTTTCTCCCATCCACCTACCCTGCACACCACCCCCCCCTTCTCAATGGGCTGTGCTGAACCAGTCAGCTAGAGAGCCTCTGGCACATGGGCTCCATGGGTCTGCACCTCCCCCACAGACCAGATCTCTCGGCACCATATTTTTTCTTTTTCTCCTCCCTTTTCTTTCTCGCTGCCACCTAGGCTGTGTGTTGCCTCCACCTCTTCCAGAAGGATTGTGTCATAATGCCCAGTGAGAGAGACATCAGTGCGGTACCACTCAATTCTGTGACACCTCCAACGGCCAACTAACTCAGCACTATGTTTATTTTTATGGTTGTTGTATTTGTATTTTGGGGTATTTTTGTTTGTTTTTTTTCTTCTCTCTCTTTCCCTTTTTTCCTTTCCTTTCTCCCATCCACCTACACTGTACACTGCCCATGCCTTTTCACGACTGGCCAAGATACACCAGTCAGTGAAAGAACCATTGCCACATGGTCACCCCAGGTCTGCCCTGCCCCATGCAGCAAATCTTTCCACACCTCCACTTTATTTACTTATTTTTTTCCTTCTGTTTCTCTCTTTTCATTCTCTCACACACTTAGCTCCACACATCATATCCTCTCCCTTCTCTGCTGCCTAGCTAAACTGTGCACTGAGTGCTGTGCCCCTGAGTGGCACCAGTACATACTCCCAGAAAAGGGCCCTAACTCATAAATGATGCATCTCTTCCCTGCCTCTCCTGTTAGACCTGCCCTGTTACACTATAGCTGAGCAAATGACCCTGCTAATGGCAAATTTAGGACAATTCCAGTTAAACAGAAATTAAGGGGCTATTTAAAAACCAAACCAAACTTACAAGAATTATTACAGAGTCCTTCAATTAGAGAATCAATAACATCAGACAACAGCCTGAATCTTGGAAGTAGGACAGCATCAGCCAGATACCAACCTGGGTAATGAACTCTCAAGGATACAATGAAACTAAAATATCTGCAACATGGAACTGGAGAGGTCAATCTGTGGATGACAAGAACAGCAGAACAATAAAAGGGGGAACAAGCAGGGCAGGTATAGAACTTACAAATAGAGAAGAAGTCAAGGCAATTCAAATGATAAGACTGGTTTAAACTTAGGAAAGTAGGAGTAAATTTGAAGATAACCACAAAGAAAGTTAACAAGCCTCCTCATAAAAATAAAGAAGAAAAACATAAAGTCTCAATAAACACAAAATCTATAAAAACTAAATAAAGAAAAGAAAAACACAGAAAGAAAAGGAATTCAGCTTAAGAGAGTAAGAGGAACAAGGAAAACATCAGCACCACAAAAATAGCACTATAAAATGATAATAAACTCTCGCCTGTCAGTAATCACACCAAATATAAATGGCTTAAATGCACCAATAAAGAGACAAAGAGTGACAGAATAGATTAAAAACACTGGACCAAGGAATGCTCTGTCTACAAAAGAAACACCTTAGAAACAAAAATATAAATATATTAAAAATCAAAGGAGGAAAAAAATATATATAAAACAGTAACTGAAAAAGAGCAGGACTGGCAATCTTAATCTCAGATAAAAATTGAATTTAAACAAAAGCCACCATAAAAGACAAGAAAGAACCTAATACAATGATGAAAGAGACAATCCACCATAAGCATATAACCAAATATAAATATTATGCACCCAACTACAGGGCTCCAAAATACATAAAACAGACTCTAATGTACTAAACAGAGAAATAGTTCCACAATAATAGTAGGAGACTTCAACACATCACTCTCAGTAAAAGACAGAAAAGCTAGAAAGAAACTGAATAAAGATACAGAAGATCTAAAGGCCACAATCAATCAACTTGACCTTTAGACATATATAAAACACTCCATCCAACATCAACAAAGTACACATTCTTTTCCCATGCACATGGATCGTTCTGCAGAATTGACCATATCTTAGGCTAACAAAGGAGCCCTCAACAAAATCCAAAACACTGAGGTAATACAAATCATCTTCTCTCAGCACAACACCATAAAAGCAGCAATTAATACCAGGAGAAAAAAAATCACCTACAAGGAAACTGAATCATATCTAGCTGAAAAACCTCTGGGCAATAGAAGAAATCAAATACAGAATCAAAAAATTCCTAGAATCAAATGAGAATGAAAACATATAACAGCAAAAATTTGGGGACACAGCAAAAGCAGTGCTCAGGGGTCAATTTATAGGAGTGGATGCACACACGAAAAAAGAAGAAAGGGAAAAATGTAAAAATTAGCTATACAACTTCAACAAATAGAAAGAAAACAGCAAATGAAGCCTACACCCACCACAAGAAAGGGAATAATAAAGATCAGAGCAGAAATAGTTGATACAGAGAATAGAAAAACAATACAAAGAATCAACAACACCAAAAATTGGTTCTTCGAAAGAATCAACAAACCATTGGCCAAACTGATAAAAGAAAAATGAGAGGAAGCAAATAGCCCAAATAAGAAATTAAATGGGGACATTAAAACAGACCCAACTGAAATAAAACGGATTATAAAAGAGTACCATGAAAAACTATAATCCAAAAAATTGATAAAACCGTTTTGGAAAATGGTATGGTGCTTCCTTAAAAATCTAGAAATACAAATACCATACCATCCAACAACGCCACTTCTAGGAATTTATCCTAAGGAAATAACTGCTGTCACATGAATAGACATATGCACACCCATGTCCATTGCAGCATTACGATGTACATGCCCATCAACAGATGAATGGATAAATAAACTATGGTACATATACACAACGGAATGCTAAGCAACAGTAAAGAAAAATGATAAACTGCAAAAGATCTCACAACATGTATGAATCTGGAGAATATTATGCTGAGTGAAATAAGTCAATCACAAGAGGACAAATACTATTTGAGACCGCTATTATAAAAACACTTGAAAAGATTTACACACAAAAAGGAATAATGTTTTATGGTTAAGGGAGAGGGAAGGAATGGGGAGGGAAAAACACTAACTAGACAATAGATAAGAGGTAACTTTGGTGCAAGGTAAGACAGTACACAATACCAGGGGAGTCCGTACGACTTGACCAAGTCAAGGTCATGGAAGCTTTATAGACACATCCAAACTCCCTGGAGGACCAAATTACTGGGCTGAGGTCTGATGACCATAGTCTCGGGGAACATCTAGCTCAATTGGAATAAGATAGTTTATAAAGAAAATGGTCTACATCCTACTTTGGTGAGAGACGCTGGGGTCTTAAAAGCTTGCAAATAGCCATCTAAGGTCCCAACCCACCTGGAGCAAAGGAGAATGAAGAACACCAAAGGCACAAGGAAAATATTAGCCCAAAAGACAAAAGAGCCACATAAACCAGAGACTTCATTAGCCTGAGATCAGAAAAACTAGATGGTACCTGGCTACCACCAATGACCACCCTGACAGGGAACAGAGCAGAGTCCCTGAAAGAGCACAAAAAATGTATGGAGCAGAACTCAAGTTCATGTAAACAGAAAACTTAAGGGTCTCACTGAGACCAGAGGAACCCTCGAAGCCATGGCTCGCAGACACTCTGTTAACCCAGAACTAAAGCCATTCCCAAAGTCCACTCTTCAGACAAAGATTAGACTGCACTCTAAAACATATAATAATACTGGTGAACAGGGTACTTCTTAGTTCAAGCAGATACACGAGACCAAATGGATGGCTCCTGTCCAGAGGTAGGATGAGAAGGCAGGAAGGAACAGGACCTGGCTGGATGGACACAGGAAATCTGGGGTGTAAAGGGGGAGAGTGCCGTCACATTATAGGGATCACAACTAGTGTTGTATAACAATATTTGTATTAATATTTGTATGAGAAATTAACTTGAGCTGTAAACTTCCACCTAAAGCACAATACAAAAAGAAAACAAACAAACAAAAGATGCATTGCATTGGGCAAATCTGCTGCAAAAGAACTCTTTGAAATGTTGAAAAGCAGAGATGTCACCTTGAAGACTAAGGTGCACCTCACCCAACCCATGGTGTTTTCAATTGCCTCATATGCATGTGAAAGCTGGATGATGAATAAGGAAGACCAAAGAAGAATTGATGCCTTTGAATTATGGTGTTGGCCCAGGATATTGAATATACCATGAACTGCCAAAGAACAAACAAATCTGCTTGGAAGAAATACAACCAAAATATTCCTTAGAAGCAAGGATCACAAGACTATGTCTCACAATCTTTGGACATGTTATCAGGAGGGATCAATTCCTGGAGAAGGATGTCATGCTTGGTAAAGTAAAGGGTCACTGAAAAAGAGGAAGATCCTCAACAAGATAGATTAACACAAGGGCTGCAACAATGGGCTCAAGAATAACAAGGATTGTGAGGACAGCACAGGACCAGGCATTGTTTTGGTCTGTTGTACATAGGGTTGCTAAGAGTTAGAACTGACCGGACAGTATCTAACAACAGCAACAACATAATTTTGCAGTTCTGTTCATGGAATAAAGTATTTTCTTTGTCTTAATAGGTGGTGTGGCGATTTGATGGCAAGAAACCAGATAACTTAGGACCCAATACAAGACTCTATAAGTGGATTCCCCAGAATGACCTCCTTGGTAAGATTACAGAATAAATACTGAAAATATGAGTAACACTCAGAGGGATAATAGTTCAACAGAAAACCAATTTTTCAGCATTTGTTATTTAAAAAACTCAAAAATGAAGTGTACATTTTTTATATTTATTTTCTTGTTCTAGTGGGGAAAAAAAACATGAAATATAACAACTGGCATTTTGTTATGGACAGTCATTATAATCCTTCAGGCCAGAAGCAAAGTATTTGTTATTTCAGGGGTAATCACTTCTTGTTTGGACTTTTATAATAGCCTCCTGGATCATTTCTCTGTCCCCTAATACTCTCACCTCATACCTATCCTCTCCAAAGCTACAGAGATAGTTCAAATGCAGATGAACATTAACAGTATCTCCTTTAGAACCAGCGACTCTCCATTTTCTTTAGGAAAATATCCAAAATCTTTATCATGAACTGATGAAATGTTTCATGATAAAAGATCGCCTTCCCTTCTTCTGAGTCCAGCATCACCATCATCACACTTCCTCCTGCCTTGGACACCCTATGTATCAGACTCAGTCTTTTTCTCACTGTTTCTGTAATAGAATATGCTCTGCTGTGTCCCCTATTTTTGCTCATGTTGTTACTTTTATCCAGAATATTCTCCTTCAATTCAATTTATCCACCTGACAATTTTCTATTCATTTTTCAAGTCTCCAGGCACACACCATTTCTCCCATGAAGCCTGCACTTATTACTCCAGTAGACCTAGTTGTTTCCTGCTCAGGGATCTAAAAACAATTTAAATATAGTTTTATGGGCAAGATAATCTGTTTCCCAGATATCACTGTCTTATTGAGTTCCTTATATTTCCCATTTCATTTCTAAGAATTATAATAAATAATTTTGGTAAATTTCACCCATTCCTAGGTCATTCAAAGACCAAAGCTTTTATAACTCATGGTGGAACTAATGGCATCTATGAAGCTATCTACCACGGGATCCCTATGGTGGGCATTCCCTTGTTTGCTGATCAACCTGATAACATTGTTCGCATGAAGGCCAAAGGGGCAGCAGTGAGTCTGGACTTGAACACAATGACAAGTACAGATTTGCTCAATGCTTTGAAGACTGTCATCAATGACCCATCGTGAGTGGTTATAATAAGTTTTGTGTTTGTTTGTTCATTTTTTGATGATGTTGGGGGAATGATATGTCAAATGTTTAAGGATAATGGGAAAGTTTTGAAACAGCTAATAAGGAGATAGAGAGGAATCACTCTAGTTGGAAAGGGAAGAATTATGAGATGAGAACAAATTTGAAATAGGGACCATGACTGTTATAAAAATACTACTCTGCACAGTTGTGTGACACTCTTAGCATACAATTCTAAATGTTTTAAGCTATTCTAAAATCGTTACTCCTACGCATCTGTCAGTTTGTCTTACCGTGGGGCCTTGTGTGTTGCTGTGATTCTACGTCACTGGTATTCAAGTATCAGCAGACTCACCCATGGCAGACAGGTTTCAGCTAGTTTCAGACTAAGACAAACTAGGAAGAAGGACCCGGTTGTCTACTTCTGAAAAGAATTAGCCAGAAAACCTTATGAATAGCATTGGAACATTTTCTGACATAGTGCCAGAAGATGAGCCCCTCAGGATGGAAGGCACTCAAAATACTATCGGGAAAGAGCTGCCTCCTAAAAGTAGAGTCCAATTTAATGATGTACATAGAGTCAAGCTTTAGGAATCTTCATATGCTGATGTGGCACTACTCAAAATGAGGAGAAACAGCTGTAAACATACATTAATGATTGGAATGTGGAATGTACAAAGTATGAGTAGAGGGCCAGTGAAAAAGAGGAAGATGTGGAATAAGATGGATTGACTCAGTGGCTGCAACAGTGGGCTCAAGCATAACAATGATTGTGATGATGGCACAAGACCAGGCACAGCATTTCATTCTGTTGTACATGGGGTTGCTATGAGTTGGCACTGACTCAACAGCACCTAATAATATATAAATATAAAATGGTTTATTTTTAGTAAATCAACATGACATAATCAACCTCAAATTTTCATTACATTTAATGCTTCCCCAAATTTCTAGCCTCATAATTTGCTACCATCACTAGAAATGGTAAAAAAAAAAAAAAGAGGTGAAAATACATACAATTAAAACCATGAAAAATGTGTATCGCACACTGTCATGGACTAAATTACACCCCCCAAAAATGTATCAATTCGGCTGGCTGGGACATGTCTTTGTATTGTGTGGTTGTCCTCTATTTTGTGATTGTAATTTTATGTTAGAGAGGATTAGGGTGGAATTGTAATTTTATGTTAAAAAGGATTAGGGTGGGATTGTAACACCCTTACCAGGTCACATCCCTGATCCAATGAAACTGAATTTCCTTGGGGCACGGCCTGTACCGTATTTATTCTCTTAAGAGATAAAAGGAAAGGGAAGCTAACAGAGAGTGGGGACCTCATACCACCAAGAATGGACCACCAGGAGCAGAGTATGTCCTTTGGACCTGGAGTCCCTGTGCCTGAGAAGCTCCTCAACCTGGGGAAGACTGATGACAAGGAATCTTCCACCAGAGCCGACAGAGAGAAAGCTCTCTCCTGGAGCTGACACTGCAAATTTGGACTTGTAACTACCCAGACTTTGAGAGAATAAATTTCTCTTTGTTAAATCTACCCACTTGTGGTATTTCTGTTATAGCAGCAGTACATAACTAAGACACAAACCAAACTCTTTGCCATCATAAAAGTATGCAAAGCCTTAGTTCTTCTGATTATGATTATTTTTGTCTTATTTGGAAGAATTGTAAAATTAAAGTTGATTGATTTGAAAGATACATGTTGGAATTGTTGTTATTAGGTTTTGTAGAGTCAGTTCCAACTCACAGCCATCCTTTGCAAAACATAAGGGGACATGGCCCAATCCTGCACCATCCTCACAATCATTGCTGTGTTTGAGCACAGTGTTATGTCAACCCATCTCTTTGAGGGTATTACTATTTTTCACTGACCCTCTTCTTTACCAAGCATGATGTCCTTCTCCAGGGGATGGTTCGCCCTGATAAAGTGTCCAAAGTATATGAGATGAAATCTCATCATACTCACTTCTAAAGAGCATTCTGGCCATAATTCTTCCAAGACAGATTTGTTTGTTCTTCTGGTAGTCCGTGGTACATTCAATATTCTTCACCAATACCATAAATCAAAAGCATCAATTCTTCTTTGGTCTTCCTTCTTCACTGTAAAGCTTTTGCATGCATATGAGGTGATTGAAAATACCATGGCTTGGGTGAAACACAAATTAGTCCTCAAACTGACATTTTTGCTTTTCAACACTTTAAAGAGATCTTTTGCTGCAGATTTGCCCAACACAATACGTTGTTTGATTTCTTGACTGCTGCTTCCAAGAGTGTTGATTGTGGATCCAGGTAAAATGAAATCCTTGAAAACGTCAATATTTTCGCCATTTATCATAACGTTGCTTATTGGTCCAGTTGTGAGAGTTTTTGTTTTCTTTATTTTGAAGTGTAATCCATACTGAAGGCTGTAGCCTTTGATCTTCATCAGTTGGAATGTTGGAATGTTCCCTGTTCAAAAGACAAAATTTATGAAATCAGACATGCATTAATTTCAATTATATAATTAATGCTATTATTATCACAATTATTCTGCATAGGTTTTCACCTTTTCGTTCATAATGACTTTAAGAGGAAATAAAATATTTAATTTGAAAATTGATTGATGATTATAGTACCTTGGACATTTACATGTTAAATGCAGCAATATTTTAATTTTAGTACACCTGTTGCTCATTCAGAAACCTGGTGCCGTAGTGGTTAAAAGCTATGACTGCTAACCAAAAGATTGGCAGTTCGAATCCACAGGGCTCCTCTTGGAAACTGTATGGGGCAGTTCTACTCTGTCCTATAGGGTCGCTATGAGTCTAAATCGACTCAACCGCAACAGGTTTTTTGGTATTGCTCATTCTACATGATAACCATGTTAAGCATATTTTGTTTTTATTATTTTAAAAGGAATATACCTTTCATTTGTAAGTTCATATAAAATTATATATCTCTACTATAGATGTCTTTATAAAATTTTAATTGTCAATAAATATGATGGTGGTATTGAAATGTGAAGAGAGTTTATTAGCTTATGTCTAATGAATGCTTATCACATGCTAGGCATTTTAGTTAGGTCCTTTGCTTGTATTAAGTGACATCATCATTACATTCTTTCTCTATTATATTCCAAAAATACTTCGGGAGTAGTGGCCTTTCGATTGTGTTTTTTAAGTAACATAGAGCCAAGTTACCTCCATTGCTATTGATTGCTACAGTGTCATGCTATTATAGCACTTTGGGATTCAGAGTTTATAAACCATATGCCTGCATTCACACTTCTCCCTTGATCATAGTGATTTTCAATAGAGAAAAAAAATATACAACTACAATGTCTTGAAGTGACATGTTGAGCAATATCCACAATCTAAAATAACAATACTAACAAAAATAACAATAGAAAACATTTACTGAGTCTCTACTACATGATAGGAACAATTCTAAGTATTCTAAGACACAATCCATTATTCCTCACAATAGTCAGATAAAAGAGGCACTATGCCTGTATATTCCATTTTAACAAAGAGACAACTAAGGCACAGAGAATAAATAGCTTGCACAGAACAGGCAGCAAGTAAATGTCAGAATCAAGTTTCAAACCAAGACAATCCACTTTCACACATTTAACTACTCAATCACTGATGTAAGATCAATACCAATTCTTGGCCAACACTAACTCCTGACCAGCCCTGCCTAGACACATGCCTTGACCTCATGATAGACCAGCCTCCTATTTCTGGATAGTGGTATTATTTTTAAACATGTACACCTGGTCCATTAACAATTTCTTACTGGATAATTCAAACCCCCGACTCTTAAATATGACCTTTTGTTCTACTTTTTCATTTTTTGCTTTAAACTTAGCTCTTTCAAATCTCTTTCCTAAAAATACATGTCCTCCCCAAACTTCTATTCTTCCTTACACATTGAAATCCTATATATTTAACAAATTGTAGCCTGTAAACTAAAATCATCTCAGAGGAAAATAATATATTTTTCTTCCAATCGTATGTGCCACTCATTTTACCATCTACATGAAAATTTCACTTATTTATCTTTTCTGGTTATTCTCTAAGTTGATGTCTATTTGATTTTTCTTCAGCTATAAAGAGAACGCTATGAGGTTATCAGCCATTCATCATGATCAGCCTGTTAAGCCCCTGGATCGAGCCGTCTTCTGGATTGAGTTTGTCATGCGCCACAAAGGAGCCAAGCACCTTCGCCCAGCCGCCCTCAGCCTCACCTGGTACCAGTACCACTCTTTGGATGTGATTGGGTTTCTACTGGCTTGTGTGGCAATTGTTAGTTTTCTTGTCCTAAAATGTTGCTTGTTTGGCTATCAAAAGTATTTTAAGACAGAAAAGAAGAAAAAGAGGGAGTAGGCCTCTTTAAGGCCTAAGACTAATAGGCATGATAAGTGAGAGCGTTACATTTAATTCAACCGTTATGGTTCAACTTGTGGAAAGATTCTCCTCCACATTTTGCAAAAGCTGAGCCTTTTCTGCTTTCCTCAGATATTTCACTCTTAGTTAATTGTTATGATGTTGGTTAATCCATTCTTCCCTAAGGAGGAATAATCCTATGTGTTTTTTGATGAGTTCCTCCTCAATATTCCTCTTGAAATGGACAGTTCCATTCATCAGATAGATTATATGCAGGGTATTATTCTCATTTTGCAAATCCAGAAAAAATTCTACTTTGGTGATGTCTTATGTATCGTTTCATAGCGGGGACAAAAACTAAAACTCACCTAAGCCTCAACCTATTTAGTTGGAAAGATCAGGAAGCCTGATGTTTTCACTGTGAATTTTCAGAAATATTATCTACATGCATAATGTGCATTCATACGGAATACATACATCCCTCATGAACCATAAAGTATTTCTTCATGAACTTTTTCTTTCTTTCAGAAGTTCTGTGTAGTTTTAACTGGCTTCCTACCTAAAATTGCACAATCCTGCGAAGTCTTTAGATAGAAAGGCTAAAGATATTTTCCACACAAGCCTTCAATATGTTTGAGTTATTGTTTTCCCTTATTGAATGACCTTTGAAGCTGGATATTAAGACATAAAATAAAAGGAGAGAGTAGTTCCTGTTATTAGGAATGATAGGTGGGGCCCAACAAGTTTAGTCCAATGCCTCCGGATTATAATGTTTAAAGATCCCTTAATAGCATCTCTCATTTTTTGACCTTATCAATCCAGATACTTTAATACCTATCATACTTAGGCCTTAAGTTGGGCCTTAACTTGTCAATTCACATAATTTAATACTTAGGATACTTAGGATAGAAAAACCAGAACTCTATACAAATCTTTTATATAGATTCTTCCCTCCACCCCATTGAAAAAGTAAATTGCAGATTGAATAAACAGCCAAATTGTGTCATATGCAACAATTTTTGTAACCTTTGCATTAGAAAGCACTTGAAATGGCAAAAAAGTTATCCAAACATATCTTTGAATATCAGTAATCAGAACCTTTGGACCCAGAACAAATGAACCACAGACAAGAAAAAAAAAACATTTCTTTGTGATTTCTTCCGCCAGATAAGAGAACTTAAAACATTTGGGTGGAATAAAGGCATATTTAGCATTTTTGATAACTGGAAATTTTTATAACACTCTTCTATGGTAAGCTAGGGGTCCGTGGATGGCACAGTTAAGCATTTGAGTGCTAACTAAAAGGTTTGTGGTTTGAACCCATCCAGAGGTCCCTTGGAGGAAAGATTTGGCAATGTTTCTGAAAGATCACAGCCTTGAAAACTCTGTGGCGTACTCTGCATATTTCGGACCTCAATGAGTTGGATTCTACTCTACAGCAACTAGTTAGATTTCGGTTTTGGTTTCCATATAGCAAAGATATTTTCAGAAATAGTTGTAAATGAAATTAATTATGATAATAATGGTCAATGAATATTTTCTTTTGTTAAACTTATATCTTTCATTAAACTTTGAATCATGCCATTAAAAAGAAAAAAAATAATATCACATTACTAAATAGAAAAGAATCGATTCGACAGCACTGGGTTTTTTTTAGAGAGAAAAAATAATTTATTTATGATTTTTCATTACATTAATATTGGTTTCTTTTTCATTTTTAAGTGGGAGGATACCTTATACCTACACATTAGTCTGAGACAATAATGTAGCTCAACTCGCACTACCTATGCCCAATTCCTATCTATTTCTGCTT
Organism: Loxodonta africana; assembly: GCF_030014295.1. Taxonomy (NCBI): domain Eukaryota; kingdom Metazoa; phylum Chordata; class Mammalia; order Proboscidea; family Elephantidae; genus Loxodonta; species Loxodonta africana. The sequence goes on from NC_087346.1 coordinate 86,384,403, forward strand.
TCAAGAAGTAACTTCTGCACATTTGATAATGACTCTGTCCATCTTGATTGTCTTTGCAATTCTTAGAAAGACCGCATACCAGATACATCATACTTTATCTACTCATGCATAATTAAAGTGTCCTTTTATCCATACAGCAACATATGTAATTACAGTTAGGGAAAGTCATAAACATGAAGGTACATTTCGCAGAAAGTCATAAAAGTCCCACAATATATTAAATTCTACAAATTGCAATATTTTCCATCTGGTTGTTTCCTCAGGACTATGCAAGCATCACAGTGGTTGGAGACAAAAATCAATGATTAGGAACTTAATCTTCAAAAGAATATAGGAAACTGAGTCTGTCTATGTTGAAGACTGAAAGTATGATCAAGAGTTTTCTAAATTAATTTCTATATAAAATGTAATATTTATTAAATGATATGATATGTCATACAAATATACTAATCACAAGTTTCATGTTTATTCTTAAAACCCAACAATAATCACAGTAATCACTCAATAACAATAATGAAGAGGGGAGGGAACTTGGCAGAATATGTCATTCCAGTGCTTTCTCTTGATAAAGCTTATCATTCAACCAGCTAGCAAAAAGAAATGTTTAGAGGGTCCGGATTCAACAACATAAAACTGAATTTGGAGCAGAGATAAAATAAACCAAAAGCTGGCACAGCAGACAATATTTAAATTTTTTTCATGTACTGACATCTTAAAAACTTTTGTGCCTTTGGGCACAGCATTATGGTGAGATTCAGATAAGTGAGAAGCATGGCTTTCCTTCGAAAACAGTGTGTGAAAGTGGGGTATACAGAGATCAAGTAATAGATTGCTGACAAAGGTCAGCTGATAGTAGGTACATGGGTCTGCAGTCCCACCTGTGGTCCCCAAATGTATAATCAGAATAATAATAGGTTGGGGTTTGGGTGACAGTAGTAGCTAGATCAGTTTTGGTCCAAGAGAGTCCATTCTCTTGGTACGGTCCCATCACCACTCTGTTCCTACACCTAGCAAACCAGAGCTAGAGTGGCCAATGATTTGGTGCCATCCCTACGGGGGTGGAGCCCTGGTGGAGCAGTGGTTAAGAGTTCAACTGCTAACCAAAAGGTTGGCAGTTTGAATCCACCAGCGGCTCACTGGGAGCCCTATGGAGCAGTTTTACTGTTTTTTATAGGGTCGCTATGTGTTGGAATCAACTGGGCAGCAGTGGGTTTTTTGTACGGAGGTATTAATTTTACCAGTTCAAAGTATATGAAAATGTATCACAGATTCAATTGCCAAATCCCTCATTATTAAATTGGTTGACCAGCTTTTTGTATATGTTAATATTTTTATTTTGGTAAGGTATAAATATTTCTTGTTAAGATTATGTTGGAAACCCTGGAGGCATAATGGTTAAGTGCTATGGCTGCTATCCAAAAGGTCAGCAGTTCAAATCTGCCAGGTGCGCCTTGGAAACTCTATGGGGCAGTTCCACTCTGTCCTGTAGGGTTGCTATGAGTCAGAATTGACTCGACGGCAGTGGGCTTTTGGTTTAAGTTTACGTTTATTTTTTGGTCTGACGTTATTCTGATAAAATGTATAATATTTTATGTTTGATTTTTCTGACATTTGGGAAATCCATTGACTTCCAATATTACTGTATTCTATATTTTTATAGAACTTTTAATAGAGTATTATGATTTTTCAGTTGCTACTTCTACATTTTCTCAGTAGACAGCCATATTATCCACAGGTGATGACAAATTCTTCTCCTGTGCTCTAGTTATTCTTTTCTCATATTTTTATTGACTTATTGAATTAGCCAGGACTTTCAATACAATGCCGAAGAGTAATACTGACAACTAAACACTGTTGTCAAGTTCTTGACTTTCACAATAATAAGTCATTAGGAAAAAGAAAAAACCTCAGCAAATTTTAAGTAATTTATACATGTGCTTAAACAGATCAATCAGTATATACGTATTTTTAGTTGAGAACACATATCCCCTTCTGACCTCAGCCTTATTTAATCATTTTAGTTTTTGTTTCTTCTGTTGTTGATCACAACATATGCTTAAACAAATCATGATAACCTCCCTTACATATGCATATGTCTTTGTATATGGAGAAAGAAATGAAAGGATACACATGAGGTAATCAACACACCAGTCCCTGGAAGGTGCTGCTCCTTGCTGGTTGGGTAGGGGGAGGGGGGAAATTGGAGGTAAGTCTAAAGAGTGGGTAATTTTTTAAAAAGTGCATTTTATAGAATTATGATACTTTGTTTATGTAAAAGTAAATGTCCGCATGTATATATTCACTTTTAATTTATCTTGTGTTGCTATTTTTTTAAATATACACAACTGTACACCATTTCAACAATTTCTCTAACTCCATTTCAGTGACACTGATCACGTTCTTCGAGTTGTGCAACCATTCTCACTCGCCTTTTTCCAGTTTGTTCCTTCCTGTTATGGATTGAATTGTGTCCCCCCAAAATGTGTGTATCAATTTGGCTGGTCCATGATTACTGGTATTATGTGATTGTCCATCATTTTGTCATCTGATATGATTTTCCTATGTGTTGTAAACCCTGCCTCTATGATGTTAATGAGAGGGGATAGGCAGCAGTTGCGTTGATGAGGCAGGACTCAGTCTGCAAGATTGGATTTTGTCTTGAGCCAGTTTCTTTTGGGATATAAAAGAGAGGAACGACCAGAGAGACATGGGGACCTCATGCCACCAATAAAGCAGTGACGGGAGCAGAGTGCACTGTTTGGACCTGGAGTTCCTGTGTGGAAATCTCCTAGTCCAGGGGAAGATTGATTAGAAGGACCTTTGTCAAGAGCCAACAGAGAGGTTAAGCCTCTGGAGCTGATGCCATAAATTTGGACTTCTAGCCTACTAGGCTGTGAAAAAATACATTTCTCATTGTTAAAGACATCCACTTGTGGTATTTCTGTTATAGCAGCACTCGACTACACTGGGGGGGGTTAGGTAACTTAGACACTCCCCCATTAGTGTAGATCCCCCCCAATGCTGTCAGGTCGATTCTGAATCATAGCCACCCTATAAGACAGGATAGAACCACCCTGTAGTTTTCAAGGCTGTAATCTTTACTGAACAATAAGCATCATCATGGTAAATGGAGAAAACATTGAAGTTGTCAAGGATTTCATTTTACTTAGATCCACAACCAACACCCATGGGAACAGCAGTCATGAAATCAAACAGCGTATTGCATTGAGCAAATCTGCCGCAAAAGACCCCTTTAAAGGGTTAAAAAGCAAAGATGTCACTTTGAAGACCAAAGTACACCTCACCCAAACCATGGTATTTCAATATTATCCTATGCATGCAAAAGCAGGACAATGAATAAGGAAGACCGAAGAAGAATAACACCTTTGAATTACGATGTGTTGGTGAAGAATACTGAATATACTGTGGACTATTTAAAAAAAAAAAAAAAATTTTTTTTTTTTTTTTTTTTTATTAGAAGAGCAAACAAAACTGTCCTGGAAGAAGTACAGCCAGAATGTGAATTCCGCGAGCATGGGCCAACTGCCACACTTCATTTGCTGTGAAATGAGTCCTTTGATCCAAAGCAATGCTGCGTGGCATACCACGATGGTGGATAAGGCATTCTGTGAGTCCACACGCAGTAGTTTTGGCAGAAGCATTGCATGCACAGAAGGCAATTCTGTATCCATAGTGTCTATCCCAGTGAGAAAGAAACGCTGCCCTTTCCAAAATGGAAGAGGTCTAATATAATCAACACACTACCAGGTTGTGGGGTGATTGCCTCAAGAAATAGTGCCTTATCAGGGACTCAGTGTTGGTTTTTGCTGTTGGTAGATTGGGGGCTTAGCAGTGGCTGTAGCCAAGTTGGTCTTGGTGAGTGGTTATACTTGTTGCTGAGCCCATGTATAATCTCCATCCCAGCCACCATAATCACCTTGTTAATTAGCTTACAGAGAATCACAGGAGCGGCTGAGGAGAGTGGACAATTGGTTTCCATAGAAGGCATGATCCAATCCAATTGATTGTTAAAGTCATCCTCTGCCAATGGGACTCTTTAGTGAGCATTCACATAAGATACAAATATTTTCACTTCTTTGGCCCTTTCAGAGAGGTCTATCCAAATATCTCTTCTCCATACCTTTTTGTCACCAATTTTCCAATCATGTTCTTTCCAAGTCCCTAACCATTCAACTAATCTTTGGCCATCGCCCATGAAATCCATACACAATCTCATGTCTGGCCATGTCTCCTTCCAAGACAAGTGAACAATCAGGTGCAGTACTTGGAGTTCTCTCTATTCGAAGGATTTCCCTTCACCACCGTCCTTCAGGGAGGTCCCAGATACGGGCTGCAGCGCTGCCGCTAGCCATATTTGAGAGGTGCTTCCATATCATGTAGAACTATCTGTAAACCAGGCACAAGTTTTTTCTTCCTCAGGCAACTGATCATAATGAACTCTCCATCAGGCCATACTTGCAGACTGGGGGATGGGGGGAGGAAGGTAATGTGACAAGAATGGAGACCATGGGTATTTAAGCCACTTCTTCATGCAACTTACTTGTGCCTTCAGGTCTTGCTCGAGCCCAATCTCATGTATACCACTTCCATTTCATGAGGGAGTGCTCCTGTGCACATCTGACTTTATGACTTCATGGGTCAGACAATACCCAGTTCATGATAGAGAGTTCATGGGTCAGACAACACCCAGTTCATAATAGACAGTGTGGTGACGGTGGCCCATGGTTTGGCATTCAGGCTGTCCTAAGGCACTGTAACAAATCAAAAACTATTTCGAAAAACGAGAATAGTTATCTGCAGAGGATGGCGGGGATTGGCTCCAAAATCCTAAGGGTCTGCATTGTGATTCACCAATAGTGGCCTGAAAAACTAAAAAATGTATCTCTACCTGCCACTAATACATCAATTTCCACTGGATCAGCCAGATCATGTGACCTAAGGGCCAGGACAGCTTGCATGGCAACCTGAACCTGTTGCAGAGCCTTGTCTTGTTCTGAGTCCCACTCAAAACCCACAGCTTTTGAGGTGGAGCCAAGATGGCAGACTAGTCAGACACACTCAGAAATTCCACTGCAATAGAGACCCAAATCACCGAGTAAAACAGATACAGACGTCAATCCAGGAATCCTGAACCTCAAATGAAGGGAGAAAGTACTAGTTCAGAAGTCACTGAGGAGAAGAAACAGATAGATATCACGGAAGAAATACAGATACAAAGTGGACTTTCCTGGCCAAGAGGCATGTCTCAGTATGGTTGTCTCAGAATAAAACCAAGAATCCTGCACACGGAAGGGCACCTCTACAGAGCTCCCAGTAGGAGAAAAGGTACAGTGCAGACACATCCATGGCTAAGTAAGACCACATTTACTGGCTGCACTTCAAGGAAGAGCTCAGACTCCTCCAGGAGAATGTTCCTACAACCCTTGCCCTTCTGGTGAACACTAGTTACATCTGTCTCATCCCAGCAAACATGACTGCCGGAAATAACAGTACCAACCCACATTATTGCCCCTGCCTTCTCCCGCCTTCTCATCTTTCTCCTCCTCCCTGCCACCTGTGGCCCCAAGGTGAATTAGCCCAGACCCCAGGCCCTTCCCCACCATCTCCAGAGCTCTCCACAACAAACATACACATATTGATAATCACAATAAACATAATTTGCTTAAATGCACCCATATAAAGAGCGTGACAGAAAGGATTAAAGAAAAATGTCCCATCAATATGCTGTCTACAAGAGACACACCTTAGACACAAAGACATAAATATATTAAAGATCAAAGGATAGAAAAAAAATATATCAAGCAAACAGCACCCAAAACAGACCAAAAATAAAAAATGAAACAAAACCCATACCTCACGCTGTGCACAAAAGCTAACTCAAAATGGATCAAAAACCTAAATATAAAATCCAAAAGTATAAGGATCATGGAAGAATAAAGAGGGACAATGCTAGGAGCCCTAATACATGTCATAAACAGTATATAAAACATTACTAACAATGCACAAACACCAGAAGAGAAACTAGACAAGTGGTAGAACCTAAAAATCAAACACCTGTGCTCATCCAAAGACCTCACCAAAAGAGTAAAAAGGCAACCTACAGACTTGGAAAAAGATTTTGGCTTTGACAATTCCCATCAGCATTTGATCTCTAAAATCTACATGACACTGCACAAACTCAACAACAAAAAGACAAATAACCTAATTAAAAATGGGCAAAGGATGTGAAGAGACACTTCAAAGAAGACATTCAGGCGGCTATCAGATTCATGAGGAATGCTCATGATCATTAGTGTCACGGGTTGAAGAGTCTCCCCCAAAAATATCTGTCAGCTTGGCTAGGTCATGATTCCCTTGAATGATTGTGTGATTGTCTATCATTTTACCTTCTGATGTGATTTCCCTATGTGTTGTAAATCTCATCACTATGATGTAATAAGATGGATTAGCAACAGTTATATTGATGAGGTCTGCAAGATTAGGTAAGTCTTAAGCCAATCTATTTTGAGGTATAAAAGAGTGAAGTGAGCAGAGGCACATGGGAACCTCATACCGCCAAGAAAGCAGTGCCAGGAGCACAGCATGTACTTTGGACCTGAGGTCCCTGTGCTGAAATGCTCCCAGAACAAGGGAAAACTGATGTCAGGGACCTTCCTCCAGAGCCAACAGAGAGAAAGCCTTCCCCTGGAGTTGGCACCCTGAATTCAGACTTCTAGCCTACTGGACTGTGAGAGAATAAACTTCTTTCTTAAACCCATCCACCTGTGGTATTTCTGTTATATCAGCACTAGATGACTGAGACAATTAGCCATTAGAGAAATGCAAATCAAAACTACAATGTGATACCATCTCACCCCGACAAGGCCGGCATTAACATCTCTTGAAATGGTTGGAAGCCCACCAATTCTTTTTGGTATATTGACTCTGTGTATTTCATCCATCTTTTCCAGATGATTCCTGCATCGTTTAATATTTCCCCACAGAATCCTTCACTATTGCAACTCAAGGTTGAATTTTGCTTTTTTTTTTTTCTTTTTGCCAGAGTGGAAAGGTACTTTTATTTTGTTGCACAAGGAAAGAAGACAGTCAGGGATGCAGCCACCAAGATTGCTCATCGAGGGTGAGGGGAAAGCTTACTTTTAAGGCAGTTATAAGTAGGAAATTCATACAAATTTCATCAGCAACATTTTTTTTTTATATAATTTTTATTGTGCTTTAAGTGAAAGCGTACAAAACAAGTCAGTCTTTCATACAAAAACTTATACACACCTTGCTATATACTCCTAGTTGCTCTCCCTCGAAAGAGACAGCACAACCCTTCCCTCCACTCTCTATTTTTGTGTCCATTCTGCCAGCTTCTGACCCCCTCTGCCCTCTCATCTCTTCTCCAGACAGGAGCTGACAAGGTTTGAATTTTTACTTCAGCTCTTTCAGCTTGAGAAATGCTGAGCGTGTTCTTCCCTTTTGGTTCTATCTCCAGCTCTTTGCACATGTCATTATAATACTTTACTTTGTCTTCCGGAGCAACTCTTTGAAGTCTTCTGTTAAGTTCTTTTACTTCATCATTTCTTCCTTTTGCTTTAGCTGTGTGATGTTCAAGACCAAGTTTCAGAGCCCCTTCTGACATGCATTTTGGTCTTTCTTTCTTGCCTTTTTAATGACTTCTTGCTTTCTTCATGCATGGAATGTTAGCAGAAATAAAATCTTGCTTACATTTTTCAACATCTCCATCATTTAGAATCATGTCCACAATTTCACTAATCCAGGTGGTACCTGTGGCAGAAGAAACATTTTTTATAACCATCATCCAAATCCGTGGGAAAAAATACCCATTGAAAGTCCACCATCTTAATACATTCTAATTAAAACTGAATTCTACAGAGCCTCCTTTTCTTTGTTCCAAATGCCCACTTCAATATACTAGAAGTAGATGACTGCACTGAATAATTACCTTCCTTAGGATGATGGTTATAGAGGGGTCCATCACCAGGAAACAAAAGAGGAAGTCAAGCCTGCATTCGTCAGTCCAGTAAACTCACCTCATTTGGGGTAAGTGGCTATCACGATTTCGTCTGGCCTTCTTTGGAATTGTTCAATATTTTCCCACTTGTTTGCAAAGGCATAGATCATGGAATAGCCATTAGCCATCTTTATATTTTTTCAAAAACCATCTTTTGGGAAATTCACTGTTGTACCAGATTGTACAAATAATTACGACAATATTTCTGACATTCAAAAAGTGGAGAAACAGGGAGAATAAAACATCAAAATCTACATAACTAATGTTATTTCTAAGACATTGTGACTTCATTTTAAGAAAAATTGGACTTTAATACACTGCGTACACAGAGATCTAAATACAAAGGGTATTTTTGGAGGGCATAAAGCCGTAGAATACAAGGACAATAACTGGCTAGTGACAAACCAAGAAAAGCCTTTACTGGAAGCTTTGGAAATACATAGAACTTCTAATCTTCCTTTAAATTAAAGACACATTTCACAATAAAACAGTAAGAAAAAGTCTGGTCTTAAGGGAAAATAAATCCATCAATTATCATTAGCATTTGAGTTGTACTCTATTTTTTCTCGGAAATCTGCTGTCATCCTTATCTTTGTTCTGCTGTATATAATGTGTCTTTTCTTCCCCCGCCTTGGGCTGCTTCTACTATTTTTTCTTTATCATTGATTGTGAGCAGTACAATTATGAATCACCTTGGTGTCTTTTTCTTCCCCCCCTGATATTTTTCTTACTCCCACTTTACGTTCATTGAGTTTCTTGGTTTTGTGGATTTATAATTTTAATTAAATATGGAAAATGATTGGCCATTATTTCTTAAGTATTTTTCCTGCTCCTCTTCTCCTTCAAAGACTCCAGTCACATCTGTCTTAGGTGGCATGAAGTTGTCTATAGGTCACAGATACATTGTTCATTTTTTTTTTCAGTATTGTGTTTGAATAGCATCTATTGCTGTTTTCAACATATTAATCTTTATTTTGCAATATCTAATTTATGATTAAACTCAACTGCATATTTTTATCTCAAGCATTGTAGTTTTCATCTCTAAAAATTCAATTTGGGATTTTTAAAAAATATTCTTTGTGTCTCCACTTTTTGAGTATATCAAATACAGTTATAATGATTGTTTTAATATCTTTATCTGCAATTCCAACACCTGTGTCAGTTCTAGGTTGTTTTTAATTGATTGATTTTTGTTTTCATTATTTCATTCTTTTGTGTGTTACCACGAGTAATTACTTTTGATTGGGTGCCAGGTGTCGTGAATTTTGTCAGGTACTGTATGCTTTCATATTTCTATAAATATTCTTAAGTTTTTTTCTAGGACACAGTTAAGTTACTCAGTATCAGTTTGTTACATTTAGATTTTGTGCTCAGTCTAGGGCAAATTATTAGCCATCATTGAGGCAAACCCTTCTGTGGAATCTCTACAATGCCTGAGCATAAGGACATTTTCCAATCTGGCTAAGGAGAATAGGCACTTTCTCCAGCCCTGTATGTGTCCCTGACACTATTCTCTATTCTTCCAAAGGAATTTCCCCAACTTGCAGTAGTTTCCTCATATGCATATTCACGGAGACAGATTATACAGTACACAAAGTAAGCATGGTGCTTAACTTGCTTACCAGATCATCTGTAGTGAACAATTTCCCACTTTTTCACCATCAAAGATTCGGCTTCTAGGTATGCCTGGCATCAGTCTCTACCAATCCTACAGTACCTTCCTACTGAATCAAAGACCCTTTTCCAAATGCAATCTTGAAGGGGACAGATTGTCCAGCAAGCAACGTAAACACAGGCTTACTTGTGCTATTTACTAATCTGTCATGAACAATTTCACATGAGAAACCTTACAGGTTAGTACGTAAGCATAAGTAAGCCCGTGTTTACCTTACTTACTAGGTAATTTGCCCCTACAAATACATATTATTACTCAGTTAAAGTCTCCGGGAATCCTTTCTGTAGGCTTCGAAATTTTCTCTATTTGTATTTGTCTCCCTGGACCACCAGTTCCATCTTCTTAATTCAGAGAGTCCCCCAAACTGTGCCTGGGTTTTTCTTCCTGAGTATGGCCTAGGAATTCTCTCAAGGCAGTAAACTGGGGCTGTTACAAGATTCAAATCGTGTTTCCTGTTTCTCAGGGTTTATAGTCCTTTGTTGCCCTATTTTCAATTTCTCAAAAGACATTGATTCATACATTTGGTCCAGTGTTTTGACTGTTTCAGGAGGAAGGGTACATCCAGTTCCTACTTTTCCACCTTGCCTAGAAGCAGAGGTCTGCTTTTATTTCTAAAGTGTCTGGTAATTAGCAGTGGTGCCTAACCGCCATCTCATTTTCAGTGTTGTAAACATAGTTACAAAGAATTTTTTGTTTATTTTAAACATAATTTAAGCTGGGGTATTTTCTTAATTGCACTTAAATTTATACTTTTTTTCAATAATTTTGCCTCATTAAATTACTCCTTTCAGTGTCTTTTGCATGGACAATCAATTTTCCTTTAATTTTGTTGTGGACACTAGTATAAAATGTACAGAATAAGCAGAGGAAAATAAGCCAACTGAAAGCAACATTTTTTAACAGGAATGTTTACTTGATTTTTTTCCCTTCTTGGTGGTTGAATCCTGGCTATAGAACTTAAGTAGCAATCACCTAATATGAATTTCTGTATATTTATCTCTATAAATACCTATTGTTGTTGTTCTTAGTAGTCTTTGTATTAATTTTGATTCATAGAGACCCCATATTACAGACTGTTTTTCAAGGTTTTCTAGGCTGTAATCTTAATGGGAACAGATCATCAGGTCTTTCCCCTGGGGAGCTGCTGGGAAGGTTCAAGCTGCCAACCTTTTGATTAGCAGCCAAGTGCATTACCGTTGGACCACCAGGGCTCATTTCATCTATAACTATACCTATGCCTATATTTATATGCATAGCATACCTGGGGAGAAATTTTTGAAAACAGTCATTTTTAAGACAAGCAATGGATAATTTAGATCAATTGAACTCATTGAGTAATTAGAATTATATTAAACTACTATACTATTAATGTATATATAACAATATATGGATCCATTGCTGGTAGCTTCAATAACATAAAGCTGAGTTTGGAGCTGAGAGACAATAACTCAAAAAACTGTCACAGCAGGCAATATTTAAATTTTTCTCTTGTATGATATCCCAAAAGTTTTGCCTTTGGACACTGCATCAAGGTAAGATTCAGATGTGTGAGAGGCATGGCTTTCTTTAGAAAACAAAGTGTGTGAAAGTAGGGTATTATCTTAGTTATCTAGTATCACTATAACAGAAATATCATAAGTGGATGGCTTTAACAAAGAGAAATTTATTCCCTTACAGTCTAAGGGCTAGAAGTCCATATTCAGGGCACCAGCTGCAGAGGAAGTCTTCCTGTCTCTGTTGGCTTTGTAGGAAGGTCTTTGTCATCAATCTTCCCTTGGTCTAGGAGCGTCTCCATGCAGGAACCCAGGATCCAAAAGACCTGCTCCGCTCCTGTTGCTGCCTTGTCAGTGCTTTGAGATCCCCATGTCTCTCCACTCATTTCTCTCTTTTATATCTTAAAAGAGATTGCCTCAAACACATTCCAATCTTGGAGATTGAGTCCTGTTTCATTAACATAACTGCTGCTAATCCCATCTCATCAACATCATAGAGATAGGATTTACAACACATAGGAAAATCACATCAGATGACAAAATGGTGGACTCACATACAACACTGGGAATCATGGCCTAGCCAAATTGATACACGTATTTTTAGAAGACACAATTCAATCCACGACATTACACTCTTTGGCCCCCCCAAATTCATGTCCTTGTCACATGTAAAACACATTCACCCCAACAAATCATACTAAAAGTCTTAAAACAATTCCAACTCCAAAATCTAAAAATTTCTCTTCATCTGTGAAATCTAGAATAAAAGCTATCTGCTTCCAAAGTACAATGGTGAAACAGTCACAAGCCAGACATTTCTATTAAAAATTGGAGAAATTGGAGGGAAAGAAGGGATAACAGGCACCAAGCAAGTCGGCAGAACACATTGCATTAGCCATGAAGCCTTTGAAAATAATCCACTGTTCTCTGAGACAATTTACACAACGGCCCTGCCTCCAGACTGCAGGTATTGGCCACAGTCTCCAGATTCTGAGTGGAGGCCCCTGGTCTGAGCTTCAGCTGTCCCTTCCAGGCCCACTGGAACGGCAACTCTGCTCCCTCGGCTTTAGGCACATCATTCTCCATCTGAGTGGTGACACCACCCTTAGGAATATCAGAGGCCGTGGCTCCACGCTTTTGAGACCCCAGATGCTGTGGCCATAGGCTTTGAGACTGAGGCAGCTCCGCTTCCTGTGTATCTTGTCTCTTCAGCTTCTGATTCCCAGTTTCTTGGCCACTGGGCCCTCAGGCCTGATGCCTGCATCTGCCCTTTGGGGCAATTGTTCCAAAGCCCAGTAGCTCCACCAAAAAGTGTCTGGAGGCACCCCTCTCCACCAGTATAATTTAGCCAGAAGGCACTCAACTCTCTTGCTACATGGGTAGCAATCCTAATGCTACCAATAAGTGGCCAGAGGCACCCCACCCCACCAGGAAACTTCCTGAGCTCTGCCACTCAGCTCTCTAGCTCCATGGGTCAGCTCCAGTGCTGTCTCTTACTGGTCTCCTGTTTCTGCTGCTGCTGGTTCTCTAATGCTGTTTCTTGCCATCTGCATCTTCACCAGTGAGACAGCTCCCTTTATTTCCTTCTGAGTTGCCACCAGAATTGTCTGATGTCCATAATTCTACCAACAGTCTCTTCAAGGCAATCTAGGCTTTTACTATTAGGCATTTTAAAACTCTTCCAGCCTCTCTCCAGTCACAATTTCAAAACTACTTCTACATTTTAGGTAAAAAAAAAAAAAAAAAAAAAAAATTTTTTTTTTTTTTTTTATCAGAGTATCACCCCACTCCTGGTAGCAAACTCTGTCTTAGATATCCAGTGCCACTATAACACAAATACCAAAAGTGGATGGCTTTGAAAAATAGAAATTTATTCCCTTACAATTTAGAAGGCTAGAAGTCCAAATTCAGTGTACAGGTTCCAGGGGAATGCGTCCTTTCTCTGTTGTCTCTGGAGGAAGGTCCTTGTCATCCATCTTCCTTTGGTCTAAGAGCTTCTCCATGCAGGCACCCTGGCTGCAAAGTACATATTCTGCTCCTGGAGCTGCGCACTTTGTGGTAAGAGGTCCCCAGATCTCTCTACTCACTACTCTCTTTTATATCTCAAAACAAATTGACTCAAGACACGATCCAATCTTATACAGTGAGTCCTGCCTCATTAACATAACTGCTGATAATCCCATTTTATCAACATCATAGAGGTAGGATTTAAAACACATAGGAAAATCACATCAAATGGCAAAATGGTAGACAATCACACAATATTGGGAATCATGGCCTAGCCAAATTACTACACATATTTTTTGGAGATACATTTCAATCTATGACAGGTATATAGAGATCAAGTAATAGAATACTGACAAAGGTTATTTTATCTTGGGTCCATTGGGTCTGAAGTCCCACCCATGGCCCCCAAATGTATTAACAGAATAATGATAGTTTGGATTTTGGATGACAGTATTAGCTAGATCAGTCTTGGTTCAAGAGAGTCCATTCTGTTGGTGTTATACCAACTCCAAGCAAATTAGAAGTGAAGTGATCAATGATTTGATACCACTCCTATGGTGGGTGGAGCCCTGGTGGCATAGTGGTTGAGAGTTCTGCTGCTGACCAAAAGATTGGCGGTTCAAAACCACCAGTTGCTCACTGAAAACCTGATGCAGCTGTTCTACTCTGTCCTATAGGATGCCTATGAGTTCTAATCAACTGCACAGCAATGGGTTTTTTGTATACTGGGTATTAATTTTACCAGTTTAAAGTATATGAAGATGGATCACATTGATTTAATTGGAAAATCCCTCATTATTAAACTGGTTAACCATCTTTTTCTCTTTATTATCCATTCAGGTGTTTTGTTCTGTGCCCAATTCAAGTTTTATTTTGGTGATTTCTGCTGACTCTTATTTGGTGTAGGTAGGTTAAAAATGCAAATTTGTTACTTATAAAAGTCTAGAATCCCAGGCTATGGATGGCAGTGGCTCAAAATGACTGGCGAATAAACTAGATCAACAAAGGTAAAGTAAACCCTGAAAAAAATTATCAAAAAACTTAGGCCAAAGAAGATAAGCTTTCAGAGATTAGTAGGTCAATAATACTGAGGACATGCAGGGTGCAAGGGTCAGGATAGGATGAAATAAAAATCAATGCAAATGCATTGAGCAAGATCACAAGTATAACAATGAAGTAGAGAAAGGGAGATTAAAACCAGGAATACAATTAGAAGCAAAGGAGCTTTAGATGTACAACATGTAATCAAGAGGGCTCTAATGTAAGATATTAGTAAATAACTTCTATATTTTAATCCATTTTCTGGCAATTCCTAGGGCCATTAGGTGATTGCTATTGGAGGCACTATCACTCAAGTTTCAGTAGGAAAAAAAATCCAGACAATAATAAGTTACTTATAATACCATTTTCCAGTGTGCTAGGAGAGCAAAAGTCCAGTATGGTCATCACCTATTTCAGATTTGCCTGTTTTTGAAAAAATCAGAATGTTGCTTAAATTGCTGTTTATGTCAGGAAATCGTAGGATACCGCCATCAAACTTCACAGCTACTCCACAGCCTTGAGGTGGTTGTCATGGGAAAGGACACATGCCTTTAGGAAACCTCATATCTGCTAAAGCCCATTCATCTTCCCACTACTGCAAATGAAGAATAATAGGATTTCTTTCTCTATTGTGCTGTCTGAATCCTAAAACAGTGCATCTCACTGACAGAACATAACTCACATGAAGGACCCTAAAACGAGGAGTCTAGAAAATGTAATTCCAAGAACATACAAGGCAGTGGTAAATATTGGTGCCAAAGACAAAGACAAAATGACTTCCAACACAAGAGCAGAACCCAATCTCAGAATTTATTTCTAGACAAGATAGGTAGAAACAAGTTAAAAAAGATCCTCTAGTAATAGTGTATCAGCTTTTCTTAGCAGATCTATCCAGAACCTTCTCTAGTTTTACATGAGTTCCTACTTTGACAATCTAAGTTTATTCAAGAATTGGAAAACTAATTTGCCCATTGCAAATAATTTGGTCAAGATCATGAGATAACACCTAAGATTCCTATTTTCCTACTCAATCACTAAGCAATGATTTTTGAATCTTTTTCAACTTTATTTAGCCAACCTTACTCAGTATTCATTTATCCAATAACAGACAGCTTATCTGCTATGTATAACATACCATGTCAGGCATTCTACTGAATGTTAAGAAGATAATGAAGCTACTATCAAAGATCTTAAAATCTAATAGGGAAAAAAATTATATACAGTTTAACATAGCAAAAATCAGAATGTGACAGTGTCAAATGTCAACTATCAAGTTTATGTTTTTTTTTTACATTGAAAATTGCTTTTCCACCTATTTCAACTATATAAATAACTCATATTCTAAGTAATAATTTAGAGAATACAAAAAAGTATAAACAAAATTTACCTAAATTTTCACCTATCTGTTGGTAATCTTCCTTAACTCTGTAATGATTATATCATATAACATGTTATCTTTGTGAATATATTTGTAGTTATTGTTGTTGTTAAGTGCCTTCGAGTTGGTTTTGACTCATAGTGACCTTATTCACAACAGAATGAATCACTGCCCAGTCTTGTGCCATCCTCATGTTTTTTGGTGCACTTGAGCCCATGATTGCAGCATACATACAGATATTTATTTTTACATAAATGAGATATCATAATTCTACCAAATATGCTTTTTTTTAAAAAAAAAAAAAAAACACCCACTCTTTTGGCTTATCTCCAATTTCCTCCCTCCACTGGCTGACCAGCTTGTAGCAGCACCACGCCACACAATGACTGGCATTGATTACCTCATGTTTATCCTTTCATTTCTCTCTCCATTTACAAACACACACATATAAGTGAGGCAAGTTATCATGATTTGTTTAACTGAAGTGTATGATGAGATCAACCATCAGAAGAAACAAAAACTAAAATGATTAAATAAGGCTGCAGTCAAAAGGAGATATGTGTTTTCCACTAAAAACACATATAGACTAATTGACCTATTCAATCACATGTATGAATTACTTACATTTTTGCCAAGGTTTGTTCTCTTTTTCCTAATGACTTATTATCACAAAAGTCAAGAAACTGTCAACAGTGTTTAGTTGTCAATCTTACTATTCAGCATTGTTCTGTAAGTCCTGGTCCATTCAGTAAGTCAAGAAAAACATGTGAAAAGAATACAATTTAGAACATAGGAAACGTATTTGTCATAACTTGTGGGTAATATTGTTGCATATTGAGAAAATTTTAAGGTAGCAGCTGAAAAATTATAATATGCCATTAAAAAGTTCTGAAGTTTCCTTAAAAAAAAACTGAACACTTCAGAGGCAGAACCGAGATGGCAGAATAGACAGAGACTTCTGGGGAACCCTCTTTACAACAAAGACCCATTAAAAAAAGGGAAACGAGTATATTTGTGACAAGCTGGGAGCTCTGAGCTACAAACGCAAGCATAGAAAACAAACTGAGGAGCAGGGGGAGGAAGAGACTGTTCAGAAGCAGAGAAGAGTTACCGGACCTGAATCATGTGGAGCCCTCAGGCACCATTCCCATAGCCACGGAGGTGGGCTGCTACTAGCATTCAGCCGCAGTTTTCTCAGCAAGAAGCAGACAGCCACACAGCCTACTCATACCTCCAGAACCTGAGAAGAATGGTGCTCTCGGCAAAACTAAGTACTTGCATATATTTTACCACTCCCCACACCCCCATGCCAGCTTCAGCGGCTGAATTCCCTGGACCTGAGATAGTCCCTGTTGAGGGCCTAGAGCCATCCTCCTGGCCTTGGGGAAGGAAAAAATAGCAGTTGGGGAAAAAGACAATTTGCCATCTCCACTAACCGAGGGAGCTTAGGACAGAAATGGCTCCTGTCCAGGCATAAACCATCCATGGAACTTGAGCACCTTTCCCTTCTGCATGGACATATGTGGGCCTATTTCGGGAGAAAAGGCCCTTGTTGTCAACTCCAACCATTTCAGCTATGTGGTGAAGAGGTGGGTATTTGATGTTTGACATGGATTTGCCTATTAAACAAGGTCCTCACCTACCCACATCAGGGGCCTAAGGACTGGTAGCTCCACTCAGGTCACCCAGCCACCTGTGACAGGGGTACAAAGATAACTGGTACCTCCCAGTCCTTACAACCAAAAACTTTGGGTGCCCATGGTCCGTCTGCAAAACCCACCCACCTGCATGCTCTGGGGAACAGGGATGCACTTTCCTCAGAGACATTTGGGGGTTGGTTCTCAGCTCACTACCTGTTCAGAGTGTGACCCCCTACTGCAATCAGATACCAGTATATACACCAATCACCCCTGCCCCTCTAAGACTGCAGGACAGAGCCTGTATCACACACTTGATGATCAGCTACCTGGAAACCTGAGCTGAATTCATACAAAAAAACACAATGAACTCCTAGACTGATATACCTGATAACAGCTCTAGCCAGCCGGGGACAGGATGCCTGAGCTCCAAAGGTGAAAATAATCAAGCTAGCTCACTCAAGCAACCCATAGGTGTATACCAAAACAAAACAAAGCAAGAAACTATGACACAGTAAGCAAGCATAAACTAATGCAATAACTTATAGATGGCTCGGAGACAACAGACTATATCAAGTCACATAAAGAAATTGACCATGATCATCTCAACAGCCTCTCAAAACAAAGAACCCAGGCATCTTCTAGATGATAGTGCATTCCTGGAATTACTAGAGCCAGAATACAAAAGTTTAATGTACAGAACCCTTCAAGACATCAGGAAGGAAAAGAGATAATACACAGAACAAGCCAAGGAACACACAGATAAAGCAATTGAAAAAATTAGAAAGATTATTCAGGAACATAATGAAAAGTTAAATAAGTTGGAAAAATCCATCAGAAGATTAACAATAAAATTACAGAAGTAGGCAACTCAATAGAAAGTCAGAAGAGCAGAATTGAGCAAGTATAAGGCAGAATTTCTGAACTGGAAGATAAATCATTGGCACTAATATATTTGAAGAAAAACCAGATAAAAGAATTTCAAAAAATGAAGAAACCCGAAGAATCATGTGGGACTCTATCAAGAGAAATAACCTACGAGCGATTGGACTACAAGAACAGAGAGGGAGAACAGAAAATACAGAGAGAATTGTTGAAGATTTGTTGGTAGAAAACTTCCCTGATATTGTGAAAGATGAGAATATATCTATCCAAGATGCTCATCGAACTCCACATAAGGTAGAACTTAAAAGAAACTCACCAAGACATATTATAAACAAACTTGCAAAAACCAAAGATAAAGGGAGAATTTTAAGAGCAGCGAGGGATAAAAGTAAAGTCACCTACAAAGGGAAGCCAATAAGAATAAGCTTGGACTACTTCAGCAGAAACCACACAGGCAAGAAGGCAATGGAATGGCATATGTAAAAAATTGAAGGCAAAAAAAATTGCCTGCCAAGAATCCTATACCCAGCAAAACTGTCTCTTAAATGTGAAGGCGAAGTTAAGACATTTCCAGATAAACACAAATTTAGGGAATTCATAAAAACCAAACCAAAACTATAAGAAATACTAAAGGGAGTTCTTTGGTTAGAAAATCAATAATATCAGATATCAACCCAAGACTAGAACACTGGGCAGAGCAACCAGAAGTCATCCCGGACTGGGAAATGCAAAAAAAAACAAAGATTTATTAAAAAAAAAAAAGCTCAAAACAGGCTAACAGCGATGTTATTATATAAAAGAAGACAGTATTAAAATAATAAAGAGGGACTAAGAAATGAAATCATAGACCTTCCAGATGGAAAGGAAGATACAGCAATACAAAGAAATAAAAGTTCGGTTTAAATTAAGAAAAATAGAGGTAAATAATAAGGTAACCACAAAGGAGACAAACCATCCTAATCATCAAAATAAAATAAGAGAAAAAAATAGAGACTCAGAAGAAACAAAATCAACAACAAATATGAGGAAAGGAAAATTTGTAAAGATAATCTACTCAGCACATAAAATTAAGTGGGAAAAACAAACTGTCAACAACACACAAAAAAAAGACATCAAAATGATAGCACTGAATTCATACCTATCCATAATTGCCCTGAATGTAAGTGGACTACTTGCACCAATAAAGACACAGACAGTGGCAAGATGGATTAAAATACAAGATCTGTCTATATGCTGCCTATAAGAGACACAACTTAGACTTAGAGACACAAACAAATTAGACTCAAAGAATGGAAAAATATATATCAAGCAAACAACAATCAAAAAAGAACAGGAGTGGCAATATTAATTTCTGACAAAATAGACTTTAAAGTTAAATCCATCATAAAGGATAAGGAAGGACACTATATAATAATTAAAAGGACAATACACCAAGAAGATATAACCATATTAAATATGTATGCACCCGATTACAGGGCTGCAAGATACATAAAACAAACTCTATGAACATTGAAAAGTGAGATAGACAGCTTCACAATAATAGTAGGAGACTGCAACACAGCACTTTCAGTGAAGGACGGGACATCCAGAAAGAAGCTCAAAAAAGACGTGGAAGATCTAAATGCCACAATCAATCAACTTGATAGTTGTAGCCTTTGAATCACTTATGTCTTATTAGCAGCTGGTTTGGGCTGTTGCCGGTTATATAAGCCTAAGAGCCCATTCACTATTCTTAAGTAGATTCAGCTTAAGTGTTCTGATTTTGGGTCACCAAGTGTGTGGTGTAGACTGTCACCTATTAACTTAGAGGAGTAGTGGTGATAGTTGTGTGCACTAGATCCTAGTAGCAGCAGGAGCTCACAGTCCAGGGGGCAGGATGCTGACAGCCTTCCCTCACAGTGCCGGTAAGGTAGGTGTGTCTCTATTCCTAAAGCACTTTGGTGGGCAGGCTCTGCAGCTGTACCTTAGGCACCCAATGCATGTACCTCTAAAGACTGGTACGTATCAGTACCCTCAGACCCCTTTGGCAGGTGGCTAGGTGGTTTGGGAGGAGCTTCAGCCCTCAGTTCCCCGTTGTGGATCAGTGAGGGCTCTGTTTAATAGGTAGAGATATCAGACCTGGGAAACTTCTTTCCAGTGATCCGCTAAAACAATTACAGTCAGATCTCTATCAGAATTACCTTTGCGTTATAATAGCCACCTTGTTCCCTGTAGGGATGAAAGCTAAAGACTGTGGATCTCGTATGCTTGGTTGGAGCTGGTTCTGTATTTTTATTCCATTTTAGGCAAGTCAGGGAAGTATTTTTTTTGTCCCTGGGTTTTTAGTAGCTGCTTCTCTCAGGCCAGGAGAATGGGTTAGGAAAAGAAAAAAAAAAAAGAAAGAAACTGTGGAGCACTTCGCTTACTGGCCCAGGAAATTCCAATGTTAATGAAGCTGCCTGGGGCACAGACGGGAGGGATCAGATAGATAGGAGAAGCAGCACCCAGCAATATAGACAAAGTTACTTATCTTGCTTGGTGATGACTGTTTTATCTGAGATTCCTGAGGGGAGTGTAGTCTGTGTATGTGTGCTGGGTGGGTCAAGATTGCCCCTGAGTGTCAGGCCCCAATCCTGTGCTTGTGCTGTCTCAGAAACCGTGCTCAGCTCCTCCGCTCCCAGTCCAAAGCCCAGCGCCGAGGTTCCCTGGCTGGGACACTGCACTCCAGGCTCCAAAACCAGTCATTGCCTCCCGGTGACTTTTCCTCCTGTCGGGTGCATAGGCTGGCTGGGCTTCCCTCAAGGTCACTTTAGGGGGATAGGGGTGCATCCTGTGTTTGCGCCGCCTCAGGAAGCCGTGCTCAGCTCCCCTGTGCCCAGTCCAAAGCCCGGCGCCAAGTTTTCTGACTGGGATGCTGGGTGCAGGCTCCGAAAACCATCGCTCCTTCCCCGGGGTTGCTTGTTCTCTCGTTAGCCGCATCATCGTGCAGCCTGCTTGGGCTGGCTGAGCCTCTACCGAGGTTACCCCAGGGGCCTAGGGGTTAGGGCTGTGTCCTGTGCCTGCCCCACCTCAGCAACCCACAATCCGCCCCACCACTTGACACCAGGGAACCACGAGGGCTCAAGGCTGTGGAGCGTGTCCCCTGTTCCAGAGGTGGTCGCTGTTTCAGGGTGCAGTTTTTCACTCGCCTGTCACTCAGGTCAATTCTTTAGATCTGTGTTTGGTGGTCAGGGTTTGTAGATTGTCATGTATGCGATCATTCACTGGTTTTTCTGAGTCTTTGTTGCAAGGGGGATCCAAGGTAGCTTCTACCTAGTCAGACGTCTCAGCCCCGCCCCTCTATTGGTATCATTTTACAGGTTTTTTTTTTTTTTGTGGTGCTTATGTTTTCTTTGTTCCTCTTACTGTCCTGAGCTGAATTCCTTTTGTTTCTGGATTTTTTTTTCTTTAGTTTTTGTAGATTTTGTGTTTACTGAGACTTCATGTTTTTCTGCTTTATTTTTATGAGCAGATTTCTTAACTTTCTTTCTGTTTATCTTCAAATTTACTCCTACCTTCCTAAGTTTAAACCAGTCTTTTATTACTCGAATTGCCTTGGCTTCCTCTCCATTTGAAAGCTCTATAGGTACACTGCTTGTTCTCTTTTTTATTGTTCTGATATTGTCATTTACAGATTGACCACTCTGGTTCCATGTTGTAAATATTTTAGTTTTGTTGTACCCTTGAGAGTTCATTACCCAGGTTGCTATCTGACTGATGCTGCCCTGTGTCCTAGATTCAAGTTGTTGTCTGCTGTTGTTGATCCTCTAACTGGAGTCCCTTTAATAATTCTTGTAATTTTGGTTTGGTTTTTACATATTTCCTTAATTTCTGTTTTACTGGAATTGTCCTAAATTTGCCATCAGCAGGGTCAGTCTCTCAGCTATGGTGTGACAGGGCAGATTCAGCAGCTGAAGTTAGGAGGGGAGGAGTCATTTATGTGTTAGGGCCCAAGGTTTGGGTGAATATGCTGCTGCCCGTCAGGTGCACAGTGCTCAATGCACAGTGTAGATAGGCAACAAAGAAGGGAGAGGATACGATGTGTGGAGCTAAGTGTGTGACAGAAAGAAGAGAGAGAGACAGACCAAAAAAAAGTAAGTAAAATGGAGTTGTTGAACGATTTGGTGCATGGACTAGGGCATACCTGGGGGGGACCATGTGCCAGTGGCCCTGTAGCTGAGTGGTGTAGCTTGGACTGTCATGAAGGGGTGTGGGTGGTGTACAGTGTAGGTCAGCAGGAGAAAGGAAAGGGAAAAAGAGAAAGAGAGAGAAGAAACAACAAAAAAATAAAACCCAATAATATAAGTACAACAACAACAAAAATAAATATGGTGCTGAGGCAGTTGGACACTGGGGGTGCCTTGGAATTGGGTGGTAGTTCACTGATGTCTCTCTCACTGGGTGTAGTGACACGGCCCTTCAGGAAGAGGTAGAGGCAGCACAAGGCCTAGGTGAGAGAGAGAAGGAAAAAGGAAGAGAATAATAAAGAAAAAAAAATATGGTGCTGAGGGAGCTGATCTGTGGGGGAGGTTCAGACCCAGGGAGGCCATGTGCCAGAGGCTTCCTAACTGAGTGGTTCAGCATAGCCTGCCGAGAAGAGGGGGGACAGTGTTCAGGGCTAGACGGATGGGAGAAAGGAAAGGAAGGGAGGAAGAGAGAGAGAAAAGAAAGAAAAAAAATATGGCAGTAAAGGAGCTGGCTATTGGGGGCAGAATGGGCCTAGGGAGTTAGTGTGCCAGTGGCTCTCTAGCCAAGCAGTGCAACATTGCCTGTTAAGAAGGGACAGGGGCAGTGTACAGGGTTAAATGGGCAGGAGAAAGGAAAGGAAGGAAGAGAAAAGGAGAAGAAACTGAAAAAAAAAAAACGTAGGTTAGAGACCTGGCTGGTGAAGCTGGCATAGAACTGGAGAGGCCTGGCTGGTGGTTCTCTGTCTGAACAGTGTTGCACAGCCCTTCAAGAAGTGGCAGGGACTGCACACAGGGCCAGCTGGCCAGGAGAAGGGAAAGGAAGGAAGAGTGAGAGAAAAAACAAACAAAGAAAGCTAAAACAAAAAAAACAACAACAATAAAAAATGGTGCTGAAGGTGCTGACCTGTGAGGGCAGGGTGGACTTGGGTGGAAGTGAGCTGGTGTTTCTCTGGTCGAGTGATGGTGGCCTGTAGAAAAGCTGTAGAGGCCAACTAGAAGGAAGAAGTGTGGAGGTGGATGATCGCATCCTTGGTTACCGGGTGCTCTGTTTTCTGGTAGGCGTTCTATGAAGTTGCCTTTCCGTATTCCCTGTCTGTGTTCCTTGCTGGCTGTAGTCCAAGGTGACAAATCAGTACCATGTTAGCTGGTAGGGGACCTCCACTCCATAACTCTCCTAATTCTCTGTTCTGTCAGTTTCTTATTGCATTGGATGCTTGTTCAAGTTCTTTATCTTGTCTTCAGTGCTCAGGGCTTCAGGATTGATGTTTGTGTCTGTTTTACTTAGTTTTTTCAGGTTTTTGCTGCAAAGGGATGGCATGGTGCTTCTGTCTAGAGTGTGATGTTCCCCAGACTTTGTTGTTTTGTGAAATATTTTTTTACTTTTATATCTGACCTATTATTCTAATAACCAAATTAAAATTCTACTACTCTTTTCTGATAATGTCTGCAGTTAAGTATAGCGACCCCAGGAATCCTGAAAGAAAGAGGAACAAATGACAGGACAGAATTCAGTGATTCATGTATACCTGGCTATAACATCATTATAATGCCAAAACTTCACACTGCAACTATGAAACATATGTATTTCGCATTATAATGTTATTGCTGAAGTAATTATCATTTTAAAAAGACATCATATTAACATCTATCACCAAAATTTCTGTTTTCAAAATAAAATTTGAGATAAGTAGTTGTTATCATGATAGTTTACCTTTCTGCAGAAAATTTCTATAATCAGAGCCTTTATAGAGTTGAACAGACTAGGGATGTACTTGCTCACCATTAAGACACTTTATCTACCTTTTGTGGAATCTAGGCAAGGGCTGATGCAATCGTGTGAGCCCTTTCTTCTGTAATGTTCCTGACCATTGACCCAAGAGTAAACACCACAAAACCATATCCTCCAGAGCTCTGGACAACCTTTTCTATTTCCTATGAAGAAAGAAGCTGCTTCATCATGAAACAGCAAAAAAATATTGAACAATATGTATCAATTTGTTGACAAACAACTTAAGAGAAAAAATCAAACAATGACAACCAAAACCAAAGCTGTTGCTGCAGAGTCGATTCCTACTCATGACAACCCTATATGTTACAAGGTAGAACTGAGTGCCATGGGATTTTTTGGCTGTAATCTTTATGGAAGCAGATCTCTGGACCTCTCTTCCGAGTGCCATTGGTAGGGTGGAACTGCCAGCCTTTTGTTTTGTAGGTTTGCGCCACACAGGGATCTTCAAGTATTGATAGAAATGATCATAATAGTGGCTGCTTTTTAACAAAATTAATCAGTCAGTTCCTTTGGAAGGAGATGTGTGATATGCAATCTATGGTCTCTATGATGTGTATTTGTGTAAATTTGTTTATGTATGTGCCTTGTGAAAGCTAGAAATGAAATTAAGCTATTACACAGTAGTGAGAGGAATCCTGGCTCTTCATTTATAGTTATTAACTACTAATATACATTCTTGGAAGGAGGGATCACAGCAGAGTCTTAACTCAGTTTTAATTCCATAGTTATATTTCTACTGGAGTCTCAGCACAGTGCAAATGATTACTGTGCTCAGCTGCTAACCAAAAGGCTGAAAGCTCAAGTACACCTAGAGATGCACCAAAAGAAAGGCACAGTGATCTTATTCTGAACAATCAGCCAAGGAAAACCCTATGGAGCACAGATCTACTCTGATACACATGGGATCACCATGATTTGGAATCAACATAATGACACCTCTTTGGTCATAGTTCTAACATATCACATGTTTTTATTCCAGAACGTTTTCTGAAGAATTCTTTCAGTTGGGAGTCATTAGCATTTTACTTCCTAACTATGAACACTAAGAAAAATTATTTATGGTGGTGATGATTATATTTCCGTATTTCTCTAAGTTACATAACCCTTGTATGTCACACCTTAAACTTTCTCTTAGTTTCCCAAATATTCCCCTAACATACCCCTTATTGTCCAGAGGTTAAGAATCTCTAATATTAAAAAAAAAAAAAAAAAGCTTTGAGTTTGGAATTTCTATGAAATAGTCATAAGACTTCCATTTATAAACCATGAATACACATTTGTAGTTACATATTGGAATGTCCATATTGTTTCTTCAATTTAAGTAAAATTTACTATAAATATTTTAACTATTCTGGCACTATTTATTGTCCTTTTCCTCCTCTGTTTCTTCCTCCTCCTTACACTGCCATTTTCCTTTAAAGTGAATACGAAAATTTTTCCCCAATAAGATTAAAAAAAAAAAAAAATTTTTAAGTTATCATTAATCATACCACAACTTTTGAACTCTACAAAAGATATTCCATATAGCCTAAACAATTTGCACTTGAGATAAGTTATGACTTTTAATCCTTGAATAGGATCTCAGTTTTATGTTGCTGCCAATAAGAAGGTAGACAAAATGGATCTCTTGATAGACTGTATACTAGTGCAATAATGATTGCTTTTATGTCTTAAAGTTGTAATATTAATTTAAAATATATTAGTTTCTTCCTTTCCTTCATAAGGTATATTATTCTATATGCTGACAGAATTATTTTGTAGTTTTGAACAAAGAGAATTTTCAGAAAAAATTGGTAGAATTGGTTGATCTTTATTATGTACACAGAATTTATTGTCCTTGTTAGATACACGGGATACATTTTCGTTGTTCATTTTATCAGGCAGCTATGATATAGATACCTATATACTCAGTGGAGCTCTGCTGGCACAGTGGTTCAACATTCGACTCCTAATCAAAAGGTCTGCAGTTCAAATCAGTTCCAAGGTCGACCACTCCTTGGAAACCCTGTGGGGCAGTTCTGCCCTGTTCTATAGGGTTGCTATGAGTTGAAATCGACTCAAAGGCAACTTTTTTTTTTTTTTAATACAAAAACAAAGTTTTACTATAGGGTTGATATACAGCAGAAAACACTTCCTTTGATAGATACACTAAACAATTCCTTTTATTCTCAAAGATGTAAAACCCTGAGTTTTCAAATGATGAATAGTTTCAATGCTGTAAACCAAAGCACTGAAGAAAAACACTTTGGGTTGGCTGCAAATATTGTTGGGAGCACCCATTTATGCTCACCCATTTATACTGTTTAGGAAGGGTCTGCCTCTAAGCTACAATACTGGTGAAAAGCCTAAATCCTTACAACAAAATTTAAGTATTTCATCCAGGTCCACCTCTTTGCCAAAATGTATACATTCTCTTCTAAAAATTCCATAGAATCATTTCAATTGAAAATACAAAACCAACAGTAACAGGTTTACCTTAGGCAAGGGATTGGCGGGTTTGCACTGGAGCCCTCCAGCAAAATCAAAATGTGGCAAAAGTGGGCGAGGAAACTCAAAATCCCAGTAAGTTCGAATGAGTCATATTTCAGCTTTCCCATTGTCTCATATAATGTAGTGGGTGTTCCTGAAAAGAAAAGAAAAGAGAAAGAAAGGTAGAGGCAACTTCAGAAAATTGTCACCTGGGGTCAGAAATTTTCAGAAGGGAGCTTGGAATAATGCAGCTAAAGTTGTTTAAAAGTGTGAGAGGAGACTTAGATCTCTAAAGTCACATCAGTATATTCACCATCATAAACAGTTATTAAACCTAAGGCACTGTAGAATTAAATATGCATTTGGTTTCTCTAAAGTTGTCTTGGAAGAAATACAACCAGAATGCTCCTTAGAAATAAGGAAAGCGAGACTACCTTTTGAGTACTTTGGACACGTTATCAGGAGGAATCAGTCCCTGGAGAAAGACATCATACTTGGCAGAGTACAGGGTCAGAGGAAAAGAGGAAGGCCCTCAACAAGATGTACTGACACGGTGGCTGCAACAATGGGCTCAAGCATAACAACAATTATGAGGATGGCGCAGAACCAGGTAGTGTTTTGTTCTGTTGAACACGTAGCCACTACGAGTCAGAACTGACTAGATACCACCCAAAAGCAACAACAACAAAATTGCAAAAGTAACAGATGCAAAAATGCAAACAACTAGAATTCGAGCTCCCCAATCAATCCTACCACAGCCATGGAAACACCTTTCCCAGAAGTACTAAGTCTAGTTTCTACAATTTACCAAGTCAGTCCCTTGACATTTGGTTTTCCAACTAAACTGTGAGGTTTTGTAAGTATGGCTCAATTCCTTGTATCAGCTACTATATTTGGTTCAAGTTAAGAGCGGAATAAAATTTTATTAACAAATAAAACTATTTGCAATTAACAACTGGAAAATTTTCAATAAAATTATGCAAATAGATGTGATTTTTATTTTTTAATAGAGAGACATAGTTTTCAAAGAATACAGATTAATAACTTGTACGTCAACCCTTCCAAAGCTTGATGGGCCTGTAAGAAAGAGGAGTTGTAAGCACTTAGTGAAAAATTGTGGAATCGTTAGGGTTCACTAGAAACAAGTTGTGCAGAATTATATTATCTAGATTACGGCTATTTGGTTAGCAGGTTAATAAAATATTGTAGACAAAAAGTATAAATTTTTTGAATTTGGGATAGAGCCATTATATCTCTCAACTGAGAAGGAATTCTCAGAAGGTAACATGGAAAAACATTTCAATTAATGAATAAGAAAATTGAGCTATAGAAGAAGTTATTTTTCCAATGCTACATAGATAGTTTGAGCCCTGGCGGCAAAATGGTTAAGAGCTCTGCTGCTAACCGGAAGGTCAGTGGTTGAAATCCACCAGCAGCTCTTTGGAAATACTATGGAGTAGTCCTAATTTGTCCTATAGCATCTCTATGAGTCAACATAGACTCAGTGGCAACAGGTTTTTGTTACATTGACTGTTTGGCTAGAAACCATGTGTCACTCTTCAATCTACATGTCTATTATCATCCAGACATTCACTGAGGTTTATAATGACTTTTCAAAGATAAAAGTACATTAAAATAGATATGCAATTAATTAAAGGAATTCTAAGTGTCTTAATTTTTGAGTTTCTGACTTTCAGGTGTCTGTTGTCATTGTGATGGGCCAGCGGGTTCTTCTAACTGACCCTGTAATAGAAACCTCTCTAAAATATTTGTGAGATTGATAGATCATTTCATCTTTTACTTACGAAAAACAAATTCCTCTCTCTTCTTATTTACACAAACTCAAATTCAAAAACACAAGGAAAGTTAAGACTTCATTCTATCAACTAAAAACATGATTTACCTAGTACTTCACTGTAAAATTGATCCCACTTCTTCTCCTTCAATGTCTGGAACAAAAAGTCAAAGTAAAGCACATATATCATATTTTTACCCTCTCCAAGAACGTCATGCGATCTTGTAATTCTAACATAACAAAAGGCACATAAGAAGGAGGGGATAAAAGTCCTCCACTGTATTTTTCAAATGTGTAGCCAATAGTGAACCAGACACTATACACAAAGGGTATTTTTTTTTAATAATTTTTTATTGTGCTTTAAGTGAAAGTTTACAAATCAAGTCAGTCTGTCACATATAACCTTATATACACCTTACCATATACTCCCATTTACTCTCTCCCTAATGGGTCAGCCCGCTCCCTTCTTCCAGTCTCTCTTTTCGTGGCCGTTTTGCCACTTTCTAACCCTCTCTACCCTCCCATCTCCCCTCCAGACAGGAGACGCCAACACAGTCTCAAGCGTCCACCTGACACAAGTAGCTCACTCTTCATCAGCATCTCTCTCCAACCCATTGTCCAGTCCCTTCCATGCCTGATGAGTTGTCTTCAGGAATGGTTCCTGTCCTGGGCCAACAGAAGGTTTGGGGACCTTGACCACCGGGATTCTTCTAGTCTCAGTCAGACCATTAAGTCTGGTCTTTTTATGAGAATTTGGGGTCTGCATCCCACTGTTCTCCTGCTCCCCCAGGGGTTGTCTGTTGTGCTCCCTGTCAGGGCAGTCATTGGTTGTGGCCGGGAACCATTTAGTTCTTCTGGTCTCAGAATGATGTAAGTCTCTAGTTCATGTGGCCCTTTCTGTCTCTTAGGCTCATAGGTATCGTGTGACCTTGGTGTTCTTCATTCTCCTTTGATCCAGATGGGTTGAGACCAATTGATGCACCTTAGATGGCCGCTTGTTAGCATTTAAGACCCCAGACACCATACCTCAAAGTGGGATGCAGAATGTTTTCATAATAGAATTCATTATGCCAATTGACTTAGAAGTCCCCTTAAGCCATAGTCCCCAAACCCCCACCCTTGCTCCGCTGGCCTTCGAAGCATTTAGTTCATCCCAGAAAGTTTTTTGCTTTTGGTCCAGTCCAGTTGAAATGACCTTGCCTGTATTGAGTATTGTCCTTCCATTAACCTAAAGTAGTTCTTATCTACTAACTAATCAGTAAATAACCCTCTCCCACCCTCCCTCCCTCACCCCTCTCCTAACTACAAAAGAATGTGTTTTCTCAGTTTATACTATTTCTCAAGATCTTATAATAGTGGTCTTATACAATATTTGTCCTTTAGCACCTAAGTTCACTCAGCATAATGCCTTCCAGGTTCCTCCATGTTATGAAATGTTTCACAGATTTGTCACTGTTCCTTATCAATGCGTAGTATTCCATTCTTTATCGATGCATAGTATTCCATTATGTGAATATACCATAATTTATTTGTCCATTCATCCATTGACGGACACCTTGGTTGCTTCCAGCTTTTTGCTATTGAAAACAGTGCTGCAATAAACATGGGTGTGCATATTTCTGTTTGTGTGAAGGCTCTTATTTCTCTAGGGTATATTCCAAGGAGTGGGATTTCTGGGTTGTATGGTAGTTCTATTTCTAACTATTTAAGAAAGTGCCAGATAGATTTCCAAAGTGGTTGTACCATTTTACATTCCCACCAGCAGTGGATAATAACAGTTCCAATCTCTCCGCAGCCTCTCCAACATTTATTATTTTGTGTTTTTTGGATTAATGCCAGCCTTGTTGGAGTGAGATGAAATCTCATCGTAGTTTTAATTTGCATTTCTCTAATGGCTAATGATCGAGAGCATTTTCTCATGTATCTGTTAGCTGCCTGAATATCTTCTTTAGTGAAGTGCATGTTCATATCCTTTGCCCACTTTTTGATTGGGTTGTTTGTCTTTTTGTGGTTGCATTTTAACAGAATCATACAGATTTTAGAGATCAGATGCTGGTCGGAGATGTCATAGCTGAAAATATTTTCCCAGTCTGTAGGTGGTGTTCTTACCCTTTTGGTGAAGTCTTTAGATGAGCATAGGTGTTGGATTTATAGGAGCTCCCAATTATCCGGTTTCTCTTCATCATTTTTAGTAATGTTTTGTGCTCTGTTTATGCCTTGTATTAGGGTTCCTAACATTGTCCCTATTTTTTCTTCCATGATCTTTATCGTTTTAGTCTTTATGTTTAGGTCTTTGATCCACTTGGAGTTAGTTTTTGTGCATGGTGGGAGGTATTGGTCCTGTTTCATTTTTTTGTAAATGGATATCCAGTTATGCCAGCACCATTTGTTAAAAAGACTATCTTTTCCCCAATTAACTGACACTGGGCCTTTGTCAAATATCAGCTACTCAAAGGTGGATGGATTCATGTCTGGATTTTAAATTCTGCTCCATTGGTCTACGTGCCTGTTGTTGAACCAGTACCAGGCTGTTTTGACTACTGTGGCTGTATAATATGTTCTGAAATCAGATAGAATGAGGCCTCCCACTTTCTTCTTTTTCGGTAATGCTTTACTTATCTGGGGTTTCTTTCCCTTCCATATGAAGTTGGTGATTTGTTTCTCCATCACCTTAAAAAATGTCATTGGAATTTGGATCGGAAGTGCATTGTATGTATAGATGGCTTTTGGTAGAATAGACATTTTTACTATGTTAAGTCTTCCTATCCATGATAAGGTATGTTTTTCCAATTATGTAGGTCCCTTTTAGTTTCTTGCACTAGTACTTTGTAGTTTTCTTTGTATAGGTCTTTTACATCTCTGGTAAGATTTATTTCTAAATATTTTCTCTTCTTGGGGGCTACTGTAAATGGTAGTGATTTCCTTTTCGATGTTCTTATTGTTGATATAGAGGAATCCAAGTGATTTTTGTATGTTTATCTTATAACCTGAGACTCTGCTGAACTCTTCTACTAGTTTCAGTAGTTTTCTGGAGGATTCCTTAGGGTTCTCTGTGTATAAGATCATGTCATCTCCAAATAGAGATAATTTTACTTCTTCCTTGCCAATCTGAATGCCCTTTATTTCCTTGTCTAGCCTAATTGCTCTGGCGAGGACCTCTAGCACAATGTTGAATAAGAGCGGTGATAAAGGGCATCCTTGTCTGGTTCCCGTTCTCAAGGGAAATGCTTTCAGGCTCTCTCCATTTAGAATGACGTTGGCTGTTGGCTTTGTATAGATGCCCTTTATTATGTGGAGGAATTTTCCCTCAATTCCTATTTTGCTGAGATTTTTTATCATGAATGGGTGTTGGACTTTGTCAAATGCCTTTTCTGCATCAATTGATAAGACCATATGGTTTTTGTCTTTTGTTTTATTTATATGGTGGATTACATTAATGGTTTTTTTAATAATAAACCAACCTTGCATACCTGGTATAAATCCCACTTGGTCATGGTGGATTATTTTTTTGATATGTTGTTGTGTTCTATTGGCTAGAATTTTGTTGAGGATTTTTGCATCTATGTTCATGAGAGATATAGGTCTGTCATTTTCTTTTTTTGTGATGTCTTTACTTGGTTTTGGTATCAGGGATATGGTAGCTTCATAGAATGAGTTAGGTCATATTCCATCATGTTCTATGCTTTGAAATACCTTTAGTAGTAGTGGTGTTAACTCTTCTCTGAAAGTTTGGTAGAACTCTGCAGTGAAGTTGTCCGGGCCAGGGCTTTTTTTTGTTGGGAGTTTTTTGATTACCTTTTCAATCTCTTTTTTTATTATGGGTCTATTTAGTTGTTCTACTTCTGATTGTGTTAGTTTAGGTAGGTGGTGTTTTTCTAGGAATTCATCCATTTCTTCTAGGTTTTCAAATTTGTTAGAGTACAATTTTTTGTAATAATCTGATATGATTCTTTTAATTTCAGTTGGGTCTGTTGTGATATGGCCCATCTCGTCTCTTATTCGGGTTATTTGCTTGCTTTCCTGTATTTCTTTAGTCAGTCTGGCCAATGCTTTATCAATTTTGTTAATTTTTTCAAAGAACCAGCTTTTGGCTTTGCTAATTCTTTCAATTGTTTTTCTGTTCTCTAATTCATTTAGTTCAGCTCTAATTTTTATTATTTGTTTTCTTCTGGTGCCTGATGGATTCTTTTGTTGCTCACTTTCTATTTGTTCAAGGTGTAGGGACAGTTCTCTGATTTTGGCTCTTTCTTCATTATGTGTGTGTGCATTTATCGATATAAATTGACCCCTGAGCACTGCTTTTGCTGTGTCCCAGAGATTTTGATAGGAAGTGTTTTCATTCTCGTTGCATTCTATGAATTTCTTTTTTCCCTCCTTTATGTCTCCTATAACCCAGTCTTTTTTCAGGAGGGTATTGTTCAGTTTCCAAGTATTTGATTTCTTTTCCCTGATTTTTCTCTTATTGATTTCCACTTTTATGGCCTTGTGGTCTGAGAAGATGCTTTGTAATTTTTCGATGTTTTGAATTCTGCAAAGGTTTGTTTTATGACCTAATATGTGATCTATTCTAGAGAATGTTCCATGTGCACTAGAAAAAAAAGTATAGTTTGCAGCTGTTGGTGGAGTGTTCTGTATGAGTCTATGAGGTCAAGTTGATTGATTATAGTAATTAGGTCTTCCGTGTCTCTGTTGAGCTTCTTACTGGACGTCCTGTCCTTCTCCTGAAAGTGGTGTGTTGAAGTCTCCTACTATAATTGTGGAGGTGTCTATCTCACTTTTCCGTTCTGTTAAAGTTTGTTTTATATATCATGTGGCCCTGTCATTGGGTACATAAATATTTAGTATGGTTATATCTTCCTGGTCAGTTGTCCCTTTAATCATTATGTAGTGTCCTTCTTTTTCCTTTGTGGTGGATTTAAATTTAAAGCCTATTTTGTCAGAAATTAATATTGCTACTCCTGCTCTTTTTTGCTTGTTCTTTGCTTGCTATATTTTTTTTCCATCCTTTGAGTTTTAGTTTGTTTGTGTCTCTAAGTCTAAGGCGTGTCTCTTATAGGCAGCATATAGACAGATCGTGTTTCTTTATCCCGTCTGAGACTCTCTGTCTCTTTATTGGTGCATTTAGTCTGTTTACATTCAGGTTTTCTCTTTCCGTACTCTATATATGTCATCCCATTGCCTTCTTGACTGCATGATTTCTGCTGAGTAGTCTGAACTTATTCTTATTGATTCTTCTTTGTAGGAGACTTTTCTTTTATCCCTGGCTGCTTTTAAAATTTTCGCTTTACCTTTGGTTTTGGCAAGTTTGATGATAAAATGTCTTGGTGATTTTCTTTTTGAATCAATCTTATATGTTGCTCGATGAGCATCTTGGATAGATATCCTTTCACCTTTCATGATGTCAGGAAAGTTTTCTGCCAACAGATCTTTATCTATTCTCTCTGTATTTTCTGTTATCTCTCCCTTTTCTCGAACTCCAATCACACCAAGTTATTCTTCTTGATAGAGTCTCACATGATTCTCAGGGTTTCTTCATTTTTTTTAATTCTTTATTTGATTTTTCTTCAATTATGTTCGTGTCAATTGCCTTATCCTCCACCTCCCCCACTCTGCATTCCAATTGCTCGATTCTGCTCCTCTGACTTCCTATTGAGTTGTCGAATTCTGTAATTTTACTGTTAATCTTTTGGATTTCTGAATGCTGTCTCTCTATGGATTCTTGCAGCTTATTAATTTTTCCAGTATGTTCTTGAATAATCTTTTTGATTTCTTCAACTGCTTTATCAGTATGTTCCTTCGCTTTTTCTTCCTCCCGGTGACTTCTCCACCTGTCAGCTGCGTCACTGCGCTCCCTACGTGCACAGGCTGGGCTTCCCCCAAGGTCACTTCAGGAGGCTAGGGTTTCATCCCATGTTTGCACCATCTCAGGAAGTTGTGCTTAGCTCCCCTGCACCCAATCCAAAGCCCAGAGCCAAGGTTTTCTGACTGGGATGCTGAGTCCAGGCTCCAAAAACAGTTGCTGCTTCCCCGTGGTTGCTCGTTCTCTCTTTAGCTGAGTAAGTGTGCAGGCTCCTTGTGCAGGCTGAGTCTCTGTCACTCAGGTCAACTCTTTAGATCTGCATTTGATGGTCAGAGTTTGTAGATTGTCATGTATGTGATTGATTCACTTGTTCTTCTGAGTCTTTGTTGCAAGAGGGATCCGAGGCAGCTTCTACCTAGTCAGCCATCTTGGCCCTGCCTCACAAAGGGTATTTTAAGTAGCTTTGCCAGCAGCTCACCACAAGGACCAATGGCATCTGCAAGAATGACATCAACCCTTGATTGTTGTAATTTCATCATTAGTTTCTTATTGAAAACTACATTTTTACAGAGCTGTTGAATACAATCAGAATTTTCCCCAGTGATTTCTTGGACTACCGAAAAATATGCCCAAAATGTATCTTTCGGCAGATCATTTGACGATTTCCTGATCCATTTCATGAAAAGAAACTCAAAACCATCTTTAGTAAGAGATGTAGGATAAACTTCAAATTTAATAGCAGATGGTGTGTTGGGATCAATAAGAATGGAAGCTGAAGATGTTAGGACAGTCACCTCTTGAACCCTCTGAATAAGTTCATCCAGTATTGTCTTTATATCGATCCAGTGGCTATATCTGGTGGCCACACCAGCACTTTTCCACAAGTTCCACAGTTAAAGTAACAACTCAGTTTTATTAGCAGAAGTGAAAATATTTCATAGACATCCTGTTTAAATGAATTCTTTTCAAATTGCTGTTCCCTTTTGCTATTGCTCATACTTGTATTCCAGGAGAAATCAATCAAGTTGTCAAAATACAAACTTACAGGGTAAAGTAAACACATCATATAAATAGCAGAGCATACCAAGATCAAAAAAAAAACAAAGGGGAGATGACCTTGTCTTTTATGTGGGTACTTAACTTCCTTTTTATCATAAGTGCTATCACAGCTAAGAGTCGAGGACCTAACATTTGGGTGTCATCTGTGTTATATAATAGTTTCTAAAATAGCGTTAAGAGCTGTGGCAGTTTGAAGTCACTTGTGACTGCAGTCTCCTTGACACAAGAACTAAAGAAAAAGTAATTATATGATTGCATTAATATATTTTTGGATATCATGGTTCAAGGCTTTTTGTATCTGGCAAACTCTTTATTGACATATAATTCACATACCAAAAAATTCATCAATTTAAGTGTACAATTCAATGGTTGTTAGTATATGCACAGAGTTGTACAACCACCACCATGATTAATTTTAGAATATTTTAGTCCATCCAAAAAGGAATCCTATGCCCCTTACCCATCTTCTCCTAGTCTTCCCAGCCTCCTTCTCCATCTAGCCCTAGAAAATTGCTAATTTACTTTCTGTCCTTATGGATTTTTCTATTTTGGACATTTCATATAAATGGAATCATACAATTTTTTTTTTTTTCATGAGTAGGTTTTAAGATTTTTCTATGTTATAAAAATTGTTGATGTTGTTGTTAGGTACCATCGAGGCAGTTCCCACTCATAGTGACCCTATGTACCACAGTCCTGTGTCATGCTCACAATTGTTGTTATGCTTGAGCCCATTGTTGCAGCCACTGTGTCAATCCATCTATTTGAGAGTCTTCCTCTTTTTCACTGACCCTGTATTTTACCAAACATGATGTCTTCTCCAGGGACTAATCCCTCCTGACAACATGTCCATACTATGTAAAACAAAGTCTCACCATCGTTGCTTCTAAGGAGCAGTCTGGTTGTACTCTTCCAAGACAGATTTTTTTGTTCTTTTGGCAGTCCATGGTACATTCAATATTCTTCGTAATACAATTGAAAGGTGCCAGTTCTTCTTCAGTCTTCCTTATTCATTTTCCGGCTTTCACATGCATATGATGCGATTGATAATGCCATGGGTTGGGTCAGGTCCACCTTAGTTTTCAATGTGACATCTTTACTTTTCACTTGGTTGACTATAATCAAGACAGGTAATGAAAAGTGTTGTCAAGTATGTGGAGAATCTAAGTGAATGGTGGTAAAATATTTGCGGAGAGTAGTGAAATAATGACACAATGTGAAGAATGTAATCAAGGTCACTGAAATGTACAAGTAGAAATTGTTGAATGAGTGTGTGTTTTGTTGTGTCTGTATTTTTAGCAAAAACAAAACTTTTTAAAAAGAATTAGTATTAGAAAAAAAAGAATGTGGAGAAATTGGAACCCTTATACATACCATTCTGGAAAACAGTCTGGCATAAAGTTGAACATAAAGTTACCATATGATCCACCAATTCTACCTCTTTGTATTTTTCCAAGAGAAATGAATACATGCATCCACACAAACCTTGAAAATGAATGCTCATAAATAGCATTATTCATGAATAGCATAATTGTCAAAAAGTGGAAAAAACCCAAATGTCTATAAACTGATTAATGAATAGACAAAAGTGGCATATCCACGCAAAGGATATTATTTGACAAAAATAAAAAATAATGTCTTGTATTTATATAACATAAAACTTATTGTAAGATTTGAAATATGATCTTTCTGACCAATAAATACAGTTAGGTTTTTCTCACCCTAGACCACTTTGATCCTATTTCATTTCGCTGATGTGTAAGCTTCAGGGGAACTTGTGGTTTGTTTTACCTATTTTCTATAAAATTTTAATTTGTATTCTTTGTGCTGTTACAGATTAAGCTCAGTCATTGTTTGCCTAGGTCTAAAAGAAAAAGATTATTATATTATTTTCACGTCTGCCAAAGGATGCAATGTTTCCATATTAGGAGTGTAGGAAGGATGGGACAATGGGTTTCGGAAGAGAGAAAGAATAAGATATGCTCATCTCAAGTATTATTATTTGGAACAATAATCATAATTTTGATCTGTGTTCAACAAACACATTGAATTTCACAACATATCTGTAAGGCAGCTAAGTGATGCTGTGTCTTGTTTTGAAACACACAGTACAGTTATTATACGGGTTCAATATTATCATAACTTAAATTGAGACAGTGCTTTCATTATCAAAGGGTTAAAATGAGAGTGAAAGTAAACAGTGGAGCCTTTTCAAAGGGTCATGAAGAAAAGAGAATTAGCTTCCGAATTCAAAGAATTTCCCAAATACCTCAACTTTATAGCAGGAAGCAAGTAGGAACTGTTATATTTCTTTGTTGTTAGTTGCTGTCATGTCGATTCTGATTCATGGTGACCCCATGTGTGCAGAGTAGAACTGTTCTATAGAGTTTTCAAGGTTGTGACCTTTCAGGAGCAGATTGCCCGGCCTGTCTTTCAAAGCACCTCTGGGTGGGTGTGAACTGCCAACCTTTCAGCTAGTAAAGTAGTGCTTAATGCTTGCACCACTAAATTCCACATAAATCCTACTTGGAAATGACTTAAACTCAAAGAAGGCAAATGTCTTTTAAGAGAGAAATGATGCTGAGGCTGATTGCACAATAGAGTTTTGTGGGTTGGATTGTGTCCCTCTGAAAAATATATTCAAGTCTTGTATCTTGTTACCTGTGAATATGACCTCATTTGGCAATAATGTCTTTGCAGATGTAACCAACTTACAATGAGGTCTGTGATGATTAATGTCATGTGTCAACTTGACCAGACCATGATTCTCAGTATTATGTAATCATCCTCCATTCTATGATTTGATGTAATTTTCCTTCCTTTTGTGATTTCGCATAAGTAATATAATGTAATCACCTCCATGATATGATCTGATGTAATCAGCCAATCAGTTGTAAGGGAAGTCTCCTTGGGGGTGTGGCCTGCACCCTATCTATCTGTCTATCCATCCATCCATTCATCCATCCATCCATGCATCATCTATCTATATATCTATCATCTATCTATCTATGTCTATCTATCTATCTATCTATCTATCTATCTATCTATCTATCTATCTATCTATCTATCTATCTATCTATCTATCTATCTATCTATCTATCTATCTATCTAATCTGTCTGTCTGTCTATCATCACCATCTATCATCTGTCTACCTACCTTCCTACCTACCTACCTGCCTGCCTGCCTGCCTGCCTGCCTGCCTACCTACCTACCTACCTATCTATATACAAGTGTTCTGGCAAAGTTTGTTTACTTGCTCTAGACCCTTTTTCCAGCCTGTCATCATTAGAGCTCTGATTCTTGGCAGTTGAGCCAGCGGCTGGTTGACGAACCTCTCAGCTTTGGGACTTGCCAGCTACCACAGCCATATGGGCCAGCAGTCTGAGATCTGACCTGCCAATTCTTGGTTTGTCACTCCCTACAACCACTGAGTCAGGAAAATCTTCTAGCAGACACATGACCCATGAACTTTGGAATTGCAAGCCTACACAACTGGGTGAGCCATTTCCTTCAGATAAATCCCTACTCTCTCTCTCTATCTGTATCTATATATACGCTTTGCTTGTTTTGCTTATCTAGAGAACCCATCCAAAGTCATTTGGTACAGAGAATGGTTCTAGAGAATCAAAAACATAAGGATGAGTTTTCTAAATTGGCTCACTAGTCTGACTTGACTTAAAACAAAAAATAGTTACCAATGAGTCAACACGGACTCATGGTAACCCCATTTGTGTCAGTCAGAGTAGAAGTGTGCTCCACAGGGTTTTCAATGGCTGGTTTTTCAGAAGTAGATTGCCAGACCTTTCTTCCAAGGCACCTCTAGGTGAACTTGAACTGCCACTCTTTCAGTTCGCAGTTGAGCACGTTAACCATTTGCACCACCAGTTTAACTACTAACTATTTTTCTTTTTAGAAATGTTATATTTGCCTTAAGTCTCTGGGAATTTAAAAAGCTCTGTTTCTGTGCCCTGCTCTAATTGTTCCATATGCTCTATCTCCTTGAGAGTAAGGTTTTCCATCTGTTGAATTTGATATCTCTTGTTGTTTTGAATTTTCTCTATATTTTGTGGTTTTGGTTCTGTGCTTATCTTGGGGCTATCTTCTTCACTGCTTCCCCTATTTGTGCTGGGAGAGAGGAATGAAAGAGCACTCTGCAGTAAGAGCTTCTATATCCAAAGCACTATAATGGTTTCAACACTTCCAAGAACAAATATGAACAGTGTAGGGAACAATGAAGCCCATGAGTGTTTACAGTGTGCAAATGTTTGGGGCTGGGGTGTCATGAGAAAAGAAGATGGCAAAGAAAACCAGAGAAAGGTGGAAGAATGCCGACAGACGGGATCCTTTTTGAAATATATATCTATAGAGATAAGTTAGAGTAATAGGCCATCCTGATGCCTACCCAGACAGTAGATGGAAAATTTGCATGTGGTTTCTAGGGACATGGTTAAGTACTTGGCTGCTTTGTGAGAGAAAGACCTGGGATCTACCTCCATAAAAATTACTGCCAAGAAAACCCTGTGTGGCAATTTTATTGTGTCACATGGCTTTGCTATAAGTCAACAACTAAAAACAACAAGAAAAACTCCTCTAAAGAAAAGCAGAATTAGCATTGTTGAGAGGAAAGCCAACTGCGACGCCAGTTCTGTAGGGGTAAAGTCACTACTGTTGTGAGCAAAGCTATTTGTGAGCATGACTGCATCTGGCTCAAAAGAGTTTTACTGAATAGCCCATCCCAGCCTCATCACTGCCCGTAAGCTATATCCATTGGTCCCACCTTTCCTCCTCTAGAATCAAAGAGGGGATTCCAGAAAGATCATGATAAATTTCCAAATTACATAGTGGTGATTACTCAGGAGGCACTGTGCCGTGTGATTTATGTACGTTATCTCTCTGAATTTACACAGCATCTCTGTGAATTAGGTATGATATTTTACCCATTTTTTATTGGATAAAATCAAAATACATAAATGCTATGTAGCTCTCCCAAGGTCCAACAGAACCATGATTTAAACCTAAGCAATTCTGCTTTGCTATACAATCCTATGCCATCCCAAACAAATGCAGTGCTTGACAGAAGAGAAGCTGATACAGGAGAAATTAAGGAATTTTCTCCAAGGTGTACTGATAACAAAGGGCAGACACCAGGTTAGAAAGTGTCTTCAATTTTGACCTCTAACCCTAAGTTTTAACAGGATTGGCCAAAACTTACACAAACCAAAAAGTGAAGGAGCTTTAGAAATTAAGGCCTGATAATACAAAACATTAGTTAAAGAAAGAAGGGCCCATGAAAGGTGTTCATGGCGTAGGGGACTGAGTTGAAATACAGAAGTTTATGCTTTTTTTTTCCTTTATCCCTTTATGAATTTTCAGTCCATTCAGGCTCACTCATAAAGTTACAGCTCTTCAGAGAGAAGGTAAGAAATGCTACCAAGTATAGCAGATAATGGAGCCACCTATATTTGCAGAAGTCAGAACCAGCATTCTGTGTTTATTTCCTGATAAAGGTCAGCACAACGATAAGATACTGTATAGCCAGGTGACATGAAGTTAACCCCAGAACCAGCTCTTTGCTCCTTCTTAGAACATAGTAAAAATTACAGGGTCTCACAGATCTCAAGTTACTCTTGATATAAACTTTGGACACTTTAATAATGATTATCTAGAATACCCCTTAATTGTATTACAACCAAAAGGAAAACATTGTCACTGTATCTTTTAAAAGAAAAATATACATTTTATTTCATGCAAGTAAATGTGTTCATTTGCTCTGTACTTGAAATGATGACAAAACAATCATTTTAGGAAAACCTATCTTTGATATGTTTTCATCTTATCCAGCTTCATAAGTCAAAATTTTCAAAAGTATTAAGAATACAACTTCTTCTAAAGCAGTAAATGATGGCAATGATTTGCAAAACAATTTGGGTAAAAAACTAGAAGGTGGGTGGATAAAACCAGCTGAATAATCATGTAAGGACTTGTTCAGATATGAAATAATAAGTTCTGAGGATGTGACTTTAAAAAATTGGTTATATGGTGTTTTGACTCATTTGAGGTATAAAAAGGAACCCTAGTAGCACAGTGGTTAAGAGCTCAGGTGCTTACAGAAAGGAGGTTGGCGGTTCAAACTCACTAGCCACTCCTTGGGAGGAATACCTGGCATTGCAGCCTAAGAAACCTGCTGGGGCAGTTAGTTCTACACTATGCTATAGGGTTGTTAACAGTTGGAATGACCTGATGACAAAGGCTGTTTTTTTTGTTTTGTTTTATTTTTTAGTCGAGGCAGGGACAAAGAAATATACACTACCTAAAAAAAAAAAACTTTAATAGTTCTTTTTTTCAAAACTGACACCAAGCAATGTATTTACCATGGATCCTTGTCCAATCAGACACTTCCTCAGGCTGATATTGGATGCAGACGAAATAAGGGCCAGTATATGCAATGCTGCAGAGTTCAGGAAGGGAGGAATGGTGGACTAAAAGACAGGGGTAAAAAAGGACAAATTATATGCTGATAGAAATTATCATTTTTACTTTTTAATGAGGCAGCTTATCAGGTTGCAGGCCAGATGCAAACTCCCTAAGACAACTTTTTTTTTCTTTTGGAGAAAATGGAAATCACAGGCAGAAGTATGGGCAGTAGAAGCAACAACACCCCTTTCCCAAAACTACTAAAAGGAAGAAAAACCCAACTTGCATCTCCACCTGCTTCTTCACCCACTTCAGCATAAAGAAAAGGGATGGTCTCACACCTCTAGCCCATTAACTCTAATGGTGAACAGGTATGGGTCACCCTTCCTGTATTTTTGTGAGTCAGAGTATGTGTGTTGGTCTGATTCCCAGCAAAGCAACCACTTGCTCTCTTTTGCCGCCTAGAAAGGGATGGTGTGAGTGTGTGTGTGCAGGCAGTAGACTTTGATGTTTCTTTCTCCGGGGGCAGGATAGAGGCCAATGGCATATACAAAAAAATTCTTCTCAAGCAGGGATTCTTTCTTTCACAGGTAAAAAAAATAAGACACTCTTGTAACACCCCAAAGGTCCCTGGGTGACACAAATAGTATGCGCTCAGTGACTAATCAGAAGATTGGTGGTTCAAACTCACCTAATGGCACTTTGAAAGGTCTGACAATCTGCTTCCATAAACATTACAGCCACGAATGCCCCATGGAGCTCAGTTTTGCTTTGTAACACATGTGATCGTTGTGAGTCAGAGCTGACTCCATGGCAATGGCATTTTTTTTTTTCCCCCAATGGACTGATTTTATTACATTTGATTACATTATGGATGGTGATTATATTACATTGCTTTAGATTACATTATGGTACAGTAGTTAGTCTGAAGTTTGGCCAAACCACTGGGAGCCATAGCCTAGCCAAGATGACACAAAAAATTAACCATCGTAATTGTAAAAAGCCTTGCATGCCTGGGTGATGAGTTTGTACTTAAACCAGTGGCCAGCTGGGGAGCCATTGCAGGTTTTTCAGCTTTGGGATGGAATTTTCTATTTGCACATTAGGAAGAATAACCTGGTAGCCACAAGAGGATTGTGTGAAGCAGAAAGGTCTGGACTCAGGCCAGCGGACATAGTGAGCAACAATGTCAGCTGTTCCAGAAAGAACAAGGGGAATGAAGACCAAGATAGGGCATTGGCGCCTGGGTCATCAGTAACCACAGAACAAGCAGTTTCAGCAGTGTGCTGGGGCCAAGGCCAATTTGCAATGTGTTAGAGGCTGACAGGTGATGAGGAAATGGAGTTCCTCAGACAGAACAAAGGCCTCAAGTCCAAGCTTTCCAAGAGTTGCCTCAGTCTGTCACTGGCCCTTAGCTCCTTCTGGGCTCCCCAGCTGCCCCCTGCCTCAGAGCTGGAACCCTCTCCTTCTTCTGTCCCTTGAGCCTGACACAGAAACTTAGCTTTTGAGGAGACCTTAGATGGGAATGCAGAGGCTTGGGGAAGGGAAGCCTGGTAAGGACACACAGCCAGGAAGAAGCAGTGTCAATAGCAAGCCTCAATCTCCTCTGCCCTGTGGTTGCTCTTCCCCTCTCCAAACCTAGTGTAGATGTGTCTCTGCTGAGAAGCCTCCCCTGACTGAACTCCTTCATTGGTTTTTTTGAAAGCCTCATGTGTGTACGCATTCAGTTCCTATTGCATACACAACAGGTGATTGAAATTCCTCATCTGGGTGTCTTCCAATGAAACCCTATAGAGGACCCTGCAGAGAACTTAATCCAGGGCTCTGCCTATGGGAGCTCCTGGACCCTGGCATTGAGGATATATCATGTAGGCGGAGCCCTGGCTTCTAGACCTGACTCTGCCTCTCAACTTGGGAACAGCGCTGAGCATAGGCCCTGGGGTCCTTAGCAAGATACCACTAAAACAAGAAAGGATACAGGAAAAGCTTTGAGACAGGCTTTTTGTTACTTAAAGTTCCTTCTTGAGATCCTCCCATCTCTCAAGGAGAATCCCAACACCGTTCCCAAGCTATACAGGCCTGGGTTGAAGGTGTGTCTCTCCAGAGCAAGATTATGGGCC
Source organism: Loxodonta africana (assembly GCF_030014295.1). Lineage (NCBI taxonomy): Eukaryota > Metazoa > Chordata > Mammalia > Proboscidea > Elephantidae > Loxodonta > Loxodonta africana. The sequence goes on from NC_087346.1 coordinate 86,428,212, forward strand.
AGGACATAAAAAACCTTTTACTGTGGCATCAATTCCAACTCATGGGGACCCCACGGGTATCAGAGTAGAACTGTGCTCCATAGGGTTTTTTTTTTTTTTAATTAACTTTTATTGAGCTTCAACTGAACGTTTACAAATCAAGTCAGTCTGTCACATATAAGTTTATATACATCTTACTCCATACTCCCACTTGCTCTCCCCCTAATGAGTCAGCCCTTCCAGTCTCTCCTTTCCTGACAATTTTGCAAGCTTCCAACTCTCTCTATCTTCCCATCCCCTCTCCAGACAGGAGATGCCAACAAAGTCTCAAGTGTCCACCTGATATAATTAGCTCACTCTTCATCAGCATCTCTCTCCTACCCACCGTCCAGTCCTTTTCATGTCTGATGAGTTGTCTTCGGGAATGGTTCCTGTCCTGGGCCAACAGAAGGTTTGGGGACCATGACTGCCGGGATTGCTCTAGTCTCAGTAAGACCATTAAGTATGGTCTTTTTGTGAGAATTTGGCGTCTGCATCCCACTGATCTCCTGCTGCCTCAGGGGTTCTCTGTTGTGCTCCCTGTCAGGGCAGTCATCAGTTGTGGCCGGGCACCAACTAGTTCTTCTGGTCTCAGGATGATGTAGGTCTCTGGTTCATGTGGCCCTTTCTGTCTCTTGGGCTCTTAGTTATCGTGTGACCTTGGTGTTCTTCATTCTCCTTTGATCCAGGTGGGTTGACAGCAACTGATGCATCTTAGATGGCTGCTTGTTAGCATTTAAGACCCCAGACGCCACATTTCAAAGTGATGCAGAATGTTTTCATAATAGAATTATTTTGCCAATTGACTTAGAAGTCCACTTAAACCATGGTCCCCAAACCCCCGCCCTTGCTCCGCTGACCTTTGAAGCATTCAGTTTATCCCGGAAACTTCTTGGCTTTTGGTCCGGTCCAGTCCAGTCCAGTTGAGCTGACCTTCCACGTATTGAGTACTGTCCTTCCCTTCACCTAAAGCAGTTCTTATCTACTAATTATTCAGTAAAAAACCCTCTCCCACCCTCCCTCCCACTCCCCCTTGTAACCACAAAAGGATGTGTTCTTCTCAGTTTATACTGTTTCTCAAGACCTTATAATAGTGGTCTTATACAATATTTGTCCTTTTGCCTCTGACTGATTTCGCTCAGCATAATGCCTTCCAGGTTCCTCCATGTTATGAAATGTTTCACAGATTCGTCACTGTTCTTTATCGATGCGTAGTATTCCATTGTGTCAATATACCACAATTTATTTAACCATTCATCCGTTGATGGACACCTTGGTTGCTTCCAGCTTTTTGCTATTGTAAACAGAGCTGCAAAAAACATGGGTGTGCATATATCTGTTTGTGTGAAGGCTCTTGTTTCTCTAGGGTATATTCCGAGGAGTGGGATTTCTGGGTTGTATGGCAGTTCTATTTCTAACTGTTTAAGATAACGCCAGATAGATTTCCAAAGTGGTTGTACCATTTGACATTCCCACCACCAGCGTATAAGAGTTCCAATCTCTCCGCAGCCTCTCCAACATTTATTATTTTGTGTTTTTTGGATTAATGCCAGCCTTGTTGGAATGAGATGGAATCTCATCGTAGTTTTAATTTGCATTTCTCTAATGGCTAATGATTGAGAGCATTTTCTCATGTATCTGTTAGCTGCCTGAATATCTTCTTTAGTGAAGTGTGTGTTCATTTCCTTTGCCCACTTCTTGATTGGGTTGTTTGTCTTTTTGTGGTTGAGTTTCGACAGAATCATGTAGATTTTAGAGATCAGGCGCTGGTCGGAGATGTCATAGCTGAAAATTCTTTCCCAGTCTGTAGGTGGTCTTTTTACTCTTTTGGTGAAGTCTTTAGATGAGCATAGGTGTTTGATTTTTAGGAGCTCCCAGTTATCTGGTTTCTCTTCATCATTTTTGGTAATGTTTTGTATTCTGTTTATGCCTTGTATTAGGGCTCCTAAGGTTGTCCCTATTTTTTCTTCCATGATCTTTATCGTTTTAGTCTTTATGTTTAGGTCTTTGATCCACTTGGAGTTAGTTTTTGTGCATGGTGTGAGGTATGGGTCCTGTTTCATTTTTTTGCAAATGGTTATCCAGTTATGCCAGCACCATTTGTTAAAAAGACTATCTTTCCCCAATTAACTGGCACTGGGCCTTTGTCAAATATCAGCTGCTCATATGTGGATGGATTTATATCTGGGTTCTCAATTCTGTTCCACTGGTCTATGTGTCTGTTGTTGTACTAGTACCAGACTGTTTTGACTACTGTGGCTGTATAATAGGTTCTGAAATCAGGTAGAGTGAAGCCTCCCACTTTCTTCTTTTTCAGTAATGCTTTGCTTATCCGAAGCTTCTTTCCCTTCCATATGAAGTTGGTGATTTGTTTCTCTATCACATTAAAAAATGACATTGGAATTTGGATCTGAAGTGCATTGTATGTATGGATGGCTTTTGGTAGAATAGACATTTTTACTATGTTAAGTCTTCCTATCCATGAGCAAGGTATGTTTTTCCACTTAAGTATGTCGTTTTTAATTTCTTGTAGTAGAGCTTTGTAGTTTTCTTTGTATAGGTCTTTTACATCTTTGGTAAGATTTATTCCTAAGTATTTTATCTTCTTGGGGGCTACTGTGAATGGTATTGATTTGGTTATTTCCTCTTCGATGTTCTTTTTGTTGATGTAGAGGAATCCAAGTGATTTTTGTATGTTTATCTTATAACCTGAGACTCTGCCAAACTCTTCTATTGGTTTCAGTAGTTTTCTGGAGGATTCCTTAGGGTTTTCTGTGTATAAGATCATGTCATCTGCAAATAGAGATAATTTTACTTCCTCTTTGCCAACCCGGATGCCCTTAATTTCTTTGTCCAGCCTAATTGCTCTGGCTAGGACTTCTAGCACGATGTTGAATAAGAGCATTGATAAAGGACATCCTTGTCTGGTTCCTGTTCTCAAGGGAAATGCTTTCAGGCTTTCTCCATTTAGAGTGATGTTGGCTGTTGGCTTTGCATATATGCCCTTTATTATGCTGGGGAATTTTCCTTCAATTCCTATTTTGGTGAGAGTTTTTATCGTAAGTGGGTGTTGGACTTTGTCAAATGCCTTTTCTGCATCAATTGATAAGATCACGTGGTTTTTGTCTTTTGTTTTATTTATGTGGGGGATTACATTAATGGTTTTTCTAATATTAAACCAGCCTTGCATACCTGGTATAAATCCCACTTGATCGTGGTGAATTATTTTTTTGATATGGTGTTGAATTCTATTGGCTAGAATTTTGTTGAAGATTTTTGCATCTATGTTCATGAGGGATATAGGTCTGTCATTTTCTTTGTAATGTCTTTACCTGGTTTTGGTATCAGGGAGATGGTGGCTTCATAGAATGAGTTGGGTAGTATTCCGTCATTTTCTATGCTTTGAAATACCTATAGTAGTAGTGGTGTTAACTGCTCTCTGAAAGTTTGGTAGAACTCTGCAGTGAAGCCGTCCGGGCCAGGACTTTTTTTTGTTGGGAGTTTTTTGATTACCGTTTCAATCTTTTTTTGTTATGGGTCTATTTAGTTGTTCTACTTCTGAATGTGTTAGTTTAGGTAGGTAGTGTTTTTCCAGGAATTCATCCATTTCTTCTAGGTTTTCAAATTTGTTAGAGTACAATTTTTCATAACAATCTGATATGATTCTTTTAATTTCGTTCGGTCTGTTGTGATGTGGCCCTTTTTGTTTCTTATTTGGGTTATTTGTTTCCTTTCCTGTATTTCTTTAGTCAGTCTAGCCAGTGGTTTATCAATTTTGTTAATTTTTTCAAAGAACCAGCTTTTGGCTTTGTTAATTCTTTCAATTTTTTTCTGTTCTCTAATTCATTTAGTTCAGCTCTAATTTTTATTATTTGTTTTCTTCTGGTGCCTGATGGGTTCTTTTGTTGCTCACTTTCTATTTGTTCAAGTTGTAGGGACAGTTCTCTGATTTGGGTTCTTTCTTCTTTTTGTATGTGTGCATTTATCGATATAAATTGGCCTCTGAGCGCTGCTTTTGCTGTGTCCCAGAGGTTTTGATAGGAAGTATTTTCATTCTCGTTGCATTCTACGAATTTCCTTATTCCCTCCTTAATGTCTCCTATAACCCAGTGTTTTTTCAGGAGGGTATTGTTCAGTTTCCAAGTATTTAATTTCTTTTCCCTAATTTTTCTGTTATTGAGTTCCACTTTTATTGCCTTGTGGTCTGAGAAGATGCTTTGTAATATTTCGATGTTTTGGATTCTGGAAAGGTTTGTTTTATGACCTAATATGTGGTCTATTCTAGAGAATGTTCCATGTGTGCTAGAATAAAAAGTATACTTTGCAGCAGTTGGGTGGAGAGTTCTGCATAAGTGAATGAGGTCAAGTTGGTTTATTTTTGCAATTACGTCTTCAGTGTCTCTGTTGAGCTTCGTACTGGATGTCCTATCCTTCTCCGAAAGTGGTGTGTTGAAGTCTCCTACTGTAATTGTGGAGGTGTCTATCTCACTTTTCAGTTCTGTTAAAATTTGATTTTTGTATCTTGGAGTCCTGTCATTGGGTGCATAAATATTTAATATGGTTATATCTTCCTGATCAATTGTCCCTTTTATCATTATGTAGTGTCCTTCTTTATCCTTTGTGGTGGATTTAAGTTTAAGGTCTGTTTTGTCAGAAATTAATATTTCTACTCCTGCTCTTTTTTGTTTATTGTTTGCTTGATATATTTTTTTCCATCTTTTGAGTTTTAGTTTGTTTGTGTCTCTAAGTCTAAGGTGTGTCTCTTGTAGGCAGCATATAGACGGATTGTGTTTCTTTATCCAGTCTGAGACTCTCTGTCTCTTTATTGGTGCATTTAGTCCATTTACATTCAGCGTAATTATAGATAAGTGTTTAGTGTTGTCATTTTGATGCCTTTTTACGTGTGTTGTTGATAATTTCATTTTTCCACTTACTTTTTTGTGCTGAGGCGTTTTTCTTAGTAAATTGTGAGATCCTCATTTTCATAGTATTTGACTTTATGTTTGCTGAGTCGTTACGTTTTTCTTGGCCTTTATTTTGAGTTATGGAGTTGTTATACCTCTTTGTGGTTACCTTAATATTTACCCCTATTTTTCTAAGTAAAAACCTAACTTGTATTGTCCTATATCGCCTTGTATCCCTCTCCATACGGCAGTTCTATGCCACCTGTGTTTAGTCCCTCTTTTTGATTATTGTGATCTTTTACGTATTGACTTCAATGATTCCCTGTTTTGAGCGTTTTTTTTTTTTTTTAATTAATCTCAATTTGTTTTTGTGATTTCCCTATTTGAGTTGATATCAGGATGTTCTGGTCTGTGACCTTGTGTTGTGCTGGTATCTGATATTATTGGTTTTCTGACCAATTTCCTTTAGTATTTCTTGTAGCTTTGGTTTGGTTTTGCGAATTCTCTAAGCTTGTGTTTATCTGTAAATATCTTAATTTCGCCTTCATATTTCAGAGAGAGTTTTGCTGGATATATGATCCTTGGCTGGCAGTTTTTCTCCTTCGGTGCTCTGTATATGTCATCCCATTGCCTTCTTGCCTGCATGGTTTCTGCTGAGTAGTCTGAACTTTTTGATTCTCCCTTGAAGGTGACCTTTCTTTTCTCCCTGGCTGCTTTTAAAATTTTCTCTTTATCTTTGGTTTTGGCAAGTTTGATGATAATATGTTTTGGTGTTTTTCTTTTTGGATCAATCTTAAATGGGGTTCGATGAGCATCTTGGATAGATATCCTTTCGTCTTTCATGATGTCAGGGAAGTTTTCTGTCAGCAGATCTTCAACTATTTTCTCTGTGTTTTCTGTCCTCCCTCCCTGTTCTGGGACTCCAATCACCCGCAAGTTATCCTTCTTGATAGAGTCCCACATGATTCTTAGGGTTTCTTCATTTTTTCAAATTCTTTTATCTGATTTTTTTCAGCTATGTTGGTGTTAATTCCCTGGTCCTCCAGATTTCCCACTCTGCATTCTAATTGCTCGAGACTGTTCCTCTGACTTCCTATTGCATTTTCTAATTCTGTAATTTTATTGTTTATCTTTTGGATTTCTGCATGCTGTCTCTCTATGGATTCTTGCAACTTATTAATTTTTCCACTATGTTCTTGAATAATCTTTTTGAGTTCTTCAACTGTTTTATCAGTGTGTTCCTTGGCTTTTTCTGCAGTTTGCCTTATTTCATTTCTGAGGTCATCCCTGATGTATTGAAGCATTCTGTAAATTAGTTTTTTATATTCTGTATCTGATAATTCCAGGATTATATCTTCATTTGGGAAAGATTTTGATTCTCTTGTTTGGGGGGTTGTAGAAGCTGTCATGGTCTGCTTCTTTATATGGTTTGATATTGACTGCTGTCTCCGAGCCATCACTAGGATATAAAAAATAGTATTGATGTATTCTATAATTGCTCACTGAGTCTTATCTTGTTTTGTTTTCTTTCAATATACGTGGATGGGCTACTAGGTTGTGCTCTCTTGTTTGTTGTAGCCCTTGACTTACTTATGACCTATTACCAGCTGTTTTGAGCTTTTGCCAGATATTTATGCCTGAGTCTATTTACTATTCTTGAGTAGAATCTGATTTTGGGTCATCAGGTGTGTGCTGCACCCTAACACCTATCCACCTCGAGAGGTAGTCGTGATAGTTGTGTGCACCAGATTCTAGTAGCAGCTGGGGTTCACACTCCAGGGGGGGCAGGATGCTGACAGGCTTCCCCCAAGTGTCAGTGAGGTAGGTATGTCTCTATTCCTATAGCATCTCAGTGGGAGGGCTCTGCAGCTGTACCTTAGGCCCCCAATGCAAGCACCTCTACTGATTGGTAGGTGTCACCCTCCTTAGACCCCTAAGGCAAGAGGCTAGGTGGTCTGGGGGGAGCTTCAGCCCTCAGTTCCCTGTTGTGGGTCAGTTAGGGCTCTGTTGAATGAGCAGAGATATCAGACCTGGGAAACTTGTTTTTCCAGTAAATCCGCTAAAAAAATGCATTCAGATCCCTATCAGAACTGCCTTTGCATTATAACAGCCACCTTGTTCCCTGTAAGGAGGGAAGCCCGAGATATGGATCATATATGCTTGGCTGGACCTGGTTCTGTGCTTTTAGTCCAATTAGGCAAGGATTTTTGGCCCATGGGTTTTTTGTGGTTGCTTCTCTCAGGCCGGAAGAATGGGTTAGCAAAAGACCAAAAAAGAAAAAAGGGAAAAGCAAAACCGAGGAGCCGGAGCCATACTCCCTCTGTCTCAGGAAATTCCAATGTTAATGAAGGGGAGGGGAGGGTTCAGAAAACAGGAGAGAGTAGCACCCCGGAATATAGACAAAGTTGCTTATCTTGCTTGGGATGACTATTTTATCTGAGATTCCTGAGGGGCATGTAGCCTATGTGTGCTGGCTGTGTGGAGATTGCCCCTGAGGGTCTGGTCAGCTGAAGCAGCAGTCAGATCCTCCACTGCCAGTCCAAAGCTCAGCGTCAAGGTTCCCCTGCTGGGACACTGCACTCCCGGCTCCAAAATCAGTTGCTGCCTCCCGGGGACTTCTCCCGCCAGCCGCATCGCCATGCCGCCTGTGCAGACCGGCTGGGCCCCCTCCCCAGGTCAGTTCGGGGGGGAGGACTGTGCCCCTTGTTTGCGCTGTGACCGGATGCCGTGCTCAGCTCCCCTGTGGCCAGTCCAAAGCCCGGCGCCAAGGTTACCTGACTGGGACGCTGGCTCCAGGCTCGGAAAACAGTCTCTGTTTCCCCGTAGTTGTTCGTTCTCCGTCTCTGTCACTCAGGTCAACTCTTTAAATCTGTGTTTGTTGTTCAGGGCTCGTAGATTGTCATGTATGTGATCGATTCACTTGTTTTTCCGAGTCTTTGTTGCAAGAGGGATCCGAGGTAGCAACTACCTAGTCAGCCATCTTGGCCCCCCTCCTATTTTTTTTTTTTTTTTTTTGATAGCACCCAAGGCTATTACAATTTTGGCACAAAGCCTATCACTATCTATTATTCAGTGAGGAAAAAAGAGGACAGGTACCCATTTCTTCAGCCCCAAGAACCTTGCCTTACCTAAATGAAAAACCTCCCTTCCTTGAGGAGAAAACACCAATGTTTTTGGTAGATGGTGGTTATATATGAAGGAAGCCTAGTGGCACAGTGGTTAAAGTGCTTGGCTGCTAACCCAAGGGTCAGTGAATCGAAGCCACAAGCCACTCCGTGGGAGGAAGTTGCAGCAGTCTGGTTCCAGAAAGCTCTACAGTCTTGGAAACCCTATGGGGCAGTTCTACTGGGTCTTACAGGGTCGCTCTGAGTTGGAATTGACTCAGTGGCAGTGAGCTTGGTTTGGTTAGACATGAGACTTTAGTATTCATGCTCATTTTGGCATTAGCAGTGTTTACTCAATGAATAAGTTGGAAAACTTGAATTTGAACTCAGATGTATCTTCCTAACAGTGAAGTTCATGATATCACCACTTCACATGTTCCTGTTGAAGGCTGATCACCTGGACTTTGGTTCAAAGTAATGACTACGAATTATGAGTTTGGAAGATTAATTATGTGTTTTTTTTTTTTTTTTTTTTTTTTTAGCTAGTGCTTCTCAGGGATGGAGTCCTGGTGCTGTAATTGTTAAGCACTTGATTGCTAATCGAAAGGTTGGCAGTTTGAACCCACTCAGCCACTCTGTGGGAAAAGGCTTGGCAAAATACTTTATAAAGATTATAGCCTGGGAAACCCTATGGGGCAGTTCTACTCTGTCACAGGGGTCACTGTGAGTCAAAATTGACTCGACAGTATCTAACAACAGGCACACCTGACTAAATAAAATTCATCTGTATTCTATATTTAGGACTAAAAATGCCTATTAATATATCTTACTAACATAAATCTCAAAGCCTTTCATGTATCACAGCTTAACTGAGAGCATTCTAAGGGCTAAACTCAGTGCTAGCGTACAGCACCAGCAGGTAGAGTTGTACATGTTGTACACTTTACAATCCCAAGAGATGCCATTTGCACACGTTGCAGCAAAAAACCCCAGTGTCCCTAAGTGGAAACTTTCAAGGCATTAACTTTATGAAAAAGAATAAGTCAAAGTTGTTGCCGTCAAGAGATTTTGAACTAGTACAGAGCAAGTAGATTTCTTTGCTTATGAAGATACCTAAGGAAGGAATATCCAGATTCTGCTCACCAACTTTTGGATATTTCCATTTAATCCCTTATATCAAGAGTTTTTATTTCTTTCAGATATTACTTTATCCAATCATGTCCCCTCACAGTTAGCATCCTTTTTCTTCATTCAAGAGGTGTACTAGAATATCAATATTCAGAGAAGGGACTTCTCTAAATCTGAAGAGGGAAGTGAGTGGGGGAAAAAAAAAATCACAGAGCCCAGAACCTCTGCACAAGAAAATCATATTGGCATTAATGTACTGGGTTCCAATGGTCTCCAGATTTGTGTGTCTGATTCATTTATAAGGATTATGGCTCCCCTATGTCATTGTTTTTAATTGCAATTGAGTCTGTTCATAGCAACCTTAAGTATAACAAAACACTGCCCATTCCTACACCGTTTTCATGATCCTTGGTCTATCTGAGTTCTTGTTTTGGCTATTGTGTCAATGGCCACTCATAACCACCACAAAAGACAACTATGCCAGGTTCACTAGTTTTTCCCTACACAAATAAAAAAATAAAAGCAACAACAATACTAGCTGACAAAATTAGAAATCTGTTGGCAATGCCTTTTAAAAACACAGACATGATTTAAACGCTTCCCTAAAAATTTACAAGTGAAACCAATGGTCTAAGAGGATGTACTAGCTGTCTCCTTGGCTTTCTGACTTCCACAGGCCTGAACAGATATAATCCCCTGGCCTAGGGCTTGTGGTTATAGCTGTACCTCAATTTGAGATATGTGCCCTTGGCAAAAGGATTGATTTGAACAATTGGGCCCTAAGAGAATCTAACAGGGTCCTGAGGTAGTGAGACTGGAGGGTAGGGGATGTTTTCTGGGCCAGCTCTTTTTCTCCTACACACTGGTAGCTTCTTTACTCCAACTCCATGTATATGTGACTCCCCATACAACAAGCTGAGAGGTTGTGGAAATGATTAGGCTGACACAGCACTGACCCTCCTAGTTTCTTTCCAATATGCATTTCTCCTGGATCCTCTGAAAATTGTGGAAATCCTCAAAGTAATCTTGGCTGCCAACCTAATCCATTTTCTTCTCAGTATTTCCTGGCTCTACCAGGCATTAAAGCAGTAGGGCCTAACTCTGTGTATGTGTGTGTGAGTTTCAAACTTTTTATGTCTTAACTGTAAGATATCGAATGTTTTATATCTAACTGTAAAGCCATTAACTACAAAGTTCAGATCTAATCCTTAATTTGTTTTTTCCCAGCCACAGGAGCGAGCCTATCTGAATACCCATTAGTCTGCTCTTCCGGTATTACTGCTGGGTCCTGGGTTCCTTTCAGCAGCAAAACTAATGACTAAAAAGAAGAAGTGAAGAAGGGAATTATCTGTGAGGTAAAATTTTTTTTTTTCCCCTTTTCTGGAAGTTTCTGTTTTGCATCCACAGAGTATTATACTTCTTATAATGAAGTCTGTGTTGAAAATATGTTTGTAATTTAAATGTGTTTTGCATTATTACAATTTTACCACAGGAAATTCAGTGTTATTCTTTATACCATACACAATCTCTCAGACTTTCAGTGATTGCTTTTACTTTGTCTCATTTCAAAGGAAGTCTTTAGGATTGGGGGTCTTCTTAAGAAAGTGTAAGCCACATAAGGAAAGAAGGTCACTGTTATAAGTCCTCACTTTTCTGATTCTATCCTCCCTCCACCCCTACATAAGCACGTATAGACACACACACAGGCACATACAAACACGTGTGCAGTGCATGCAAGAGCACGTAACACCCTAAGGCACTTTCTGGAATGTAGAATATCTTACTACACATATTTTAGTAGCTGGACTCCAAAGTGGCCCAGATAGAGCTGGACATCATTGAAGTGGGACAAATGAAAGAAATAGCTTTTTCACATTAAAAGAAACATTCAGTTTTCCTGGCAGGTAAGTCAGTTAATTCTTCCTAAGAGGGGCATTCTTTATCATTTTTTTCTTCTGTTTCATTAACCTTCTTTAAATTCAATTTTAGACATTTTAAATTACAGCTTGTGGTTCATTGGCTTAGCCACAACTTGGATAGGGAACTCGAGGTGTTATATAAACTAAAATTTATAACCATGTAAAATTGCTTGTTTCTTTCCTGTGTGGTTTTAAAGGCTTTTTATGTACTAATCTTTATATTTTCAGGTAAATGTAATTGTTAAAACATGTCTCAGTGTACCTGGTACATTGGTTATCTTAAGTCCTTCATCCCATCCCTGCCCCCTAGCCCTCTCCTCATAGAATTCTACAGTTGTTATCACACACTGGTTACAAGGAGGAAATGCTAATTTAGGACTAATACCCTGCTTGTTCCTGAATTGGTTACAACTACTTCCCTGATATAAAAAGTCTGTATTTCAAAGCTGCATTATTTTCATGTTGTTTCTTGGCCCATCCTTCTCTGACATTTTTCTAGCATGAGGAACTTGAGATTTTTACAAGATGTTTCCTTAAAGAAAAATTTTCTTACGAAGTATAAACTCTCTTACTTGCATAAGATAAATTTTGGACATTTTTTGACTCTGGGTCCCTTCCACCATGGATTTTCTCTGTAGCCAAATGAGTAGAGTTGGGCAAACTTAGGCCTATTCCACTGTTGCCACTCACTTGCTTTGTGTCTTTGAATAGACCTTCAACTTCTGAATCTTAATCCCAATCTACAAAATGAAGGTAAGATTTATTTATTTTCAGGGTTGGCAATGATTAGCTTATTGGACCAGTTGTGAGGATTTTTGTTTCTTTATGTTGAGGTGCAATCCATACTGAAGGCTGTGGCCTTGGTCTTCATTAGTAAGTGCTTCAAGTCTTCTTCACTTTCAACAAGCAAGGGTGTGTCATCTGCATAATGCAGGTTGTTAATGACTCTTCCTCCAATGCTGATGCCCTCATCTTCTTCAAATAGTCCAGCTTCTCAGAATATTTGCTGAGCATACAGGTTGAACAGGTACGGTGAAAAGATAGAACCCTAATCTACACCTTTCCTGACTTTAAACCATGCAGTATCCTCTTGTTCAGTTCAAAAGACTGCCTCGTGATCTATGTACAGGTTCCTAATGAGCACAATTAAGTGTTCTGGAATTCCCAGTCTTCACAATGTTAATCATAATTTGTTATGATCCATAGGGTAGAATGCCTTTACATAGTCAATAAAACACAGGTAAACATTTTTCTGGTATTCTCTGCTTTCAGCCAGACTCCATCTGATATCAGCTATGATATCCCTAGTTCCACATTCTCTTCTGTATGTGGCCTGAATTTCTTGTTGTTTCCTGTTGATATAATGCTGCACTCACTTTTGAATGATCTTCAGCAAAATTTTACTTGCATGTGATATTAATGATACTGTCCAATAATATCAACATTTGGTGGGATCACTTTTATTGGGAATAGGCATAAATATAGATCTCTTCCAGTCAGTTGGCTAGGGAGCTGTCTTCCACCTTTCTTGGTATAGGCCGAGTGAGTACTTTCAGCACTGCATCCATTTGTTGAAACATCTCAAATGGTATTTCATCAATTCCTGGAGCCTTGTTTTTCTCCAATGCCTGCGGTGCAGCTTGGAATTCTTCCTTCAGTACCATTGGTTCCTGCTCATATGGTACCTCCTGAAAAGGTTTAATGTCGACCAATTCTTTTTGGTATAGAGACTGTGTGTATTTCTTTCATCTTCACTTGGTGCTTCCTGAGTCATGTAATATTTTCCCCATAGAATCCTTCAATATTACAACTCGAGGCTTGAATTTTTTCTTTAGTTTTTCCAGCTTGAGAAATGCTCAGCATGTTCTTCTGTTTTGGTTTTCCCTCCCTAATAATTAGGGAAATGAGAATTAAGACAATGAACTAATTTGGCACAGATTCGTGAAACAAGAATCTGAGAAAACTATGTTTGAAGGAGTATAATATGGAATAATCAATCCAAATGACGTTGGTTTGACCCAGTAATTCTGCATTTGTGCTTCAGAAGTAATTCTGTGCTTCAGAAATACTTGAACATGAGTATATATGAGATGTATGGAAAGATACTCCCTACAGTACCTAAGTGGGTGTCAATCAGAGAACACATTTACCTCTAATGAAAGGCATAAATTATATAGTCCTTAAAAAGAATAGGCAGGTTGGTTACAGGCAATATTGCTGAATGTTGTCTAGATCATATTGCTTTGTAAAAAAAAGTTTCAGAAATATTTTAAATAATACTATGAAATTCTTTTTCTTGAAAAAAATGAAATGTATGCAAACTTGTATAAACATATAGAAATTCAAGGGATCCAAAATGGCCAAAACAACCTTGAAAAGAAAACACAAAGTTGAAAGGGTTACATTTTCTAATTTCAAAACCTACAAATCCACAGTTATTAATCAAGACGATGTGGTACAAGCATACAGAGAGATGTACAGGTTATGAACTAGAACAGAGAATGCAGAAACACAGCCACACTTTTATGGCCAATTGTTTTTTCAACAAGAGTACCAAAATAATTCAATGAGGGAAAGAACGGTCTTTTTAACAAGGGGGATTGGAAAACTGAATATCTACTTGCAAGGTAATGAAGTTCAACTGCTTATCTCAACCCATATATCAAAATTAAACATGTTGTTTCAAAGAGTAAAATCAAGAAAGTGAAAGCACACCCCTTCAAAGGGGGGAAAGTATTTGCAAATCATATATCTGATAAGGGACTTGTGACAAGAATATATAACTTACACTTGATAATAAAGACAAATAGCCAAAAGAGAAAATGGACAAATAATCTGACTCAACATTTCCCCAAAGAAAGCATACAAGTGGACAATGAACACATGAAATAGAATCATTACCATTCATCATCAAAAATGTATAAGTAAAATCACTGGGAAATACAACTTCACACTCACCTAGTTGACTATAATCAAGACAAATAATGGAAAGTGTCAAGAAAGTGGAGAATCTAAGCTAATAGTGGTAAATTAATTTGGGTAGAGATAGCAAGAGTGATGACACAATGTAAAGAATGTAACCAAGATCAATGAATTGTACAAGTATAAGTTGTGAATGTGTGTATGATTTGCTGTGTCTATATTTTCACCAGAACCCCTGGTGGTGAAGTGGAAAAATAAATATTTTTAAAAAGAATTAGAAAAAAAAAAAGAATGTGGAGAAAATTGAGCCTTCATGCATGAACACATGTGGAGAGAAAGGGTCGTAAGAGTGAGAAGTGATAGGTAAGGGGCACAGGATTTCTTTGTGGAGTGACAAAAATGTTCTAACATTAATCGTGGTGATGATTGTACAATTCTGTGCATCTACGAAAAACCATAGAATGGTACACATTAAATTGAAGAATTGTTTGCTTTGTGAATATGTCAATAAAGATTTTACCAGACATAAAAACCTTGAATCATGATATCCAAAAATATATTGATGCAAATGTGTAATTACTTTGTTTTTAGTTCTTGTGTCAGAAAGATTGCAACCACAAGTGGCCTCACACTCGCCAGTGTTCTTAACACTATTCTAAAATCAATCATATAACATGGGTGACTCTGAAATATTAGGTCACCCATTCTTAGCTGTGTAATAACATTGATGATAAAAGGGACATAAGTACCCTCAGGCAACCACAAGGTCATCTACACTTTGCTTTTTCCACTTGGCATCCACGTGTTCTGACCATTCATATAATGTGTTTACTCTGATGTGTAAGAGTTACATTTTAACTTCTTGATTGATTTCTCCTGGGATATAAGCATGAGCAATGGCAATAAGGGAACAGATTTTTTTGAAAGAAAGATATTCATTTATACCAAGATGTCCATGAAATGGATTTCAGTTCTTCTGCTGATACAACTGAGTTGTTACTTTAGCTGTGGAACTTGTGGAAAAGTGCTGGTGTGGCCACCAGAATATAGCCATTGGATGAATATAAAGACCATACTGGATGAACTTACTCAGAGGGGTCATGAGGTGACTGTTCTAACATCTTCAGCTTCCATTCTTATTGATCCCAGCAAACCATCTGCTATTAAATTTGAAGTTTATCCTACATCTCTTACTAAAGATGATTTTGAGTCTCTTTTCATGAACTCGATCAGGAAAATGACATATGATCTGCCAAAAGATACATTTTGGACATATTTTTCAGTATTACAAGAAATCATTTGGGAATATTCTGACTGCCTTGAAAGGCTTTGTAAAGATGTAGTTTTTAACAAGAAACTGATGATGAAACTACAAGAATCAAGGTTTGATGTCGTTCTTGCAGATGCTATTGGCCCTTGTGGTGAGCTGTTGGCGGAGCTACTTAAAATACCCCTTGTGTATAGTGTCCGGTTCACTTTTGGCTATACAATTGAAAAGTACAGTGGAGGACTTTTATCCCCCCCTTCTTACGTACCTGTTGTTATGTCAGAATTACCTGATCGAATGACATTCATGGAGAGGGTAAAAAATATGATATATGTGCTTTATTTTGACTTTTGGTTCCAGACATTTAATGAGAAGAAGTGGAATCAGTTTTACAGTGAAGTACTAGGTAAGTTATGTTTTTAGTTGGTCGAAGGAAGTCCTAACTTTTCTTGTGCCTTTGAAGGTGAGTTCGTGTAAACAAAAAGCAAGAGGAAAAAAATTTTTTTTGTAAGTAAAAGATGAAATGAAAATATGAAATGATCTATCTAACTAACAAATATTACAGAGAGCCTTCTATTACGGAATCAGTTACAAAAACCCAGTAGCTAATCTCTAGGCAGGGGACTCCCGAGAATCAGAAATGCCCAAATTAAGACACTTGGAATTTCTTTAATTATTTACATATCCATTTTATTGTAGTTTTTATCTTTAAAAAATTCATTTTATATTTCCATGAATGTCTGGATGAATAGACATGCGGATTGAAGAGTGATATATATTTCTAGCATAACTATGTATGTAGCATTGGGAAAAATACTTGTGTAGCTCAGTTTTGTTATTTATTAACTAGAATATTTTTCCATCGTAACTTCTCAGGATTCCTTCTCAGTTAAAAAATATACTGGCTTTATGCCAGAGTTGAAAATTATAATTTGTTTCTATAATATTTTATTATTCTGCTAGCCAAATAGCCATAATCAAAATAATATAATTCTATATAACTTGTGCCTAGTGGACCCTGAGATTTCTAATGATTTCACTTTTCTTCACTAATTGTTTACAAATCACCTGTCTTACATGTCTCTGTTGTTGTGGAGGGGTTGGCATACAAGTTATTAGTCTGAATTTTTTGTAAACTATTTCTCTCTTTATAAAAAAATCCACAGTGAGCACATTTATCTTCATAATTTTTTGAAAATTTACAGCATTTACTTGCATATAGTATTATTTAATAATGGAATATAATTCAGCTCTTCACTTGAACTGAATGCCCTAGTTGGTACAAGGAATTGAACCACACTCACAAAAACCTCAAATTTTAGTTGGGAAACTGAATGTCAAGGATTGGTTTGTAAATTTGTAGAAACTAGACTGAGTACTTCTGGGAAAGTTGTTTCTGTGGCTATGGGAAGCTTAATTGATTGGGGAGTTCAAATTCCAGCTGTTTGCATCTGTAGACCTGTTACATTTGCAACTTTAGATAATGTAAATACATATTTAACTCTACAGCAGCTTAGGTTTAATAACTGTTTTTGGTGGTGGAAGTGCTGATGTGACATTAGAGATGTTAAGTCTCCTCTCACACTTTTAAACATCTTTAGCCAGTTATTGCAAGCTTCCCTCAGAAGATTACTTGGACATTCAGATGTCAATTTTTTCAAGTTTCCTCTACTTTTTGTTTTCTCTTTTCTTTGCAGGAAGACCAACTACATTATCTGAGACAATGGGGAAAGCTGAAATATGGCTAGTTCGAAACTATTGGGATTTTCAATTTCCGCGTCCTTTCTTGCCACATTTTCACTTTGTTGGAGGGCTCCACTGCAAACCTGCCAATCCCTTGCCTAAGGTAAACTTATTATACTTGGTTTAGTATTTTCAATTGAAATGATTCTACTTTCTTCATTGAGAATGGTTGACTAAGTAAGAAAGATGTGAGCAGTGTGCTAAAGTGAACTACAAATTAGAAATTCATATATTTCCATGCCACCAGAAGTATCTGAATATCATTACAATGACAGAAATAAGTGGGATACCTATGAGACTTTGAGAATAGTCTAATAAATTAAAGCCTTTTTTATTTAGCACATAAGAAAGTATCAGTCATTCATTCAGAGATTATTTTTAGAGTGACGACCATAGTCCAGATAAACTAGTGCTGGTTGGATATACAGAGAAACTAAACAGACATGGTCCCTGTCCCCTCCCATACCCCACCTCATGCACTCACATCTTATATTCCAGTTGGAAAAATAGAACCGAAGCAAGTAGTAAACACACAGCATGAAAAGTGTTATAGTAAGGAAATACCACAACGCTAGGGGGACACCCAGCAGGGATCATAGAAACTAACCCAGAGTCATTGATAATTAAGGTGAAGGGTGTGCAGGAATAGGTAGAGAAGGTGGGGGAAAAAGGAAGACAAAATGAAAGCAGCTATAGTAGTAATGGTGGTCCCCAAGATCTCCTAATGAGCAGGAAGAGGAGGTATAAAGAGGCAGATGATGTAGAAGAACTTAGTTGGATCCAGAAGGAGTTTGAAGCATCTATTAAGGGCATTGGGGAGCCAGTGGAAAGAATTAACCAAGAGAGAGATAAGAGCAGGTTTCTTTTACAAAAGAGCCCTCAAGATGCAGTTACTGGATTGGATTGTGAAGAACCAAGACTAGAATGGTGGACCTTTTAGGAGATTGTTTCAGGCAATCAGGCACCAGATGATGGGAAACTAGAATGGTCATAGAGTGAACACTATTCCTATGATACTACCAACCTCATATGATTGTTGTAAGAAAATATTCATTAATATATATAAAACACTCCAAATGCCTCTGGCACAAAGTAATCCAAAAGTGCTATTGGCTACTGTAGTTATTGCTATTTTTGTTACTATTACTAATACTATTAATCATTTCATATGTGTCAGGCACTTTAAGTATACTTCTCATTTAATAGGAATTGGTTTTCCAGTAGATCAAAATTATATTCTCTAGCAAAGTCCTAAAGAACAGATATCCTGTGACGATTTTAAAAGTGGATATATATGTTTTAGCAACCAGATGAGCAGGCGAAAATGCTTAAATTTTGTTGTAAGGATTTAGGCTCTTCATCTGTTTTATAGCTAAGGGGAAGACCTTTCCTAACCAGTATAAATGGGTGAATAGGAATGGGTGTTCCCAACAATATTTGCAGCCAAAGCCCAGTGTGCTTGCTTGAAGCCTTAGTTTACAGCATTAAAACCATGCACCATTTGAAGCCTCACAGTTTTACATCTTTGAGAATAAAAGGGATGGTTTAACCTATCAGAGGAATTGTTTTCTACCATATACCAAACCTGCAGGAAACCAAGGTAAAACTCCATTTGAGTATTAAAAAATAAATAAATAAAACCAAACTCACTCCACGGGATTTCCAAGGATGGCCTGGTGGATTCCAACTGCTGATCTTTTGTTTAGCAGCCATACATTTAGCCATTGCAGCACCACAGCTCCCCTTTGAGTATATGCCGATCTGTAGCATAGCTGCCTGATAGAATGAACACAGAAAATGTATCCTGTGCATGTAATGAATACAAAAAAGTTCTGTATACATAACAAAGACTAAAGAATTTCTGCTACTTGTATCTGAAAATTTCCATTAGTCTGAACTTACAAAATAATTCTGTAATATTCCTTATGAAGGACAGCAAGAATCGATTTTAAATTACTACTACATCTTTAAGACATAAATAAAAAGCAAGCATTCTTTATTGCACTAGTATGTAATCTATTAAAAGATCTGTTTTGTCTCTCTTCTTATTGGCAGCAACATGAAACTGAAATCCTCTTCAAGGATTAAAACTCAATAGTTATTCTGAGTGTAAATTGCTTAGACTATATACATATAATGTCTTTCAAAGGGTGCAAATGCTGCAGTAAGATTAATGACTCTTTCTGCAATCTAACCTTATTCATGGACAATTTTCCCATTCATATTAAAGGAAAATGACAGTCTTAGTAGGAGAAGGAAAGAGAGGAGGAGAGGATGAATAATAGTGTGAGAGTTAAAATAAATATTTACAGTGGTTGTTATTTGCATCATAGAAAAAAGATTTGAATCTACGTCAATGATGTGAAGACTGTTATCCATTATTATAAAAAGTCCCCCATATCACTTGCTTTTCCATTAATTGTTAGACTCTCAGATTATATGAGTTTTTAATAAGAAAAGAAAGCATTTGGCAAAATGCATCAAAAGATCTACAAATAATTATAGCCTTTGACCTCATTGTATACTTATATGAACCTACACAGAAAAAAAAAAAAAAGTAGTGCAGAATCAATCTGCTTGGCAGTGTAATTTATAAAAGTAATTTATAAAAGTAAACTGACAGTAATTTAAATTCCAACATTTATGAGTGGTTAAATAACTTATGTGTATCCAAACTCTTGCAATCATTTCATCAAAGAATGCTTGATTACACAAAAACAATCATTATATGAGTTGGAAATGAAGAGGCAAATTGTTAAAAACAATATGAGGCCAAATTTATT
This sequence comes from Loxodonta africana, assembly GCF_030014295.1. NCBI lineage: Eukaryota > Metazoa > Chordata > Mammalia > Proboscidea > Elephantidae > Loxodonta > Loxodonta africana. The sequence continues at coordinate 86,448,000 of NC_087346.1, forward strand.
ATAGAACAAAGGTATATACAGTGGGATTACAGTTTTCTAAATGTATGTCATATGTATACATCAGAAACCCTAGTGGTATAGTGGTTAAGAGCTATGGATGCTAACCAAAAGATTGGCAGTTTGAATCTACTAGGCGCTCCTTGGAAACTCTATGGGGCAGTTCTACTCTGTCCTATATGGTGTCTATGAGTGGAATTGACTTTATGGCAACAGGTGTTTTTTTTTTAAATACATTTCTGCATGTGGATAATATAAACACTAGAATGAATGGTTACAGAGTTTAAAAACTTCCAGGATGGAATTTATGGGTGAAACTTACTTTCTCTTTTACATTTTCCAATCTTATCCAAAATTTTTTGTACTGATCTGGTGCTCCAGTAGAAATAGAACTATATACAATTAAAGCTGAGTTAAGATCCTGCTATTGTGTCTCCTTCCAAGAATGTATACTAGTAGTTAATAACTGTAAATGAAGAGGGAGTGTCCTTCTCACTACCGCGTAACTGCTTAATTTCATTTCCTGCTTGTATTGCACCCCATCCCCCCCACACACATTTACGCAAATATACCTAATAAAGGCAATAGATCTCATATCACACATCGCCTTCCAAAGGAACTGACTGATTAGTGTTGTAAAAAAGCAGCTGCTATTCTAATAATTTGTCTCCGTCAATTAAAATCCCTGGGTAGCACAAATGGTTCCACCTTGTGTACTAAGCAAAAGATTCACAGTTCCAATCTACTCAGTGGCACCATGGAAGAACGGTCTGGAGAACCCAGTCTGGAGAAATGCGTCCTTAAATGTTACCGTGGAAATAGAATTTCTGTGGAGATTTGTTCACGAGTCAGAACTGATTCTACAGCAGTGGGTTTGGTTTTAGTTGTCAGTTCTTGATTTTCTCTCTTAAGTTGTTTCTGGCCAAATCTTTAAATGTTGTTCAATATTTTGTTGCTGTTTCATGATGAAGCAAATGCTGTCTTCACAGGAAATAGAAGAGTTTGTCCAGAGCTCTGGAAAACACGGTGTTGTGGTGTTTACTCTTGGGTCAATGGTCAGTAACATCACAGAAGAAAGGGCCAATACGATTGCATCAGCCCTTGCCCAGATTCCACAAAAGGTTAGATAAAGTGCCGTAATGGTGACCAACTATCTCACTAGTCTGTTCAACTCTGTAAAGGGTCTAATGATTATGGAAATTTTCTGTAACTATTATGATAGCCCCCCACTTGTTTGCCAGTGTGTCCTACTGTGGGGCTTGAGTGTTGCTGTGATGCTGGAAGCTACTCCACTGATATTCAGGTACCAGCAGGTTCACGCATGGCAGATAGTTTTCAGCTGGACTTCCAGACTAAGACAGACCAGGAACAAGGATCCAGCAATCTACTTCTGAAAGTCTGGAACAAGTGAACATAAGCTAACTCCCTTCCATGTCACTGAAAAAATAAGAAAGAAACAGGTTAAAATGAAATTTAGGAAACAAGAGCCAGGGTAACACATAGATATGAGAACATAAATATGTATATCATTGGGAATGCACACTGTTTTTTACACTAGATGTATAAGTGCTTAACAATGCCCAGATGCTTGAATTTGTCACTTCTAATCTCAATGTTTTTAGCTACCATGGGAGAAACATCATAATTACTTATTAGAGAATTACCTGATGCTTATATTTTTATATTTTTTTATATAAAAATATAAAAATAAGTTCCTTCAACTTTGTGTTGTTTTTTGATATAAAAATAAGTTCCTTCAACCTGAGTATTCCTACTTACTTCAGTGTTTTAGTAGTTCTGATTTCTAGCATCTCTTGTTCTCATTTCCTCTGTCATAGGAAGGGGTTTGGCTAGATGATCTTTTCATGTTTACAAAATTCTAACTTGGTATAACTTTTCAGTTCTATTCATGGAATAAAGTATTTTCTTCATCTTCATAGGTGCTGTGGCGATTTGATGGCAAGAAACCAGATAACTTGGGACCCAATACTCAGCTCTACAAGTGGATTCCCCAGAACGACCTTCTTGGTAAGACCAGAGAACAAATAATGAAAATATGGGTAACAGCTAATCAGAGGGATAAAAGTTAAACAGAAAATCAATTCTTGAGCATTTATTATAGAAGAATTTAAAAACTAAAGCATAAGTTCCGTACATTTATTTTCTAGTTCTAGAGGGAAAAAGATGAAATACAATAATTGGCATTTTATAATATACAGTCATAATTCTTTTGGCCAGAAGTAAGGTATCTATATTTCACATGTAATCACGACTCAAACAACATTTTTAATAGCCTCCTGGATCATCATCCTAATGCTCTCACCTCATACCTATTCTTTCCATTGCTGAAGTGGTATTTCAAATGCTGCTGAACAGTAAGAGCACCTCCTTTAGAACCAGTGAGCCCCACCCCCATTTTGTATAGGAAAATATCCACAATCTTTATCATGAAGTGATGAAATGTTTCATGATAAAGGATCACCATCCCTTCTTCTGAGTCCAGCACCACCATCATCACACCTCTTCCTGCCTTGAACACACCACATATCAAACTCCATCTTTTTTCTCACTGTTTCTCTGAGACAATATACTCTAATGTGTCCTCTTCTTTTGTTCCTTTGTCCAGAATGAAATATTTTATCCAGAATATTTTCCTTCAGCTTGTACACCTGACAATCTTCTATTCGCTTCTCAAGTGTCCAGGCACACATCATTTCTTTCATGAAGCCCTCATTTACTACTGCAGTAGGCCTAGTTGCTTCCTGCTCAGAGATCTAAAAACAATTTAAATAGAGTTTTGTGGGCATGATAATCTGTTTTCTAGAAAACACTGCCTCATTGAGCTTCTTATATTTCCCATTTTATTTCTAAGAATTATAATGAATAATTTTGCTAAATTTCACCCCTTCCTAGGTCATCCAAAGACCAAAGCTTTTATAACTCATGGTGGAGCCAATGGCATCTACGAGGCTATCTACCATGGGATCCCTATGGTGGGCATTCCCTTGTTTGCTGATCAACCTGACAACATTGCTCACATGAAGGTCAAGGGGGCAGCAGTGAGTCTGGACATGGACACAATGACAAGTACAGATTTGTTCAATGCTTTGAAGACAGTCATCTATGACCCATCGTGAGTAGTTATAATCGGTTGTTTATTTTTGGTGTGGAGGGTGATGCTGGGGAAATGATATGTAAGAGTTTTGAGGACAATGAGAGGTTTGAGAACAAGGATGAAGTTTTGAAAAAGCCAGTAAGGAGGATGAGAAGAATTACTGAAGTTGGACCTGGAAGAATTACAAGATGAGAACAAAGTTGCAAAGAGACCATGAATGTTAAAACAATAGGACTCTGCAAGGCCCTGTAACTTTCTCTCAGCATGAGGCTCATTAATTCTTTTAAACTATTCTAAACTGTTTTAAGTAAATCAGCAAGAGATAATCAATCTCAAATTTCTTTTACATTTAATGCTTTCCAAAATATCTATCATAATATTTATATCCCATTACCGGAAATGGTAAACAACTAAAACCAAACAAAACCAACCCATTGCCAAGGAGTCGATTCCCACTCATACTGACCCTATAGGACAGAGTAGACCTGCCCCATACCGTTTCCTAGGAGAGCCTGGTAGATTCGAACTGCAGGCCTTTTGGTTAGCAGTGGTAGCACTTAACCACCAGGGTTTCGTTAAACACCTAGGGCTGAAAATTTATGCAATTGAAACCATGAAAAATGAGGATATCAAACCAAACCCATTGCTGTCATAAATGTATGAAAAGTCTTAGTCCTTTTGGGTGTGATTATTTTGATTATATTTGGAAGAGTTTTAAAATTAAAAAGCAATTGATTTGGAAGATAAATACTGTAATGTGGTGGTTGTTAAGTGTCATCGCGTCCATTCTGACTTATAGCAATCCTGTGTAGAACAGAAAGAAACACTGCCCGGTCCTGCACCATCCCCACAATCATCACTCTGTGAGAGTCCATTGTTGCAGCCACTGCGTCAATTCATCTCGCTGAGATTCTTCCTCTTTTTCTCTGACCCTCTACCAAACATGACGTCCTGCTCCAGGGACACTTCCCTTCTGATAACATGTACTAAGTACATGAAAGGAAGACAGTGTCATACTATAGCACTTTGGGACTCAGAGTTCATAAACCATATGTCTTTTTTCAAGTCTTCTTGCTTGACCATAATCATTTGCAAAAGAATGAAACAAATATAATTGCAATGCCTCAAAGTGAAATGCTGAGGACTCTCCAGATTCTAAAATAACAAAGCTAGCAACAACAACAACAATAATAATAGCAAACATTTACTGAGAGTCTACTATATGTTAGGGACAATCTAAGTATTCTAAAACTCCGTCCATTATTCTTCACAATAGATTAAAAAACACTATCCACATCCAGTTCATTTTAGCAAAGAGAGAACTGAGGCACAAAGAGACAACTGGGGCACAAAGAGAATAAATAACTTGCAGAAAGCAGACAGCCAGTAGGTTTCAGAATCAGGATTCAAACCAAGGCAATTCACTTTCACACTTTTAACCCCTCAATGACTGATATAAAGTCTATACCAATTCCTGACTAGCCTTGCCTGGAAATGTCCCTGGACCTCATCATGGACCTGCCCCCAATTTTCAGATAATGATATTATTTTGAACCTTGTACACCAGATTCACTAACAATTCCTTACTGGATAATTCAAACTCTGTGCACTCAGATGATGATGTTTTTCTTTTCTTTTAATTTTTTTGTCCTTAAGAATTAGCACTTTCCATTCTCTATCCTCAAAATACATGGCCTACCCCAACTTCTTTCTTTCTTTACATCCTGAAATAATATGCATTCAACAAATTCTGGCCCATACACTAAAATGTCTATCATCATCTCAGAGGAAAATAATGTGTTTTTCTTCCGATCTTACGTGGCACATATTTTTACGATCTTCATGCAAATTTTACTTACTGATCTTTTCTGATTTATTCTCTAAGTTGATGTCTATTTGACTTTTCTTCAGCTATAAAGAGAATGCTATGAGGTTATCAGCCATTCATCATGATCAGCCTGTTAAGCCCCTGGATCTAGCTACCTTCTGGATCGAGTTTGTCATGCGCCACAAAGGAGCCAAACACCTTCGCCCAGCTGCCCTCAGCCTCACCTGGTACCAGTACCACTCTTTGGATGTGATTGGGTTTCTACTGGCTTGTGTGGCAATTGTTAGTTTTCTTGTCATAAAATGTTGTTTGTTTGGTTTTCAAAAGTTTTACAAGACAGGAAAGAAGAAAAAGAGGGAGTAGGCCTCTTTAACCAAAAGACTAACAGGCATGATAATTGAGAGCATTATATTTCATTCAACCATTATGGTTCAAGCTGTGGAAAGATTCTCCTCCATATTTTGTAAGAGCTGAGCCTTTTCTGATTTCCGAAGATACGTTACTCTTGGTTTATTGTTCTGGTGTTAGCTAATTCTTCCCTTAGGAAGAATACTCTTGAGTGTTTTTAAATAAATTTCTCCTCATATTCCTCTTGAAATAGTTCCAGTCATCAGGTGGATTATATTCAAGGTATTATTCTCATTTGGTAAATTGTGAAAAAATTCTATGTTTGTGATGAGTTATGTACCTTTTTATAACCGGAAAACATGAAACTCACTGGAACCCCAACCTGTTGATGTGAAAAGATCACGATGTTTTCACTGTGCATTTTCAGAAACATTTTCTGTATAAATGACGTGCATTCATACAAATATATGTATGCCTCATGAAACATAAAGTATTTCTTCCCGAAATTTTTCTTTCTCTCAGAAGTTCTGAGTGGTTTTAAGTGGCTTCCTCTCTAAAATTACATAATACTATGAAGTCTTTGATTGGAAAGAGTAAAAATATTTTCTACACTGCCCTTGAATATGCTTGAGTTATTGTTTTCCCTTTATTGAATGACCCTTTGCAATTTTATAGTAAAAAACAAAAAAAATCCACACGCAGAATGACAGAATTAAAGTAACTTTCTTCACCTTTACCATCTGTGTGCTACTTTTGTTTATTTTGCATCTAATGTTTAATGGCAGGCATATGCAAGTACCACAGTGGATGGAGACCAAAATCAATGATTATGAACTTAACCTTGAAAAGAACTCAAGGAGCTGAGTATTCCTGTGTTGGAGACTGACAATATAATTAGGAGTTTTCTGAATTAATTTCCATGTAAAATGAACTATTTATTAAAGATATGTAATAGAAATATACTAATCAGAACTTTCATATTTAATATTAAAATTCAACAATAATCACAGCTGTTACTCAATCATAATAAGAAAGCAGGGAAGGACTTTGTAAAGGGTATGTCATTCTGGTGCTTTCTTTTGATAAAGCTTACCATCCAACCAGCTAGCAAAGAGGAATGCTTAGAAGGTCCAGAATCAACAACACAGAGCTGAAATTGGAGCTGAGATACAGTAACTCGAAAACTAGCACAGCAGACGATATTCAAATTTTTCTCATGTATTGACATCCCAAAAGCTTTTGTGCCTTTGAGCACCGCATGTTGATAAGATTCAGATGAGTGAGAGGCATGGTTTTCTTTTGGAAACAAATATGTGAAAGTAGGGTGTATAGAAATCAAGTAACAGAGTCCTGACAAAAGTCAGCTTATAGAAGGTCCGTTAGGCCTGCAGTCCCACCCGTGATCAGTTACCTGTTCTCCAAACGTATAATCAGAACACTAGCAGATTGGATTGTGGGTGGCAGCAGTAGCTAGATCACTTGGCTCATGACAGTCCATTATGTTGGGCCATCCCATCACCACTCTGTTCATGCACCCAGCAAACCAGCACTGCAGTGACCAACGATTTAGCATCCTCCCTATGGTGGGTAATAATTTTTACCAATTCAAGGTGTGTGAAAATGTATCTCATTTGTTTAATTGGCAAATCCTTCACTATTAAGCTGGTTGATCCTTTTTTTTTTTGTATGTTTATTATCCATTTAGGTGTTTTATTCTATGTCCTTTATGCACTCCAGTTTTATTTTGGTGTTTTTCTGCTGACTCTTATTTGGTGTCCAGAGGTTACAAAAGGCAAATTTGTTATTTGTAAAACCCTAGAAGCCCAGGTCATGGATAAAAGTGGCTCAAAATGACTGGCAAAGACACAAGATCAATAAAGGTAAGGTAAACTTTGGAAAAATATTAAAAATCTGAGGTCACAGAAGATAAGATTTTAGAGATGAGTATCAGTTATAGTGAGGACATGCCGGTTGCAGGAGTCAGGATACAATGAAATAAAAGTCATGGCAAACATGTTGAATAAAGTCAAAAACACAGCAGTGAAGTACAGAAAGGGAGATTAAAACCAGGAAAACAATTAGAAGCAAAGGAGCTTTAGAAGTACAGCAGGTTGTTAGGAGGGCCCTAATGTAAGATGTCAGCAAATAACTTATATACTAAACTATTATGTGGCAACTCCTAGAGCCTTCAGGTGATTCCTAGTGGAGGGATTTTCAGTCAAGTTTCACCCAGAAGAACAAATTTAAAATAAGTAATTAGATGCTTACAATACCATTTTCCAGTGTGCTAGAACAAAAGTCTGGAAAGATCATCACATATTTTGGGTTTGCCTGCTGTTCAAAATTTAGGATATTTCTACTAATGATGCCTAGGTCAAAAAACCCAATAATGGTTCACAGCTGTTCCACAGCCTCGGGGTGATTCTCGGGGAAAATGCCACGTAGCATAGCGAAACATCATGTCTGCTAAAGCTCATTCATCTTACCACTACTGCTCAATGAAGAATAATCTGTCTTCTTTCTCTATTGTATTTTCCCAATCCTAAAAGAGTGCATCTCATTGACAAACTATGACTTATACCTAGGACCCTAAAGCAAGGACCCTAGAAAATTTAATCCCAAGTGAAACATGGGAGAACATAGAAGAGAGTGGTCAAAGCTGGTGCCAAAAATGAAGACCAAATAACTTCCAAGACAGACACAGAACCCCATCTCAGAATTCAGAGACAAAAAAAAATTTAGAGACAAAAACAAACTAAAACTCAAAGGATGGAAAAATATATCTCAAGCAAACAACAATCAAAAAAGAGCAGGAGTGACAGTATCAATTTCTGACAAAAGAGACTTTAAAGTTAAATCCATCACAAAAGATAAGGAAGGACACTATATAATAATTAAAGGGACAATACACCAAGAAGCTATAACCATATTAAATATTTATACACCCAGTGACAGGGCTGCAAGATACATAAAACAAACTCTATCGGCATTGAAAAGTGAGATAGACAGCTCCACAATAACAGTAGAAGACTTCAACACACCACTTTCAGTGAAGTACAGGACATCCAGATAAACTCAATAAAGACACAGCAGATCTAAAAGTCACAATCAACCAACTTGACCTCATAGACATATACAGAACACTCCAACCAACAGCAGCCAAGTATACTTTCTTTTTCTAGTGCACATGGAACATTCTGTAGAATAGGCTACATATTAGGTCATAAAGCAAGGCTTAGCAGAATCAAAAACATTGAAAAATTACAAAGCATCTTCTCTGGCCATAAGGCCATAAAAGTGGAAATCAATAACAGGAAAAGCAGGGAAAATAATCAAACACTTGGAAACTGAACAATACTCTGTTCAAAAAAGACTGCATATAGGAAACATTAAGAATGGAATAAAGAAATCCATAGAATCCAGTGAGAATGAAAACACTTCCTATGAGAACATTTGGGACACAGTGAAAGTGGTGCTCAGAGGCCAACTTATATCAATAAAGGCACACATCCAAAAAGAAGAAAGGACCAAAACCAAAGAATTATCCCTACAACTGGATCATATAGAAAAAGAGCATCAAAAGAAACCCTCAGGCAACAGAAGAAAACAAATAATAAAAATTAGAGCAGAACAAAGTGAAATGGAAAACGAAAAACAATTGAAAGAATTAACAAGACCAAAAGCTGGTTCTTTGAAAAAATAAAAAAATTGATAAACCATTGGCCAAACCGACAAAAGAAAAACAGGAGAGGAAGCAAATAACCTGAATAAGAAATGAGATGGGCGATATTACAACAGACCCAACTGAAATCAAAAGAATCATCATATCAGATTACTATGAAAAGTTGTACTGTAACAAGTTTGAAAACCCAGAAGAAATGGATGAATCCTAGAAACACGCTACCTACCTGAACTAACACAAACAGAAGTAGAACAACTAAATAGACGCATAACAAAAGAAGAGATTGAAAAGGTAATCAAAAAACTCCCAATAAAAAAAAAGCCCTGCCCAGGACAATTCAGTGCAGAGTTCTACCGAAATTTCAGGGAATAGTTAACACCATTACTGTTGTTGTTGTTAGGTGCCGTCGAGTCGTTTCCGACCCATAGCGACCCTATGCACAACAGAATGAAACACCACCTGGTCCTGGGCCATCCTTACAATTGCTGTTACACTTGAGCTCATTGTTGCAGCTGCTGTGTCAAACCACCTCGTTGAGGGTCTCCCTCTTTTCCGCTGACCCTGTACTCTGCCAAGCATGATGTCTTTCTCCAGGGACTGAGCCCTCCTGACAACATGTCCAAAGTATGTAAGACACAGTCTCACCATCCATGCCTCTAAGGAGCATTCTGGTTGTACTTCTTCCAAGACAGATTTGGTCATTCTTTGGGCAGTCCATACATGGAATGTTCAATATTCTTTGCCAACACCACAATTCAAAGGCATCAGTTCTCCTTTGGTCTTCCTTATTCATTGTCCAGCTTTCACATGCATATGATGCGACTGAAAATACCACGGCTTGGGTCAGGCACACCTTAGTTTTCAGGATGACATCTTTGCTCTTCAACACTTTGAAGATGTCCTTTGTAGCAGATTTACCCAATGCAAAGCGTCTCTTGATTTCTCGACTGATGCTTCCATGGCTGTTGATTGTGGATCCAAGTAAAACGAAATCCTTGACAACTTCAATCTTTTCTCCATTTGTCATGAAGAGGTTTTTTGTTTCCTTAATGTTGAGGTGCAATCCACACTGAAGGCTGTGGTCTTTGATCTTCATTAGTAAGTGCTTCAAGTCCACTTCACTTTCAGCAAGCAAGGTTGTGTCACCTGCATAATGCAGGTTGTTAATCAATCTTCCTCCAATCCTGATACCCCGTTCTTCTTCATATAGTCCAGCTTCTAGTATTATTTGCTCAGCATACAGATTGAATAGGTACGGTGAAAGAATACAACCCCGACGCACACCTTTCCTGACTTTAAACCAATCGGTATCCTGTTGTTCTGTCTGAACAACTGCCTCTTGATCTATATAAAGATTCCTCATGAGCACAAGAGTTCTGGAATTCCCATTCTTCACAGTGTTATCCATAGTTTGTTATGATCCACATAGTCGAATGCTTTTGCATAGACAATAAAACACAGGTAAACATCCTTCTGGTATTCTCTGCTGTCAGCCAGGATCCATCTGACATCAGCAATGATATCCCTGGTTCCACATCATTTTCTGAAACCAGCCTGACTATCTGGCAGTTCCCTGTCAATATACTGCTGCAGCCATTTTTGAATGATCTTCAGCAAAATTTTGCTTTCATGTGAAATTAATGATATGATTCTATAATTTCCACATTTGGTTGGATCACCTTTCTTGGGAATAGGCCTAAATATGGATCTCTTCAGTTGGCCAGGAAGCTGTCTTCCATATTTCTTGGCATAGAGCACCTCCAGCGCTGCATCTGTTTGTTGAAACATTTCAATTGATATTCCATCAATTCCTGGAGCCTTGTTTTTCACCAATGCCTTCAGAGCAGCTTGGACCTCTTCCTTTAGTACCATTGGTTTCTAATCCTATGCCACCTCTTGAAATGGTTGAACATCGGCTAATTCTTTTTGGTATAATGACTCTGTGTATTCTTTCCATCTTCTTTTGATGCTTTCTGCTTCATTTAATACTTTCCCCATGGAGTCCTTCACTAGTGCAACTCAAGGCTTGAATTTTTTCTTCAGTTGTTTCAACTTGAGAAACGCCGAGCATGTTCTTCCCTTTTGGATTTCCATCTCCAGCTCTTTGCACATGTCATTGTAATACTTTGTCTTCTTGAGACACCCTTTGAAATCTTCTGTTCAGTTTTTACTTCATCAATTTTTCCTTTTGCTTTAGCTGCTCGACGCTCAAGAGCAAGTTTCAGAGTCTCCCCTCACATCCATCTTGGTCTTTCCTTTCTTTCCTGTCTTTTTAATGACCTCTTGATTTCTTCATGTATGATATCCTTGATGCCATTCCAGAACTCGTCTGGTCTTCAGTCACTAGTGTTCAAGGAGTCAAATCTATTTTTCAGATGCTCTGTAAATTCAGGTGGGATAAACTCAAGGTCATATTTTGGCTCTCATGGACTTGCTCTGATTGTCTTCACTTTCAGCTTGAACTTGCATATGAGAAATTGAAGGTCCGTTCCATAGTCAGCCACTGGCCTTGTTCTGAGCTTTTCCATCGTCTCTTTACACAGATGTAGTCAATTTGAGTCCTGTGTGTTCCGTCTGGTGAGGTCCATTTGTATAGTCGTCATTTATGTTGGTGAAAGAAGGTATTTGCAATGAAGAAGTCATTGGTCATGCAAAATTCTATCAGTTGACCTTCGTCATTGTTTCTATCACCAAGGCCATTTTTTCCAATGACTGACCCTTCTTTTTTGTTTCCAACTTTCACATTCCAATCGCCAGTAATTATCAATGCATCTTGATTGTGTGTTCAATCAATTTCAGACTGCAGCAGCTGATAAAAATCTTCTATTTCTTCATCTTTGGCCCTAGGGATTGGTGCTTAAATTTGAATAATAGTCATATTAACTGGTCTTCCTTGTACGCGTATGGATATTATCCTATCACTGACAGCATTGTCCTTCAGGATAGACCTTGAAATGTTCTTTTTGATGATGAATGCAAAACCATTCCTCTTCAAGTTGTCATTCCCAGCATAGTGGACTATATGATTGCCTGATTCAAAATGGCCAATACCAGTTCATTTCAGCTCACTAATGCCTAGGATATCGATGTTTATGTGTTCTATTTCATTTTAGATGATTTCCAATTTTCCTAGATTCCTATTTTGTACATTCTAGGTTCTGATTATTAATGGATGTTTGCAGCTGTTTCTTCTCATTTTGAGTCACTCAACATCAGCAAACGAAGGCCCGAAAGCTTTACTATATCCACATCATTAAGATCAACTCTACTTTGAGGAGGCAGCTCTTCCTCAGTCATCTTTTCTGTGCCTTCCAACCTGGGGGGCTCATCTTCCAGCACTATATCAGACAATGTTCTGCTGCTATTCATAAGGTTTTCACTGCCTAAAGCTTTTCAGAAGTAGACTTCAGGGTCCTTCTTCCTAATCTGTCAGTTCGTCATACTATGGGGGCTTGCCTGTTGCTGTGATGCTGGAAGATATGCCACGGGTATTCAGATACCAGCAGGGTCACCCATGGGGGACACCACTACTTCTAAAGGTATTTCAGAGCACAGAAATAGACGTAATGCTCCCAAACTCATTCTATGAGTCTTCCATATCCCTGATACCAAAACCAGGTAAAAACACCACAAAAAAAGAAAATTACAGACCTATATCCCTCATGTACTTACATGCAAAAATCTTCAACAAAATTCTAGCCAATAGAATTCAACTACATATCAAAAAATAATTCGCCATGACCAAGTAGGATTCAAACCAAGTCAGCAGGCATGGTTCAACATTAGAAAAACAATTAATGCAATCCATCACATAAATAAAACAGAAGAGAAGAACCACTCGATTTTATCAATTGACACAGAAAAGGTATTCGACAAAGTTGAAAACCCAGTCAAGATAAAATCTCTCAAGAAAATAGAAATAGAAGGAAAATTCCTCAACATAATAAAGGGCCAATAGCCAACATCATCCTAAATGGAGAGAGCCTGAAAGCATTCCCCTTGACATCGGGAACCAGACAAGGATGCCCTTTATGACCACTGTTATCTAAGATTTTGCTGGAGGTCCTACTCACAGCAATTAGGCTAAATAAAAAAATAAAGTGCATCCAGATTGGCAAGGAAGAAGTAAAATTATCTCTATTTGCAGATGACTTGATCTTATACACAGAAAACCCTAAGGAATCTTCCAAAAAAGTCCTGATACAAATAGAAGAGTTCAGCAGAATACTGGGATACAAGATAAACATACAAAAATCAGTTGGATTCCTCTACAACAACAAAAAGAACATGGAAGGGGAAATCACCAAATCAATACCATTTACAGTAGCCCCCATGAAGGTAAAATACTTAGGAATAAATCTTACCAGAGATGTAAAAGACCTATACAAACAAAACTACAAGACACCACCGCAAGAAATCAAAAGAAACCTATGTAAGTGGAAAAACACACCTTGCTCATGGATAGGAAGACTTAACATTGTAAAAATGTCTATTCTACTAAAAACCGTCTCTAAATACAATGCAATTCCAATCCAAATTCCAAAGACATTTTTTAATGAAATGGAAAAACAAATCACCAACATCATATAGAAGGGAAAGAGGCCCCAGATAAGTAAAGCATTATTGAAACAGAAGAACAAAGTGGGAGACCTTGCTCTACCTCATTTAACAACCTATTATACGGCCACAGAAGTCAAAACAGCCTAATATTGGTACAACAACAGATACACAGACCAATGGAACAGAATTGAGAATCCAGGCATAAATCCATCCACATATGAGTAGTTGATATTTGACAAAGGCCCCAAAACAGTTAAATGGGTGAAAAGAGAGCCTTTTTGTTACAAATGGTGCTGGCATAACTGGATATACATCTGCAAAAAAAAATGAAACAAGACCCTTACCTCACTCTGTGCACAAAAATGACCTCAAAATGGATCAAAGACCTAAATATAAAATCTAAAATGATAAAGATCATGGAAGAAAAAGGAGGGACAATGTTAGAAACCCTAATACAGGGCATAAACTGTATACAAAACATTATGAAAAATGCAGAAAAGAAACTAGATAACTGGGAGCTCCTAAAAATCAAACACCTATATTCATCCAAAGACTTCCCCAAAAGAGTAAAAAGATTACCTACCTACAGACTGGGAAAAAGGTTTTAGCTATGAAATTTCCAGTTAGCACTTGATCTCTAAAATCTTTGGTGACTATCTACACTGTACGCTGAGCACTGTGTGCCTGAGGAGCACGAGCATATTCACTCCAACCTTGGGCCCTAACCTATAAATGACTCATCCCTTCCCAGCCTCGCCTGCTGGATATGCCCTGTTACACTATAGCTGAGTGACTGACCCAGCTGATGGCAAATTTAGGACAATTCCAGTAAAGCAGAAATTAAAGGAATATGTAAAATCCAAACCAAACTCACAAGAATTATTAAAGGGACTCCTTCATTTAGAGAATCAACAACAGCAGACAACAACTTGAATCTAGGACACGGGACAGCATCAGTCAGACAGCAACCTGGGTAATGAATTCTCAAGAATACAACAAAACTAAAATATTTACAACATGGAAACAGAGTGGTCAATCTGTAAATGACAACAACATCAGAACAATGAAAAAGAGAACAAGCAGTGTACATATAGAACTTTCAAATGGAGAGGAAGTCAAGGCAATTCAAGTAATAAAAGACTGGTTTAAACTTCAGAAGTTAGGAGTAAATTTGAAGATAACCAAAAAGAAAGTTAGGAAATCTGCTCATAAAAATAAAGCAGAAAAACATGAAATCTCAGTAAACACAAAATCTACAAAAACTAAAGAAGGAAAAGAAAAATCCAGAAATCAAAGGAATTCAGCTCAGGACAGTAAGGGGAACAAAGAAAACAATAGCACCACACAAAAAAAAAAGCCCTATAAAATGACAGCAATAAGTTCACACTTGTTGATAATCACGCTAAATATAAATGGATCATATGCACCAGTAAAGAGACAGAGAGTGACAGAATGGATTAAAAAACTTGACCCACGTATATGCCATCCACAAGACACACACCTTAGACATGAAGACGTAAATATATTAATAAAAAAAATTTTTTATATTAATAATCAAAGGCTAAATATATTATATATTTTATATATATATATATATATATATATATATATATATATATATATATATATATATATATATATATATATATATATATATATATAAAGCAAACAGCAACCAAAAAAGAGTAGAGGTCAAGTTGGTTGATTGTTGTAATTAGGTCTTCTGTGTCTCTATTGAGCTTCTTACTGGATGTCCTGTCCTTCTGCGAAAGTGGTGTGTTGAAGTCTCCTACTATAATTGTGGAGGTGTCTATCTCACTTTTCAGTTCTGCTAAAATGTGATTTATGTATCTTGGAGCACTGTCACTGGGTGCATTAATATTTAACATGGTTATATCTTCCTGATCAATTGTCCCTTTTATCATTACGTAGTATCATTCTTTATCCTTTGTGGTGGATTTAAGTTTAAAGTCTATTTTGTCAGAAATTAATATTGCTACTCCTCTTCTTTTTTGCTTATTGTTTGCTTGATATATTTTTTCCATCCTTTGAGTTTTAGTTTGTTTGTGTCTCTAAGTCTAAGGTGTGTCTCTTGTAGGCAGCATATAGACGGATCGTGTTTCTTTATCCAGTCTGAGACTCTCTGCTCTTCATTGGTGCATTTAGTCCATTTACATTCAGCGTAATTATAGATAAGTGTTTAGTGCTGTCATTTTGATGCCTTTTTATGTGTGTTGTTGACAATTTCATTTTTCCACTTACTTTTTTGTGCTGAGATGTTTTTCTTAGTAAATTGTGAGATCCTCATTTTCATCGTATTTGACTTTATGTTTGTTGAGTCGTTACGTTTTTCTTGGCTTTTATTTTGAGTTATGGAGTTGTTATACCTCTTTGCTGTTACCTTAATATTTACCCCTATTTTTCTAAGTAAAAACCTAACTTGTATTGTCCTATATCGCCTTGTATCCCACTCCACATGGCAGTTCTATGCCACCTGTATTTAGTCCCTCTTTTTGATTATTGTGATCTTTTACATATTGACTTCAATGATTCCCTGTTTTGATTATTTTTTTTTTTTAATTAATCTCAATTTGTTTTTGTGATTTCCCTATTTGAGTTGATATCAGGATGTTCTGTTCTGTGACCTTGTGTTGTGCTGGTATTTGATGTTATTGGTTTTCTGACCAAACAATTTCCTTTAGTATTTCTTGTAGCTTTAGTTTGGTTTTGCAAATTCTCTAAGCTTGTGTTTATCTGCAAATACCTTAATTTCGCCTTCATATTTCAGAGAGAGTTTTGTTGGATATATGATCCTTGGCTGGCAGTTTTTCTCCTTCTGTGTTCTGTATATGTCATCCCATTGCCTTCTTGCCTGTATGGTTTCTGCTGAGTAGTCTGAACTTATTCTTATTGATTCTCCCTTGAAGGAGACCTTTCTTTTACCCCTGGCTGCTTTTAAAATTTTCTCTTTATCTTTGGTTTTGGCAAGTTTGATGATAATATGTCTTGGTGTTTTTCTTTTTGGATCAATCTTAAATGGGGTTCGATGAGCATTTTGGATAGATATCCTTTCATCTTTCATGATGTCAAGGAAGTTTTCTTTTCTGTCAGCAGATCTTCAACTATTTTCTCTGTGTTTTCTGTCTTCCCTCCCTGTTCTGGGACTCCAATCACATGCAAGTTATCCTTCTTGATAGAGTCCCACATGATTCTTAGGGTTTCTTCATTTTTTTCAACTCTTTTATCTGATTTTTTTCAGCTATGTTGGTGTTAATTCCCTGGTCCTCCAGATTTCCCACTCTGCATTCTAATTGCTCGAGTCTGTTCCTCTGACTTCCTATTGCGTTGTCTAATTCTATAATTTTATTGTTTATCTTTTGGATTTCTGCATGCTGTCTCTCTATGGATTCTTGCAACTTATTAATTTTTCCACTATGTTCTTGAATAATCTTTTTGAGTTCTTCAACTGTTTTATCAGTGTGTTCCTTGGCTTTTTCTGCAGTTTGCCTTATTTCACTTCTGAGGTCATCCCTGATGTCTTGGAAAAAAAAAAGCATTCTGTAAATTAGTTTTTCATATTCTGTATCTGATAATTCCAGGATTGTATCTTCATTTGGGAAAGATTTTGATTCTTTTGTTTGGGGGGTTGTAGAAGCTGTCAT
This sequence comes from Loxodonta africana, assembly GCF_030014295.1. Lineage (NCBI taxonomy): Eukaryota > Metazoa > Chordata > Mammalia > Proboscidea > Elephantidae > Loxodonta > Loxodonta africana. Next base: position 86,465,192 of record NC_087346.1, read on the forward strand.
GGTCTGCTTCTTTATGTGGTTTGATATCGACTGCTGTCTCCAAGCCATCACTAAGATATAGTAGTGATTTGTTTTATAGTTGCTCACTGAGTCTTATCTTGTTTTGTTTTCTTTCAATATACGTGGATGGGCTACTAGATTGTGCTGTCTTTTTGTTGTAGCCCTTGACTTACTTATGACCTATTACCAGCTGGTTTGAGCTGTTGCCAGATATATATGCCTTAGTTTATTCACTATTCTTGAGTAGAATCTGATTTTGGGTAATCAAGTGTGTGCTGCACCCTAACACCTATCCACCTCGAGAGGTAGTCATGATAGTTGTGTGCACCAGATTCTAGTAGCAGCTGGGGTTCACACTCCAGGGGGGGCAGGATGCTGACAGGCTTCCCCCAAGTGTCAGTGAGGTAAGTGTGTCTCTATTCTTATAGCACCTTGGTGAGAGGGCTCTGCAGCTGTACCTTAGGCCCCCAATGCAAGCACCTCTACTGATTGGTAGGTGTCACCCTCCTTAGACCCCTAAGGCAAGAGGCTAGGTGGTCCGGGGGAAGCTTCAGCCCTCAGTTTCCTGTTGTGGGTCAGTTAGGGCTCTGTTGAATAAGCAGAGATATCAGACCTGGGAAACTTGTTTTTCCAGTAAATCCGCTAAAAAAAATGCAGTCAGATCCCTATCAGAACTGCCTTTGCTTTATAACAGCCACCTTGTTCCCTGCAAGGATGAAAGCCCGAGATGTGGGTCATATATGCTTGGCTGGAGCTGGTTCTGTGTTTTTAGTCAAGTTAGGGAAGGATTTTTGTGGTTGCTTCTCTCAGGCTGGAAGAATGGGTTAGGAAATGACCAAAAAAAAAAAAAAAAAAGAGAAAAGCAAAGCCGAGGAGCCAGAGCCATTCTCCCTCTGGCTCAGGAAATTCTAATGTTAATGAATCCACCTGGAAAGGGGAGGGGAGGGTTCAGAAAAACAGGAGAGAGTAGCACCCCAGAATATAGCCAAAGTTGCTTATCTTGCTTGGGATGACTATTTTATCTGAGATTCCTGAGGGGCATGTAGCCTATGTGTGCTGGCTGTGTGGAGATTGTCCCCGAGGATCTGGCCCTCTGAAGCCGTGGTCAGATCATCAGCTGCCAATCCAAAGGTTCCCCTGCTGGGACTCTGCACTCCCGGCTCCAAAATCAGTCCCTGCCTCCCGGGGACTTCTTGTCCTGCCAGCTGCATCACCAGGCCACCCCCGCAGACCAGCTGGACCACCTCCCAGGGTTAGTTCAGGGGAGTAGGGCTGTGCCCCGTGTTTGCCCCGTGAATGGATGCTGTGTTCAGCTCCCCTGTGCTAAACCCGGCGCCAAGGTTACCTGACTGGGACGCTGGCTCCAGGCTCCAAAAACAGTTGCTGCTTCCCTGTAGTTTTCAATCTCCATCTCTGTCAATCAGGTCAACTCTTTAAATCTGTGTTTGTTGTTCAGGGTTCGTAGATTGTCATGTATGTGATCGATTCACTTGTTTTTCCGAGTCTTTGTTGCAAGAGGGATCCGAGGTAGTGTCTACCTAGTCAGCCATCTTGCCCCCCCCCCGTTGTATTTCTTAACATCGGTTTTTAATTTCCTAGCATCATTAGAAGAACCAGAGGCAGAGGAGAGGTGAAACAATTCATGTTGTTTACAGGTTACAGCAAAATTTGATAAAAATATAAATAAATAAATGAGTTGGGAAAATACCTGTCAACAAACAATGTGAATCATCTACCCTATGAAAGTTAATTGAGTCACAATATACAAAAAGCTTAGAAATACCCATTAGCAATTTTCATTACATAGTTATTCACCCTCTCCTCACTTATCGCCATGGTAAGTTTCTAAAGACCAGATCATTAAGCAAAATTGGTGAATGCAGAAATGGAGGGCAACCACATTAAATCACAAAATGGCTGGTGACTACATCATTACATAAGTGCTTCATTATATTGTAACAATTAACTGCCAAATTACATGAACACGTAATGTTCAAACCACATAATTACATAACTGCCATATTACATCATTACATTACTGCCAAACCACTGAGAATTGTGACCCAGCCAAGATGACCTATAACTTTAACCAATGAATCTGATGTTACCCTGACCTCACACATCTCCTTTGTTACTGACAGATATATGTCATTAATGCCCCAAATAATCAGATTTCTTACTATTGTCATAAAGGGAAAAAGTCAGATATGCAGTAGTCGATAAATGAGGAGAATGTGTAACTGGAGATGAAAATAGAGAAAGAAAATGTGCTAGGTAGTATATATCTAGCTTTACCTAGGAGTTATATATAGGAATTATATAAATTGCCTAAATATAAGCATTAAGTTTGTCATTTGATTAGTAAAACGAATATAGTCTATCTAAATAATCCAAAGGGACATGATCCAGCATTTTAAATAAAAAAGTTGTAAATTACTCCAAAACAGCCTGAATTAAGATATGAAATGGTCTACCACTCAGCATAATCTGAGCTTTCCTACATTTAAATTATATAAGTAGTTCCCTCACACTTTTGCCTCCTCAAGCACTTACTACTCATTTATCTCTTGGCTCATGTGGTACTGGGTGATAACTTGAATAAGAGGGGTGGGCTTGAAGAGGTGGAGCATGAAGCTGATACTATGGGTGATGTGGAGGCTGTTCCATTCCTGGAAAGGGGGGCTAAGAAAAAAAAAGAGAACCACTTCGATAAGAATCTACCAGGAGGTGGAGGCAAAATGGTGACTTTGCCACAAACACCACAGCATCCTCCTGAACCAAAGACACAAAAAAAACAAGCAAAACAGATGCAGTTAACAATCCACAAATCCTGAATATCAACGAAGAAAGTCTAAGGACTGAACCAAACACCAGTTAGAAGGAATAAGGAAACCTATGAAACGGGAGTAACACAGAGCACAGAGGCTGAGCCAGTCATCCCAGCTTGCTGCAGCCTAATTAGAAGAAAGCCAGCATCTACCTTGGATGAAGAAAACAGAAAGGCAACTTCACAACTTTACCAAAAGAGACAGGAAACCTCTATAGACACACTTGGAAAGTAGCAGAGAAAGGGGGGGTGCCAGATGAAGAACTGGAGATATTCAGGAGTGACGGCCCTTGAATTCAGGGGTGAGTGCCTGCATGAGACAGTGGACTCATGGACTGTCAGCAGAAGCTCTCTCACTCAGCAGATCCCTGGGTAGCCCCGACCAGAAACTTTGCCATTAAAATATAATGCATCCCACTTTTGGGCTGTAGTGGACACAAGATGCCCTAGCACCCACATACCCAAGCTGGAGGAACACACTCCATCCTGATCAGAGGCCGTAGAGAGTCCCCTACCTCAACAACATTGCCTGATTGGGGGATCATAACATGAGCCTATACTCCTACCCCTACCTCACCCAACTCAATTCCCTATGTCCCCTTGCCCACCCAAAGAGTTTAAGTATGCATGCCCCCATGCATATGCCCATCTGCCACCTACTTCTCCACCCAAGGGTTCAGTCGAGGGCAGCAGCAGCAGGACAGTCACAGAGTTCATCCACCTCTCCCTCTTTCTTCCCCCAACTTGCATGAGGCAGCACCTCTAAGTGTGCATACGCCGAGTGCGACTGCATCCGTTAACCCAAACAATGAAGAGTAGAAGATCTGTGACTATGCTTGCATCCGCTATAGCCCCTTCCTCCCTCCCTCCACCTGATGCAAATTGCATTACTGTGCTCTTATCCATTAGGCTCAACTCTCTCCCTTAATCCACCCAGTGAGGGTAGAGGAACTGTCACTGTACCCACATCACAACACAGCTCCTTCCTACCTCTCCCCTCCACAAACTGATGTGAGGTGTCACCACTGTGTGCACTGCCAGGGAAACATCCGTCCATTAACCTGGCCAATGAGGGGAAAAGAAACATGACTGCATGTGCATCTGCCAGCAATCCTTCCTCCTTTCCCTCACCTGACAAGAGGAAGCACCTATGGTCGTGTATCTGCTAGATGTAGCCCTGTCCCTTATGCTGAGCTTTCTCCCTCCCCCCACCTGACATGAGTTGGCACCATACTGCATGAATCTGCCAGGCTCTACTCCATCCTCTTAACCCATCCCACAAGGGGCAGAGATGTTACTGTACACAACCCACCTGCAGTGAATTCCTCCCTCCCATCACCTGATGTAAGGCAGCACCTCCATGTGTGCATCTGCCAAGCTCGACTCCATTCCCTAACCCCCACAGCTATTTCCTTCTTCCATTCACCTGACAGGAAGTAACACCAATGAGCTTGCATCTGCAAGGCCTGAATCCATTCTTTAACCCAACCAGCAAGTGGAAGAGGAGCTACAACTAAACAAGCTTTCAACCTAAGGCCCTTTCCTTCTTCCCCTGCCCAGTGCAGGGCAGTAGATGAGTGAGTGCCTGCATACCCATCCACTAAACCTTCCTCCTGCTTCCAGACCCAGACACACAGATGTAATGAGACTGAGTGAACACACACCTGCTGTTACTCCCTCCCTCCCCCTGCCCAGGAGGAGGTGAACATAAAGAACTTATGTGAATGCCTCTACCACCCACACCCCCCTTTCAAACAGGGAGAGGTAACAAGTACACCACCACTTGCCCACCCCACCCACCACTTCAGCTGCTCCATCTGCACAGAGAAGTTCATTTTTCACTTTTGACCCTGACACTGAAGATAGACAGAAGCCAAAGCCCAACCAACACACACTGAGCTATCCTGTACCATTAGTAAACGGGAACCAGAGCTCCCACATCAACTTACCAATCCACTCACCCAAACACATGTACAGAGGGCTTTAGCATGCCAGTCCAGCAACCAGAGCACCACTACAGCCTCACCTGACAAGAAACACCCCCAAAAAAAACAACCAGAACCAACAAAAAATTACACAAACTAAAAATAAATACAATAACCCCTTAATATCTTTCTTGGAGTAACAGATCATAGAATACCACCTAAGAAGGCAGGGTAAGATGGCCCCAGAATAAGACCATAATAAAGAACGAGAAATCCACCCTGAAGAAGAAAACGTAATGTAGCTTCCTGATAAGGAATTTAAAAACCTTCTGTATAGGGTTCATAAAGAAATCAAGGAAAGCAAAGAGAAAACTTTGAAAAATACAGACAAAACCAAAGAAAACACAGACAAAACACTAGAAGGATTCAGGAAAACAATACAAGAACAAAATGACAAAAAGATGGAAACAACACAGAAAGAACAACTAAATATCCAGAATATTTATTATAAAGTTGTAGAAATTGACAACTGAATGGAAAGTCATAGCAGTAGACTTGAAACAATTTAAGGCAAAGTCAGAGAATGGAAGACCAATTGCTTGATACTAACCTGTTCAAGGAACAATTAAAAAAAAAAATGAGGAAAGCCTAAGACACCGTCAAGAGGAATAGCTTATGTGTGACTGGAAACACAGAATGGGAGGAGTCAACAAAAAGCACACAGAAAATTGTTGAAGATATGCTGACAGAAAAGATCCTTAACAAAATGAAAGATGAGAAGATAACTGTACCAGAAGCACAATGAACCCCATACAGGGTAGATCCTATTAGAACACTGAGATACATCAAAATGAAACTTTCCAAATCCAAAGATAAAGAAAGAATCCTGAAAGCAGCTTGGAAAAAATGAAAGAGTCCCTACAAAGGACACTGATAAAACTAAGGGAAAAAAAAAAAAAAAAAAACCAGACAAGAATTATATACCCAGCAAAATTATCCCTCAAATATGATGGCTAAATTAGGACATTTCCAGAGAAACAGAAATTAAAGGAATTTGCAAAAGCCAAATCAGCAATACAGGAAATATTACAGGGAGTCCTTCAGAAAGAAAATTAACAACACAGTAGACAACAACCTGAGATTAAAGTGCATGACAATATATTGGGATATCAACCCAGACAAAGAATTCTCAAAATAAAATAGAGCTAAAAGATGGAAAACAGGGAACCAGAACTGTCAATCTATAACTGATGACCCCTTCAAAATATAAGGAAGGAAAAAAGGGTATAGGTTTAGAGCTACCATGTGAGGAGGAAATCAAGGTGACACAAGACATAAATTACTTCTTTAAACTTAGGAAGACAAAGGTAAATTTCAGGGTAACCACAAAAAAAAAAATGTAACAAACCTACTCATCAACATATAAAAGAAGAAAATCATAAAGATTCAGCATACAGAAAAATAAAACCAATGAAGGAAATGAAAAGACAAGCCACAGTAAAAACAAAAAAAAATATCAGCACAGAAAATTAAGTTGATGAAGAAATATTTAACATCACACACACACACACACAAAAATGCTAAGAAAATGACAGCGATAAATTCATGCCTATCAATAATTACATGGAATATAAATGGCCTAAATGCACAAGTAAAGAAATACAGAGTGACATAATGGATTAAAAATATGACCATCAATATGCTGTCTGCAAGATATACCTTAGCCCAAGGATATAAAAAAACTAAAACTTAAAAAAACTTAAAGAGTGGAAAAAGAAATAAGAAGCAAATAATAACCAAAAAAGAGCAGGAGTGACAATATTAATCTCTGATGAAACAGATTTTAAAGCAAAATTACTATAAAAGAAAAGGAAGAATATTATACAATGACTAAAGGGTCAAACCACGAAGAGGATATGACCATAATAAATATATATGGACCCAAAAAGAGAGCTCCAAAATACATTAAAAAAAAAAAAAAACTCCAACAGCACTGAAAAAAGAAATAGACACTTCCACGATAATACTAGACTTTAACACACCACTTTCAGTAAAGGATAAAACAGCTAGAAAGAAACACAACAAAGACGGACGATCTTAATACCAAAAGCAACTAACTTCACAGGCATATTCAGACCAAATCACTCAAATGCGGAGAAGTACACATTCTTCTCCAATGCCCATGGGGCATTCTCCAGAATAAACCACATTTTAGGTCACAAAGCAAGCATCGACAAATGCAAACATCAAAATAATGGAAAGCATCTTCACTGACCACAAGGCTATAAAAGAAGAAATCAATAACAGGAAGAGGGAGAAAAAAAAAAAAAAACTAATAAATGGAAACTAAATAACATCCTGCTTAAGAGCCACAAGGTAACAGAAGAAAACAAAGATGAAATTAAAAATTTCTAAAATCAAATGAGAATGAAAACACGACATACCAAAACATTTGAAAAAGAGCACATTAGCTCTCAAAGGTCATTTATAGGAATAAGTGCACACATCAAAAAAGAAGAAAGGACAAAAATCAAAATATTAAACCTAAAACCTGGACAATTAGAAACTGAGCAGCTATTAAGCCCAGTCACTACAAAATATATATATATATATATATTTATATATTTATATAATAAAAATTAGAGGAGAAAAAAATAAAAGAGAGAACAAAAAAATTATAGAAAGAATCAAGAAGACTAAAAGCTGCTTTTTTGATAGGATTAATAAAATTGACAAACCACAGAAGAAAAACAGGAGAAAATGCAAATAACCTAAAAAAGAAATAATATGGGTGACATTACAACAAAACCAACTGAAATACAAAGGATTGTAACAGAACACTGAGAAAAACAGTGCCCCAACAAATATGAAAACCTAAAAGAAATGGGCAAATTTCTAGAATCTCACTACCTACCTAAATTAACACAAACTGGGGTAGAAAATTACAACAGACCCTTACAAAAGAAGAAATTGTAGGGGTCAAAAAATAAAAATAAACTTCTAAGAAAAAGCCCTGGTCCAGGGGTCTTGACTGGAGAATTCCACCAAAAATTCCAAGAATTGTTGACATCACTTCTACTCAAACTATTTCAGAACATAGAAAAGGGAAGAATACTCCCAAATTCATTGTATGAATCCAGCATAACCCTAATACCAAAGCCAGGCAAGAACCCCACTAAAAAAGAAAACTACAGACCAACTTCCTTCATGAGAATAGACGCAAAAATTCTCAACAGTATTCTAGTCAATAGAATTCAACATCACATAAAAAAATAATACACCACTGCCATGTGGGATTCATACCGAGCGTGGAAGTCTAGTTCAGCACTAGAAAATAGGTCGACATAATCCCCCACATAAGTAAAACAAAGAATCACATGATCTTATCAATTCATAATGAAAAGGCATTTGATAAAATCCAACACACATTCCTGATAAAAACTCTAAGCAAAATAGGAATAGCAGGGAAATACCTCAACATAATAAAAGGAATATAGTCAAAACAAACACCAACATTACCCTCAATGGAAAGAACCTCAAAGCATCTGCATTGGTAAGGAAAAAGTAAAGGTAACCCTATTCACAAATGATATGATCCTATACATAGAAAATACTAAGGACTCCACAAGAAACCTATTGGAGGTGACGGAGCCAAGATGGCGGACTAGGCAGACGCTACCTCGGATCCCTCTTACAACAAAGACATAGAAAAACAAGTGAATCGATCACATACATAACAATCTACTAACCCTGAACAACAAACACAGATTTAGAGACGGAGAACGAACCAATACGGGGAAGCAGCGATTATTTTCAGAGCCTGGAGCCAGCGTACCAGTCAGGTACGGCACAAGCACAGACAGCTGCTCCACCCCCCTGAACTAACCCCGGGAGGCGGCCCAGCAGGTTCGCGTGGGTGGCGTGGGACGCAACCGGTAGGAGAAGTCCCCGGGAGGCAGTCACAGGTCTTGGAACGGGGAGAGCAGCGTCCCAGCCGGGGAATCGTCCCACCGGGATTTGGACTGGACGCAGGTACGGCATAAACACGGAGAGCTGCTCCACCCCCCTGAACTAACCCCAGGAGGGGGCCCAACCGGTTCGCAGGGGTGGCACTGTGCACGGCGAGGCGGCTGGAGGGTCGAGAAGTCCCCGGGAGGCAGCGACTGATTTTCGAGTCGAGAGTGCACCGTCCCAGCAGGGGAGCCTTGACGCTGGGCGTGGGGCTGGAAGTGGAGGATCTGACCGTGACTCCAGCCGGCCAGACCCCCCGGGGGCAATCTCCACACAGCCAGCACACATAGGCGACGTACCCCGTGGGAATCTCAGGTATAATAGTCATTCCAAGCAAGACAAGCAACTCTGGCTATATTCTGAGGTACTACTCTCCTATCTCTCTGATCCCTCCCCCACCCTCCCCAGGTGGCTTCAATAAAATCCGAATAGCCTGAGCCAGAGGGAGAACTCTGATAGGGATCTGACTGCATTTTTTTTTAGCGGATTTTCTGGAAAAACTAGTTTCCCATTGATGGCTCGAAGACAGCAATCCATATCAAACCACTTAAAGAAGCAGACCATGACAGCTTCTCCAACCCCCCAAACAAAAGAATCAAAATCTTTCCCAAATGAAGATACAATCCTGGAATTATCAGAAAGAGAATATAAAAAACTAATTTACAGAATGCTTCAAGACATCACAAATGAAATAAGGCAAACCACAGAAAAAGCCAAGGAACACACCGATAAAACAGTTGAAGAACTCAAAAACATTATTCAAGAACATAGTGGAAAAATTAATAAGTTGCAAGATTCCATAGAGAGACAGCATGTAGAAATCCAAAAGATTAACAATAAAATTACAGAATTAGACAACGCAATAGGAAGTCAGAGGAGCAGACTCGAGCAATTAGAATGCAGACTGGGACATCTGGAGGACCAGGGAATCAACACCAACACAGCTGAAAAAAAAATCAGATAAAAGAATTAAAAAAAATGAAGAAACCCTAAGAATCATGTGGGACTCTATCAAGAAGGAAAATTTGCGAGTGATTGGAGTCCCAGAACAGGGAAGGGGGACAGAAAACACAGAGAAAATAGTTGAAGAACTCCTGACACAAAACGTCCCTGACATCATGAAAGACGAAAGGATATCTATCCAAGATGCTTATCAAACCCCATTTAAGATTGATCCAAAAAGAAAAACACCAAGACATATTATCATCAAACTTGCCAAAACCAAAGATAATCAGAAAATTTTAAAAGCAAAAGGGAGAAAAGAAAGGTTTCCTTCAAGGGAGAATCAATAAAAATAAGTTCAGACTACTCAGCAGAAATCATACAGGCAAGAAGGGAATGGGATGACATATACAGAACACAGAAGGAGAAAAACTGCCAGCCAAGGATCATATATCCAACAAAACTCTCTCTGAAATATGAAGGCGAAATTACGATATTTACAGATAAACACAAGCTTAGAGAATTTGCAAAAACCAAACCAAAGCTACAAGAAATACTAAAGGAGATTGTTTGGCCAGAGAACCAATAATATCAGATATCAGCACAACACAAGGTCGCAAAACAGAACGTCCTGATATCAACTCAAATAGGGAAATCACAAAAACAAACAAATTAAGATTCATTAAAAAAAAATACACATAACAGGGAATCATGGAAGTCAATAGGTAAAAGATCACAATAATCAAAAAGAGGGACTAAATACAGGAGGCATTGAACTGCCAGATGGAGAGTGATACAAGGCGATATAGAACAATACAAGTTAGGTTTTTACTTAGAAAAATAGGGGTAAATAATAAGGTAACCACAAAAAGGTATAACAACTCTACAACTCAAGATAAAAGCCAAGAAAAGCGTAACGACTCAACTAACATAAAGTCAAACACTATGAAAATGAGGATCTCACAATTTACTAAGAAAAACGCCTCAGCACAAAAAAGTATGTGGAAAAATGAAATTGTCAACAACACACATAAAAAGGCATCAAAATGACAGCACTAAAAACTTATTTATCTATAATTACGCTGAATGTAAATGGACTAAAAGCACCAATAAAGAGACAGAGAGTCGTGGACTGGATAAAGAAACACGATCCATCTATATGCTGCCTACAAGAGACACACCTTAGACTTAGAGACACAAACGAACTAAAACTCAAAGGATGGAAAAAAATATATCAAGCAAACAATAAGCAAAAAAGAAGAGGAGTAGCAATATTAATTTCTGACAAAATAGACTTTAGACTTAAATCCACCACAAAGGATAAAGAAGGACACTATATAATGATAAAAGGGACAATTGATCAGGAAGACATAACCATATTAAATATTTATGAACCTAATGACAGGGCTGCAAGATACATAAATCAAATTTTAACAGAATTGAAAAGTGAGATAGAAACCTCCACAATTATAGTAGGAGACTTCAACACACCACTTTCGGAGAAGGACAGGACATCCAGTAAGAAGCTCAATAGAGACACGGAAGATCTACTTACAACAATCAACCAACATGACCTCATTGACTTATACAGAACTCTCCACCCAACTGCTGCAAAATATACTTTTTTTTCTAGCACACATGGAACATTCTCCAGGATAGACCACATATTAGGTCATAAAACAAACCTTTGCAGAGTCCAAAACATCGAAATATTACAAAGCATCTTCTCAGACCACAAGGCAATAAAACTAGAGATCAATAACAGAAAAACTAGCGAAAAGAAATCAAATACTTGGAAAATGAACAATACCCTCCTGAAAAAAGACTGGGTTATAGAAGACATCAAGGAGGGAATAAGGAAATTCATAGAAAGCAACGAGAATGAAAATACTTCCTATCAAAATCTCTGGGACACAGCAAAAGCAGTGCTCAGAGGCCAATTAATATAGATAAATGCACACATACAAAAAGAAGAAAGAGCCAAAATCAGAGAACTGTCCCTACAACTTGAACGAATAGAAACTGAGCAACAAAAGAATCCATCAGGCACCAGAAGAAAACAAATAATAAAAATTAGAGCTGAACTAAATGAATTAGAGAACAGAAAAACAATGGAAAGAATTAACAAAGCCAAAAGCTGGTTCTTTGAAAAAATTGATAAACCATTGGCTAGATTGACTAAAGAAACACAGGAAAGGAAACAAATAACCCAAATAAGAAACGAGAAGGACCACATTACAACAGAACCAAATGAAATTAAAAGAATCATTTCAGATTATTATGAAAAATTGTACTCAAACAAATTTGAAAACCTAGAAGAAATGGATGAATTCCTGGAAAAACACTACCTACCTAAACTAACACATTCAGAAGTAGAACAACTAAATACACCCATAACAAAAAAAGAGATTGAAACGGTAATCAAAAAACTCCCAACAAAAAAAAGCCCTGGCCCAGACGGCTTCACTGCAGAGTTCTACCAAACTTTCAGAGAAGAGTTAACACCATTACTTCTGAAGGTATTCCAAAGCATAGAAAATGACAGAATACTACCCAACTCTTTCTATGAAGCCACCATCTCCCTGATAGCAAAACCAGGTAAAGACATTACAAAAAAAGAAAATTACAGACCTATATCCCTCATGAACATAGATGCAAAAATCCTCAACAAAATTCTAGCCAATAGAATCCAACAACACATCAAAAAAATAATTCACCCTGATCAAGTGGGATTTATACCAGGTATGCAAGGCTGGTATAATATCAGAAAAACCATTAATGTAATCCATCACATAAATAAAACAAAAGACAAAAACCACATGATCTTATCAATTCATGCAGAAAAGGCATTTGACAAAGTCCAACACCCATTTATGATAAAAACTCTTACCAATATAGGAATTGAAGGAAAATTCCTCAGCATAATAAAGGGCATCTATGCAAAGCCAACAGCCAATATCACTCTAAATGGAGAGAACCTGAAAGCATTTCCCTTGAGAACGGGAACCAGACAAGGATGCCCTTTATCACCGCTCTTATTCAACATCGTGTTGGAAGTCCTAGCCAGGGCAATTAGGCTAGACAAAGAAATAAAAGGTATCCGGATTGGCAAGGAAGAAGTAAAGTTATCACTATTTGCAGATGACATGATTATATACACAGAAAACCCTAAGGAATCCTCCAGAAAACTACTGAAACTAATAGAAGAGTTTGGCAGAGTGTCAGGTCATAAAATAAACATACAAAAATCACTTGGATTCCTCTACATCAACAAAAAGAACACCGAAGAGGAAATAACCAAATCAATACCATTCACAGTAGCCCCCAAGAAGATAAGATACTTAGGAATAAATCTTACCAAGGATGTAAAAGACCTATACAAAGGAAACTACAAAGCTCTACTACAAGAAATTTAAAAGGACCTACTTAAGTGGAAAAACATACCCTGCTCATGGATAGGAAGACTTAACATAGTAAAAATGTCTATTCTACCAAAAGCCATCTATACATATAACGCACTCCCGATCCAAATTCCAATGTCATATTTTAAGGGGATAGAGAAACAAATCACCAATTTCATATGGAAGGGAAAGAAGCCCCGGATAAGCAAAGCACTACTGAAAAAGAAGAAGAAAGTGGGAGGCCTCACTCTACCTGATTTCAGAACCTATTATACAGCCACAGTAGTCAAAACAGCCTGTTACTGGTACAACAAGAGGCACATAGACCAATGGAACAGAATTGAGAACCCAGACATAGATCCATCCACGTATGAGCAGCTGATATTGGACAAAGGACCAGTGTCAATTAATTGGGGAAAAGATAGTCTTTTTAACAAATGGTGCTGGCATAACTGGATATCCAGTTGCAAAAAAATGAAACAGGACCCATACCTTACACCGTGCACAAAAACTAACTCCAAGTGGATCAAAGACCTAAACATAAAGACTAAAACGATAAAGATCATGGAAGAAAAAATTGGGACAACTCTAGGAGCCCTAATACAAGGCATAAACAGAATACAAAACATTACCAAAAATGATGAAGAGAAACCCGATAACTGGGAGCTCCTAAAAATCAAACACCTATGCTCATCTAAAGACTTCACTAAAAGAGTAAAAAGACCACCTACAGACTGGGAAAGAATTTTCAGCTATGACATCTCCGACCAGCACCTGATCTCCAAAATCTACATGATTCTGTCAAAACTCAACCACAAAAAGACAAACAACCCAAACAAAAAGTGGCAAAGGATATGAACACACATTTCACTAAAGAAGATATTCAGGCAGCCAACAGATACATGAGAAAATGCTCTCGATCATTAGCCATTAGAGAAATGCAAATTAAAACTACGATGAGATTCCATCTCACTCCAATAAGGCTGGCATTAATCCAAAACACACAAAATAATAAATGTTGGAGAGGCTGCGGAGAGATTGGAACCTTATACACTGCTGGTGGGAATGTAAAATGGTACAACTACTTTGGAAATCTATCTGGCGTTATCTTAAACAGTTAGAAATAGAACTACCATACAACCCAGAAATCCCACTCCTCGGAATATACCCTAGAGATACAAGAGCCTTTACACGAACAGATATATGCACACCCATGTTTATTGCAGCTCTGTTTACAATAGCAAAAAGCTGGAAGCAACCAAGGTGTCCATCAACGGATGAATGGGTAAATAAATTATGATATATTCACAAAATGGAATACTACGCATCGATAAAGAACAGGGACGAATCTGTGAAACATTTCATAACATAGAGGAACCTGGAAGGCATTATGCTGAGCGAAATGAGTCAGAGGCAAAAGGACAAATATTGTACAAGACCACTATTATAAGATCTTGAGAAATAGTAAACCTGAGAAGAACACATACTTTTGTGGTTACGAGGGGGGGAGGGAGGGAGGGTGGGAGAGGGTTTTTTATTGATTAATCAGTAGATAAGAACTGCTTTAGGTGAAGGGAAAGACAACACTCAATACATGGAAGGTCAGCTCAATTGGACTGAACCAAAAGCAAAGAAGTTTCCGGGATAAAATGAATGCTTCAAAGGTCAGCGGAGCAAGGGCGGGGGTCTGGGGAACAAGGTTTGCGGGGACTTCTAAGTCAATTGGCAAAATAATTCTATTATGAAATCATTCTGCATCCCACTTAGAAATGTGGCGTCTGGGGTCTTAAATGCTAACAAGCGGCCATCTAAGATGCATCAATTGCTCTCAGCACACCTGGATCAAAGGAAAATGAACACCAAGGCCACACGACAACTAAGAGCCCAAGAGACAGAAAGGGCCACGTGAACCAGAGACCTACATCATCCTGAGACCAGAAGAACTAGTTGGTGCCTGGCCACAATCGATGACTGCCCTGACAGGGAGCACAGCAGAGGACCCCTGAGGGAGCAGGAGATCAGTGGGATGCAGACCCCAAATTCTCATAAAAAGACCAAACTTAATGGTCTGACTGAGACTAGAGGAATCCCGGCGGCCATGCTCCTCAGACCTTCTGTTGGCACAGGACGGGAACCATCCCCGAAGACAACTCATCAGACATGAAAGGGACTGGTCAGCGGGTGGGAGAGAGACGCTGATGAAGAGTGAGCTAATTATATCAGGTGGTCACTTGAGAGTGTGATGGCAACTCTTGACTGGAGGGGGGATGGGAGGATAGAGAGAGAGGGAAGCTGGCAAAATTGTCACGAAAGGAGAGAGTGAAAGGGATGACTCAATAGGGGGAGAGCAAGTGGAAGTACGGAGTAAGATGTATGTAAACTTATATGTGACAGACTGATTGGATTTGTAAATGTTCACTTGAAGCTTAATAAAAGTTAAAAAAAAAAAAAAGTTTATGAACTGTGTTCCCACTCTGGGGATTCTCTTTTGCAGCAGATAATCTGTTATTTATTTACGTGCAGGAAATCCAACTATTTTTTTTCCTAGTGTACGTGTAGGAGCCTTAATGGCAGTGATTAAGCGCTCTGCTGCTAACCAAATGTTGGGCAGTTCAACTCACCAGTCTGTTTCCTTAAAGATTTAGAGCCTTGGAAAGCCTAGGGGGTAGTCCACCCTGTCTTATAGGGTGGCTATGAGTAGAAATTGACAACAATGGGTAGTATGTATGTGTTCATATGTATTTGTAAGAGTGTGCATGTCTGTGTACCTGTGTATGTGTGTATGTATCTATTGATGTATCAATGGAAATGGAGAAAAGGAGGGAGAGAGGAAGGTGGTGGGAGAGGAAGGGAGAGTGACGAGATTGATTCTGATATCTTAAACCTTGGTCTGCCTTGCTGAAAATGATTGAATAACATGGTCAATTATCATACTGTTCATGATAACCCTTTACTCATTTTGATGTATTTACCCACATGCCCATTAATTAATAATTAATTAAAATAAATAAAATTTTATTGATAAAAAAAAAAGAAACCTATTGGAACTAAAAGAAGCATTCTGTAAAGTGACAGGATACAAGATCAACACACAAAAATCAGTTGGATTCATATTCATCAACTAAGAGAACTATGAAAAGGAAATCAGGAAAACAATATCATTTAAAATAGACCCCAAAAGATAAAATACTCAGGAATAAATCTAACCAGGAATAAAAAAGGCTTATACAAAGAAAACCACAAAACAATAATTCGAGAAACCAAAAGAGACTACATAAATGGAAAAACATACTATGTTCTTGCACAGGAAGACTTAACATTGTGAAAATGTCAATACTACCAAAAGTGATATATAGATATAAGGCAATCTGGATCTAAATCCCAATAGCATTCTTCATGGAGATGGAAAAATTTAATCAATAACTTTATATGGAAGGGGAAGGGTCCCTTAATAAGTAAAGCTTTACTAAAATAGGAGAATGAAGGAGGCCTCACATTACCTGATCTCAGTGCCTACTATACAACCAGGGTAGTTAAAACAGCTTGGTACTGGAACAATAAAGAACACGTAGACAAATGGAACAGAATTGAGAATGCAGATGTAAATCCATCCACCTATGTACAGCCGAATTTCAAAAAAGGGCTAAAGGTTATTGAATGTGGAAGATACTATCTGTCCAACAAATGATGCTGGCAAAATTGAATATTTACCTATAGAAAAATGAAACAGGATTCATAACTCACACCATACACAAAAACTAACTCAAAAATGACCAAAGACCTCAATATAAAACCAAAAACTATAAATATTACTGAAGAAAAATAGGGACAGTGATGGAGCCATAACAAATGGCATAAAAATGGCATAAAAAGATAACCAAACATAACTAAAAATGCACCCACAGAAGGACTTTGAGGACTAAGGTATGCTTGACCTAAGCCATGAAGTGATCAATGGCCCCATATGCATGTGAAAACTGATCAATGAATAACGAAGACCAAAGAAGAATTGATGCTTTTGTATTATGATGCTGGCAAAGAATATTGGATATATCATGGACTGTCAGAAGAACAGACAGATCTGTCTTGGAAGAAATACAGCCAGAAGACTCATTACAAACAAGGACGCTGAACTTCAGTTTACATACTTTGGACCAGTCCCTGGACAAGGACATCATGCTTGGTAAAGTAGAGGGGCAGCACAAAATAGGAAGACCATTAATGAGATGGATTGACTCAGTGGCCGCAACAATGGGAACAACTGTAACAATGACTGTGATGATGGCGCAGGACTGGGAAGTATTTCATTCTGTTGTTCATAGGGTCACTATGAGCCTGAACAGACTCAATGGCACCTAACAACAACAACTACAGATTGGCAAGGAAGAAGTAAAACTATCCCTATTCGCAGATGATAAGATACAGAGAAAACCTAATTTTATGTACAGTATATCTATAAAATAAAATGCTTCCCGCAATTTAAAATGCATCTCAACAAACTTCTGAAAATCATCTGATAGGAAAAAGCTTTGTGAAATTAAATCCAGGTAATTCATAAACTAGTTCCAAAGATGTAATTCAAAACCAAGCGAGGGTGAAACCAACTTACCTGTCTACTTCGTGGTATTATTGATCCTTTAAATACACTGTTCCAACAGCAAGCATTTTAGTATACCAAATAGATAAATTTCTATTTTGGTATTAAAATTTAACCTTCCTTACCATTCATTCAATTCTTTCCATGTAATATGTACATTAAGTGATGCTACTGTATTCCATTTTCAAATTTTCTCAGTTTACATAATAATCTAGGAAACACCTAAATAACTTCATATCACAGAATTGTTAACTCTTAGAGACAATCTGTATGGATCTTCTAAGTTCACACCCCAAATATAACTACAAAGGAAACATATTCATTCTGAACCACAGGAATGGATAAGGGCAGAGGAGCTATTTCAAAGACACTGTAATGGGACATTTTTAAAACAAATGTTTTTCTCCCACCTTGAGTATGCACATATCGGCCTTGCTAAGACCACCATAGTTTTTAAAAATGCAAAATTGAACACATATATAACCTCTTTCCCAGCCACCATAATCACATTGTTCATTAGCCTATGGTGTGGCTGTGGAATGGTGACAGCTGGTTTCCACAGAATGCATGATCCAATCCAAATGATTGTTGAAGTCCTCCTCTGCCAAGGTCACCCATTGCTGGTCATTCACAGGAGATACAAATGTTTTCACTTCTTTAGCCCTTTCAGAGAGGTCAACCCAAATGCTTCTTCTCCATTTCTGCTTGTCACCAATTTTCCAATCGTGGTCTCTCCAAGTCCCCGACCATCAAACCAAATATTTGGCCATCAGCCATGAAATCAGTATACAGTCACACATCTGGTCATGTCTCCTTCCAAGTAGAGTGAACAACCAGGTGCAGCACTCGAAGTTCTCTCCATTGGAAGGATTTGCCTTCACCACTGTCCTTCAGGGAGGTCCCAGAAAGGGGCTTCAGTGCTGCCACTGTCTACATTTGAGTGGTGTCTGCATATCATGCAGAACGATCTGTAAACTAGGCACCAGTTTTCTCTTCCTTAGTCAGCTGTTCATAAAGAACTCCCTATCAGACCATACTTGTAGACAAGGAGGGAGAAGGTAATGTTACAGGAATGGAGACCATGGGCATTTAAGTCACTTCCTCAGGCAACTCACTTGTGCCTTCAGGTCCTGCCTGAGCCCAATCTTATGTATACTTATTCCATTTAATGATGGAGTGCTTCTGTGCATGTCCAAATTTGTGACATCATGGGTCAGACAATACCCAGGTCATGATATGCAGCTCAGTCCATGCAGTGACTTGGTGGCCCACCTTTAGGCATTCAGTCTCTACTAAGGCACGGTAACAAACCAAAAGCTGTTTCTCAAAAGGAGAATAGTTATCTGCAGAGGATGGCAGAGATTTGCTCCAAAATCCTTAAGGTCTTTGCTGTGATTCACCAATAATGGCCTGAAAAACTCCAAAATATATCTCTGTTTTCCACTGACACATCATTCAGATCACTTGGCCTAAGTGGCAGGACAGCTTACACAGCAGCCTGAACCTGTTCCAGAGCCTTCTCTTGTTCTGAGCCTCATTCAAAGCCAGCAGATTTTGAGGCAGAGCCAAGATGGCAGAATAGTCAGACCCATGAAGACATTGTACTGCAACAGAGACCCAAAACACCAAGTAAAACAGATCAAATGTCAATTCTGGGTTCAAGAGATAAAATATTAGATTGGAAGTCACTGAGGAGAATAAAAAACTGATAGAAACCAGGGATGAAATACAGATACAGAGTGGAGGTTCCAGGCCTAATGACATGTCTCAGTGTGGCCATCTTGGAGTAAAACAATAACCCTACGCATGGAAAGGCACTTCCAAAGAACTCCTAATAGGAGAAAAAGATACGGTGCAGACACATCCAGGGCTAAGAAGACCACATTTACTGGCTGAACCTCAACGAGAAGCTCAGACTTCCTCTCCCAGTAACCACAGGAGTAGGCTCCTACAACCCCTACCCCTCTAGTGAACAGCAGTTACAACTATTCCATCCAGGCAACCACGATTGCTGAGAACTAACTACCAACACATACCACTGCCCTCCTCTATAAAGCCTCCTCTACCCTCTTTCTTCTTCCCCCTTCCTAACTCTCTCCTCTTCCCTGCCACCCAAGGGAAGCTGGAGTGGACCCTAGACCCTTCCCTACTGTCTCCAGACCCATCCCACATCAATAAAATCATACCTATCAATAATCACAGTGAAGGTAAATGGCTTAAATGCACTAGTAAAAAGAAAGTGAGAGAATTGACTTTAAAGCATGACCCAGCAATATGCTGTCTACAAGAGACAAACCTTTCACACAAAGGTATAACTATATTAAAAATCAAAAGATGAAAAAATATATCAAGGAAACAGCAAAAAAAAAAAAAAAAAATAGCAGGACTGGTAAAACTAATACCAGATAAAATAGACTTTAAGTCAAAATCTACCAGAAAAGACATGGAAGGTCATTATGTAATAAATAAAGAGACAATCAACCTTGATAACATAACCATAATAGATATATATGCCCCTAGCAACACGTCCTCAAAATACATAAAACAAGTTCTAACACCACTGAAAAAAAATGACCGTTCCAAAATAATAGTAGGAGGCTTCAACATACCAGCCTCAGTAAAGGCAGAATATCTAGAAAGAAACTCAGCTAAGATAAAAAAAAAAAAAAAGATCTAAAGGTCATAATCAACCACCTTGACCTCATACACATATTAAGAACACTCCATACAAAAGCAGCAAAGTATATATTGTTTTCCAGTGCACATGGAACTTTCTCCAGAAGAGACGACAAAGCAACCCCCCAAAAAATCCAAAAGATTGAGAAAGTATAAAAAGTCTTCGGTATTTGCAATGCCATAAAAGTAAAAACTAATAATAGAAAGAGCAAGGGAAAAAAATCAAACACATGGAAACTGAATATCGACTTACTTAAAAACCACTGGGTAATAGATAAAATCAAAGATGGAATGAAAAACATTCTGGAAACAAATGAGAAAGACAACACAGCATATCAAAACTTTGGGGACTCAGCAAAGGCAGAGCTCAGAGGCCAATTTATAGCCATAGGCACACACATTAAAACAGAAGAAAGGGCCAGAAGCATAATGTTAGCCACACAACTCACACAAATAGAAAAAGAACAGTAAAAGGAGCCCACAGCCACCAGAGGAAAGGAAAGAATAAAGATCAGAGCAGAAGTAAATGAAATAAACAACAGAGAAAAACATCAACGTAATGAAATGTTGCTTCTTTGAAAAGATCAATAAAAAGACAAACCACTGAACAACTTGATAAAGGAAAAACAGAGGAAGAAAATAACCCCTAAAGAAATGAAATGGCAAACATTACAACAGACCCAACTGAAAGAAAAAGGATTAGAACAGAATACTATAAATTTGAAAACTTGGAGAATATGGACAAATTCCTAGAAACACACTACCTACCTAAACTAACAGAAACTAAGGTAGAAATATTTGATGCACACATACAAAGCAAAAATACTTATAGCAATTACAGTCTTCATTTCTAAAGCTGGTCACATTGCCATAACTGGTATTTAGACTTACCTTCTTCCAACACCCATTCTGTATTCCCTTTGCCATCAGCAAGCACCTCAGCTGGTCATGGTTCTTTGCCTGGTGGGGTGACCCAAACGTTCATTCCTGAAGCATCTGGGTCGTTTGTAATCATGTCAGAATTGGGTTGCTGCAGTTTTCCAGTGACTTTAATCACAGGGCATGGTAGTATTAAGAGATGCACTAAGGAATCTCTTGCATTCCAGACATGCTCTTTTTTACCTCCATTATGTAATGTGAATCCAATTTCCTCTTGGTAATCAGGATAAGTCATGCATCAGCCAGTATGGCAACCCCCTCCTTTGCCTGTTGATTCAAAGGCAAAAGGAGCCCAAAGTGGCCACGTGACATTCTTAGCTTCCCATTCAAGGGAATCAGTGAGGTGTCTCCAGGTGGGAACATTCCTCCCTTTGGAAGTAAGACGTCTAGGCCTACAGAGCATAAAGTTGCGGGAATGTGGCTGTCTTGTCAGACATAAAGTTGCAGGGATAGGAAGCAAAAATCTTGTGAGGGGCTCACTAGGTGCCACTCTCGTGTCCCCCTCGTGATTCCTGGATCCATGAATCCTGACTATGAGAGATACAGCACCATATTATGGACACTGGTTTAGAGCATATACAACCTCCTGGAGCACATTGTCCCAACCCTGCAAGGTATTGCCACCTAGCTGGTGTTATAATTCTGAATTTAGGAGGTCATTCCTTCGTTGTATCAAGCCAGCTGCTTCAGAATGATGGAAAACATGGTAAGACCAATGAATTCAGGAGCATGGGCCCACTGCCACACTTCATTTGCTGTGAAGTGAGTTCTTTGATCTGAGACAATGCTGTGTGGGATACCATGATGGTAGATAAGGCATTCTGTAAGTCCATGAATGGTAGTTTTGGCGGAAGCATTGCATGCAGGGAAGGCAAATCCATATCCAGAGTAACTGTCCATTCCAGTAAGAACAAAATGCTGGCCTTTCCATGATCAAAGTGTTCCAGTGTAATCTATTTGCCCACAGGTTGCTTCCTGATTACCTCGAGGGATGGTGACATCTCGAGAACTCTATGTTGGTCTCTGCTGCTGGCCGATTTGGCACGCTGCAGTAGCCGTAGCCAAGACGTCATGAAGAGTGGAAGTCCATGCCGCTGGGCCCAAGCATAATCTCCATCCCTGCCAGCATGGCCACTTTGTTCATGAGCTCATTGAACAATGATGGGAGTAGTAGGGGAAAGAGGATGAGTGGTTTCCACAGAACATGTCATCCAGCCTCTAGATTGTTAAAAGTCCCCTCTGCTGAGCCACCTTTTGGTGAGCATTCACATGAGCCACAAATACCGCCACTTCTTTGGTCCATTCAGAGAGGTCTATTCACATACCTCTGCATTACAAATCCTTGTCTCCAGTTTTCCAATCATGTTCCTACCAAGTCCCTGACCATCCAGTCAAACTATTGGCTACAGCCCATGAGTCGGTATACAATTGCACATCTGGCCATTTCTCCTTCCAAGCAAAGTGAACAACGAGGTCTGCCTATTGGAAGGACATCCTTTCACAACTGTCCTTCAGGGATATCCCAGAAAGGGCATGTAGTGCTGCTGCTGTCCACTTTTGAGTGGTGCCCGCATTTCACACAGAACCGTGAGATTTCTCTTGTTTGAACAACTGATTATAAGGAAATCCCCCATCGGGCCATAGATGTAGACTGGGAGATAGAAGATAAAGTGACAGGAGTAGAGACCATGGGCATTTAGGCCACTTCCTCATGCAACTTACTTAGGTCTTCAATGAGGAATTTACAGCAATCAAGGTTTGATGTCATTATTGCAGATGCCGTTGGTCCTTGTGGTGAGCTGCTGGCTGAACTACATAAAATATCCTTTTAATATAGTGTCTTGTTAACATCTGGCTACACAATTGAAAAGTATAGGGGAGGACTTTTAATCCCTCCTTCCTATATACCTATCGTTACGTCAGAATAACATGATCCAATGACAGTCTTCGAGAGGGTAAAAAATATGATATGTGGGCTTTATTTTGACTTTTGGTTCCAGACTTTTAACGAGAAGTGGAATCAGTTCTACAGTAAAGTTCTAGGTAAGTCATGTTTTTAGATGATATAATGAATTTTTTTTTAATGAATTCCTAACTCTCCCTGTGTCTTTGAAGATGAGTTTGTGTAAATGAAAAGAGAGATGAATTTCTTTTTTGCAAATGAAAGAGGAAAATATGAAGTGACCTGTGAATCTCACAAATATTATAGAGAGGCCTCCGTTAGAATCACTTAGTCTAATCTGGTGGCGCATCAAGACAGACTTCAGAAAGTCAGAAACTGAAAAATTAAGACACTAAGAATTTCTGTAATTAGTCACATATCTATTTTTTGTACTTTTTATCTTTAAAAAGTCCTCATAAACCTCAGTGAATGTCTGAATGGCCATAGACATGTAAATTGAAGAGTGACACACTCTTCCTAGCATAACTGCCTATGTAACCAAAACCTGTTGCCATCCAGTTGATTCCGACTCATAGGACAGAGTAGAATTGCCCTGTAGGATTTCCAAAGAGCAGCTGGTAAATGTAAACTGCTACTCTTCTGGTTAGCAGTGGTTCTTGTCACAATTTCACGAGCATGGCTCAAACTATCTATATATGTAGCATTGAAACAATCACTTCTTCTCTATCTCAGTATTCTTATTTATTAGTTAAATATGTTTCCATATTAAATTCTGACAATTCTTTCTCAGTTGAGGGATATACTGCTTCTATCCCAGACTCAAAAACTTATAGTTTGCGTCTACGATATCAAATAGTCATACTCAAAATCATAAAATTCTGCCTAACTTATGCCTAGTGAAGCTTGACATTTCTAATGATTCCACATTTCTTCACTACATGCTTACAAACCACCTCTCTTATAGGCTTATCACGTCGTTGGAGGTTTGGCATGCGAGGTATTAGTCTGTATTAAATTCAGAGTGAGTGCATCTCTCTATTACCATACTTTATGAAAATTTTTTCAGTCGTCAATTGCAAATAGTTTTGTTTAATAATAACATATTATTCAGCTCTTAACTTGAACCAAATATAGTAGTTGGTACAAGAAATTGAACAATACTCACAAAAACCTCAAAGTTTAGTTGGAAAAGCAAGTGTTAAGGGACTAGACTGAGTACTTCTGGAGAATGTGTTTCCATGTGTATGGTAGGATTAATTGACTGGGGAGCTCAAATTCCAGTTATCTGCATTTCTGCATCTGCTACCTTTGCAACTTTGTTGTTGTCATTAGGTGCCATCTAGGTGGTTCCAACTCATAGTAATCTTACATACAACAGAACGAAACACTACCCAGTCCTGCACCACGTTCACAATCGTTGCTTTGCCTGAGACCTTTGTTGTAGCCACTGTGTCAATCCGTCTTGCTGAGGGTCTTCCTCCTTCCTGCTGACCCTGTACTTTACCAAGCATGATGTCCTTCTCCAGGGACTCATCCCTCCTGAAAATGTATCCAAATTATGTTAGACTCAGTCTCACCATCTTTGCTTCTAGGGAGCATTCTGGTTGTACTTCTTCCTAGACAGATTTGTTCATTCTTTTGGCAGTCCATGGTATATTTAATATTCTTCGCCAACATCACAATTCACAAGTGTCAGTTCTTCTTTGGTCTTCCTTATTCATTGTCAAGCTTTCACATGATGCTACTGAAAAAATCATGTCTTGGATCGAGCTCACTTTAGTCTGCAAGTTGACATCTTTGTTTTCAAAACTTTAAAGGGGTCCTTCGCAGCAGATTTGCCCAATGCAATCAATACGTCTTTTGATTTCTTGATTGCTGCTTCCATGGGTGTTGACTATGGATCCAAGGAAAACGAAATCCTTGACAACTCCAATCTCTTCTCCATTTTTCATGATGTTGCTTATTGGTTCGGTTGTGAGGATTTTTGTTTTCTTTATGTTGATGAAGAATCCATACTGAAGGCTGTGGTCTTTGATCTTCATCAGTAAGTTTCTCAAGTCCTCTTCACTCTCAGCAAGCAAGGTTGTGTTATCTGCATAACGCAGGTTGTTAATGAGTCTTCCTCCCATCCTGATGCCCGGTTCTTTTTCCTATAGTCCAGGTTCTCGGATTATTTGCTCAGCATACAGATTGAATAGGTAGGATGAAAGGATACAATCTGATGCACACCTTTCGTGACTTGAACCATGCAGTAGCCCCCTGCTCTGTTCAAACAATTGCCTCTTGATCTGTGTACAATTCCTCATGAGTACAGTTATTTGTCCTGGAATTCCAAGTAATAAGGGCAATAAATTCTGTGTACATAATAAAGATCAAATAATTTCTATCAATTGTATCTGAAATTTCCCTTAATTTCAAATTGCAAAAAAATTCTTTCTGCATGTAGTAAATATTCCTTATGAAGGAAAGCAAGAATATATTTTAAGTTAAAAATATACCTTTAAGACATAAATAAAAAGCAAGCATTCTTACTGCACTAGTTTATAGTCTATTGAGATCCATTTTGTCTACTTTCTTATTGGCAGCCACATAGAACTGAGATTCTATTCAAGGATTAAAACTTAATATTTATTTTGAGTGCAAATTGTTTAAGCTACATATAATATCTTTGTAGGGTCCAAAACCTTCAGTAAGATTAATGAACATTTTATGCAATCTAAGTGTATCTGGGAAAAATTTTCCCATTCGTATGAAAGGAATATGACAGTCTTCGAGGCGGAGGAAAAGAAGAAACAATGGTAGCATAATAGTTAAAATAACGTATTCATAGTAATTGTTATTTAAATTAAAGAGACCATATGGGCATTCCAATAGGTAACTAGAAATGACTATTTCACAGACATTTCAAACTCAAAAATCTTTTGAATGTTAGAGATTCTTAACCTCTGGACATTAGGGAGTATATTAGGGGGATACTTGGGGAACTATGAGAAAGTTTAAGGTGGGACATAAAGATGATATACGATCATCCCCAACAGAACCAAGTTTTCCTTAGTGTTCATCATCAGGAAGTAAAAGTCTAATACTTTCAACTGAAAGAACTCTCCAGAAAACCTGCTGGAATGAATACATGTGACTTAGTAGAACTATAACCAAACATGTGCCATTGAGTTGATTGCAACTCTGGGTGACCCCGTGTGATCAGAATAGAACTGAGCTCTGTAGAGTTTTCATTGAGTGATCTTTCAGAAATCGATCTCTGTGCCTTTCTTTTTGTGCATCTCTAGGTCGACTTGAACTTTCAGTCTTTTGGTTAGCAGCCGAGCACAGTAATCGTTTGCCCTATACAGTCGTTATGAGTTGGAATTGACTCTACGGCAACATGGTTTTCTGGAACTCCAGGAGAAATATGACTATACAGAATTAAGCTGAGTTGAGATCTTGCTGTGGTACCTCCTTCCAAGAATTTATATTAGCAGTTAATAACTGTAAATGAAAAGTGAGTGTCCCTCTCACTACTATGTAATAGACTAAATTCATTTCTTGCTTCCACCACACATACACATACATACATTTACACAAATATATAAAATAGAGGCCATAGATCTCCTAACACTCATTTCCTTCCAAAGAAACTGACCGATTATTTTTGTTGAAAAGCAGCCACTCTTCTAGTAATTTCTTGCTGTCAATACTTGAAGATCCCTGTGTCGCGCAAACCTACAAAACAAAAGGTTGGCAGTTCCGCCCTACCAATGGAACTCAGAAGAAAGGTTAATAAATTTGCTTTCATAAAGGTAACAGCCAAAAACTAATATGGTGCTCAGTTCCACCCTGTAACACATAGGATTCTCATGAGTCAGAATCAAAGCTATGGCAACAGGTTTTGTTTTGGTTGTCACTACCTGATTTTTTCTCTTGTTTGTCACCAAATCAATAGATACTGTTCAATATTTTCTTGCTGTTTCATGATGAAGCAACTTCTTTCTTCACAGGAAATAGAAGAGTTTGTCCAGAGCTCTGGAACATATGGAGTTTGATGTTCACTCTTGGGTCAATGATCAGTAACATCACAGAAGAAAGGGTCCATAGGATTGCATCAGCCCTTGCCCAGATTCCACGAAATGTAGATGAAGCGTCTTCATGGTGACCAAGTACTTCACTAGTCTGCTCAACTCTATAAAGGGACTGATTATGAAATTCTCTGCAGGAAGGTAAACTATTATGATAGCTCCAATTGAACTCAAATTTAAGTTTGAAAACAAAAATTTTGGTGTTAGATGTGAAAATAATACAAGGTCTTTTTAACTGATAACTACGTTAGCAGTAACACAGTAATGAGAAATACACATATTTAGTAGTTGCAGTGTGAAGTTTTGGTATTTTAATGACGTTGTAGCCAGGTATACAGGAATCATTGAATTCTGTCCTTTCACTTACTCCTCTTACTTGCAGGATTCCTGAGGGCACTATACTCACTGCAGACATTATCAGACAAGAGTAGAATTTTAATCTGGTGATTAAAACTTTAGGTCAGGTAGAAAAATAAACAAAAAAAAATTTCACAAAACAACAAGGTCTAGGGAACATGCCACTCTAGACAAAAGCACCATGCCACCCCTTTGAAGCAAAATCCTGAAAAAATAAGGAAAAGAGATACAAAATTCAAGCCCGGAGCCATAAGCATCAAAGACAAGATAAAGAACTTGATCAAACACTGAATAGAATAAGAAACTGACAGAGAACACACAATAAGGAGAGCTATGGAGTGGAGGCCCCCTACCAGCTAACTTGGCACTGATCTGCCATCTTGGACTATAGCCACTGAGGAACACAGGGAAGACAAATTCACTAAGTTCCCACCAGGAGACAGAGCACCTGGTAAAAACAGATACAAGCTTCCATCCCCACACTTCTGCCCTCTACTTGGCCTCCACTGCTTTCCTATGGGCCACCATCACTGAGCCAGAGAAACACCAGTGCACGGCCGTCCACGTCAACCTCACGCTCACAGACCATGACATTTAGCGCCATTTTTTTGTTGTTGTTGTTTTGACTTTTCTGTTTGTTTTCTCACTCTCCATTCCTTCTTTCACTTTCTCCTGGCCAGCTAGTCCTGTGTGCAGTCCCCTCCCCCTTCTTGAAGAGTTGTACCACACTGTTCAGCTAAAGAACCACCAACCCAGCCTCTCTGGCTCTGTGGAAGCCCTACCAGCTTGGTCTCTCAGCTCCATTTTTTTTTTTTTTTTTGCAGTTTCTTCTCTCTCTCCTTTCCTTCCTTTCCTTTCTCCTTCCCACCTAGCCCTGTGCACTGACCCCATCCCTTCTTAACAGGCAGTGTTGCACTTTTTGGTTAGAGAGCCACTGTCACACGAACTCCCCAGGTCCATGCTGTTCTCACCAGCCAACTACTTCAGTGCCATATTCTGTTCTGTTTTGTTTCCTTGCTTTTTGTTTATTCTCCCTCTTCCTTACTTTCCTTTCTTCCACCCACCTAGCCCTGAGCAACTCCCCATTCTCAATGGGCTATGCTGCACAGGTCAGCTAGAGAGCTTCTGGCACCTGGCGTCCATGTGTCTATGTGTGCCCCACAGGCTGACACTTTCAGCACAATGTTGTTGTTTTTTTTAATCATTCTTCTCCCTTTTTCTTTTCTCTCACACCTAAAGCCTGCACTGCCTCTACTTCTTCCTTGACAGCCTTGTCACACCGCCCAAAGAGAGAGACATCAGTGCACCATCACCACAAATCCTTGAGGCATCCAATGGCCGACTGCCTCATCACCATATTTATTTTTGTTGCTGTTGTATTTGTATTTTTGTTTCTTTTTTCTTCTGTCACCTTCCCTTATTTCCCTTCCTTTCTCTCACCTACCAACACTGTACACTGCCCAAACCTCTTTCACAGCAAGCCAAGCTATACCGCTCAGCTCGGGGATCACTGGCACTGGGTCTCCCCAGGTCTGCCCTGCCCCATCTAATGAATCTTTCCGTAACAGCATTTTATTTACCTTTTTGTTTTTGGCTTATGTTTCTCTCTCTTCCTTCTCTTCCTTCTCTCACACACTTAGTTCCACATGTCATATCCTCTCCCTTCTCTGCTGCCTCTCTACATTGTGTGCTGAGTGCTAAGTCTACAAGCAGCAATGGCATATACCCCTGGACCCTTGGACCCAACCCCGCAAAGGACTCATCCCCTCCCTGCCTCTCCTGATGGAACTGACCTGCTACACTACAGCTGAGAGACTGACCCTACTGATGGTGAATTTAGGACAATTCCAGTTAAATAGGAATTAAGCGAATATGTAAAAACCAAACCAAACTGACAATAATTATTAAAGGGAGTCCTTCAGTTAGAGAATCAACAACATCAGACAACAACCTGGAACTAGGACACAGAACAGCATCAGTCAGATACCAACCTGAGTAAAGAACTCTCAAGGAACAACAAAATTAAAATATTTACAACATGGAAGCAGAGAGGTCAATCTGTAAATGACAACCACATCAGGACAATAAAAGGGGGGACAAGCACTGTAGGTATAGAAATTTCAAATGGAGAGGAAGTCAAGGTGATATAAAATAATAAAAGACTGATTTAAACATAGCAAGATGGAGCAAATTAGAAGATAACCACAAAGAAAGTTAACATACCTTCTCATAAAAATAAAGAAGAAAAACATATAGTCTCATTAAACACAAAATCTACAAATACTAAAGGAATAAAAGACAAATCCAGAAACAAAAGGAATTCAACTCAGGAGAGAAAGGGGAACAAAGAAAACAACACCACAAAAGAAGCACTACAAAATGATAGTGATAAACTCACACCTATCAATAATCACGTTGAAGATAAATGGCTTATATGTACCCATACAGAGACAGAGAGTGACAGAATGGAATAAAAAAAAAAGACCCAGGAACATGACATCTACAAGAGACATGCCTTAGAAAAAATACATGTAAACATATTAAAAATCAAAAGATTAATATATATATATATATATTTATAACGCGAAACCCTGGTGTTGTAGTGGTTAAGTGCCGATCAAAGGGTCGGCAGTTTCAACCTGCCAGGTGCTCCTTGGAAACTCTATGGGACAGTTCTACTCTGTCCTAAGGGGTCGTTATGAGTCAGAATCGACTCAACGGCATTGGGTTTGGTTTTGGTTTGGTATATATAAAGCAGACAGCAAACAAAATAGAGCAGGACTGGAACCTTAATCTCAGGTAGAAACAGACTTTAAAAGAAAAGCCACCATAAAAGACAAGAAAGGACTTTATATAATGATGAAAGAGACAATCCACCATAAGGATATAACAAAAATAAATACCTATGCACCCAACAATATGCCTGCAAAATACATAAAAACAAACTCTAACATGCTAAAAAAAGAAACTGACGGTTCCACAATAATTGTACGAAACTTCAACACATCACTCTTGGTAAAAGACAGAACATCTAGAAAGGAAGTCAACAAAGATACAGAAGATCTAAAGACACAATCAACTTGACCTTCTAGACATATGTAGAACACCCCACCCAACATCAGCAAGTGCACATTCTTTTCCAAGGCACGTGGAATGTTCTCCAGAATTGACCATACCTTAGGCCACAAAGCAACCCTCAACAAATTCAAAATGTTGAGATAATGCAAATCATCTTCTCAAATCACAACACCGTAAGAGTAGAAATTAACAACAGGGAGAGCCAGGAAAAAAAAATCACATACAAGGGAACTGAAAAAAATCTTGCTGAAAAACCACTGTGTAATAGAAGAAATCAAAGTCGGAGTCAGAAAATTCCTAGAACTACATGAGAATGAAAACAGATCATAGCAAAACCTAAGGGACATAGCAAAGGCAGTGCTCAGAGGTCAATTTTCAGAAGCAGGTGCATGCATGAAAAAAGAAGAAAGGGAAAAATGAAAACATTAGCTATACAACTCTAACAAATAGAAAGAAAACAGCAAAAGAAGCCCATAGCCGCTAGAAGAAAGGAAATAATAAAGATCACAGCAGAAATAACTGACCTAGAGAACAGGAAAACAATACAAAATATCAACAAAACCAAAAATTGATTCTTTGAAAGGATCAACAAAATCAACAAACCATTGGCCAAACTGACAAAAGAAAAGCAAGAGAGAAAGAAAAAGCCTAAATGAGAAATGAAATGGGGAATATTACAACAGACCCAACCGAAATAAAAGGGATCATAAACAGAACTATGAAAAACTATAATCCAACAAATTTGAACCCTTATGCGCTGCTGGTGGAAATGATAAAACCATTTTGGCAAATGGTATACTGCTTCCTTAAAAAGCTAGAAATACAAGCACCATACTAGCCAGCAGCCCACTTCTAAGAATATATCCTTCAGAACTAAGAGCTGTCACATGAATAGACATATTCACACCCATGTTCCTTACAGCATTACAACCTACGTGCCCAATGACAAATGAATGGATAAACAAACTATGATACATGCACACAATGAAATGCTATGCAACAATAAAGAACAGTGATAAATCTGTAAAACATCTCACAACATGTATGAAACTTGAGGACATTATGCTGAGTGAAATAAGTCAATCACAAGAGGACAAATACTATTTAAGACCACTATTATAAAAATTCATGAAAAGGTTTACAAACAAAAAGAATCACTCTTTGATGGGTAAGGAATGGGTAAGGGAGGGAAGGAATGGGGAGGGAAAAACACTAACTAGACAATAGATAAGTGGTAACTTTGTCGAAGGGTAAGACAGTACACAAAACTGGGGGAGTCAGCACAACTTGACCAAGTCGAGGTCATGGAAGCTTCGTGGACACATCCAAACTCCCTAAGGACAGAATTACTGGGCTGAGGGCTGGGGATCATTATCTTGGGGCACAGCTAGCTCAATTGGCAAGAGCAGTTGATAAAGAAAATGTTCTACATCTCACTTTGGTGAGGGGCATCTGGGGTTTTCAAATCAACTGTGTAGGCATCTAAGATGCATCAGTTGCTCTGAACCCACCTGGAGCAAAGGAGAATGAAGAACACCAAAGACACAAGGAAAATATTAGCCCACCAGACAAAAGAGCCACATAAACCAGAAACTTCATCATCCAGAGACCAGAAGAACTAGATGGTGCCCTGCTACCACCAAGGACAGCCCTGACGGGGAACACCAAAGAGGGTCCCTGAAGGAGCAGGAAAAAAGTGTGGAGCAGAACACGAATTCATGTAAACAGATGACTTAATGGTCTGACTAAGACTGGAGGAACTCTCGAAGCCGTGGTCCCAAGACACTGTTAAAACAGAACCAAAACCGTTCCCAAAGTCCACTCTTCAGACAAAGATTAGACTGGACTATAAAACATAAAATAATATTGGTGAACGGTGTACTTCTTAGTTCAAGCAGGTACATGAGACCAAATGGATGGCTCCCATCTGGAGGCCGAATGAGAAGGCAGGAAGAGACAGGAGCTGGTTGGATGGACACAGTGAATCGGGGGTAGAAAGGAGTGTGCCATCACATTACAGGGATTGCAACTCGAGTCACATAACAACATGTGTATACATTTTTGTATGAGAAATTAACTTCAGCTGTAAACTTTCACCTGAAGCACAACAACAAAAAAAAGGTAAAAAAATCAAGAGGATTGTATTGGGCAAATCTGTGGCAAAAGACCTCTTTAAAGTGTTCAAAAGCAAAGTTTTCACCTTGAAGACTAAGGTGCACCTGACTGAAGGCATGATGTTTTCAGTCGCCTCATATGCATGTGAAAGCTGGACGATGAATAAAGAAGAGTGAAGAAGAATTGATGCCTTTGAATTGCAGCGTTGCAGAAGAATATTGAATATATCATGAACTGCCAAAGACAATGAACAAATCTGCTTAGAAGGAGTACAACCAGGATGCTCCTTTGAAGCAAGGATGACGAGACTATGTCTCACATACTTTGGACATGTTATCAGGAGGGATCAGTCCCTGGAAAAGGACATCATGCTCGGTAAAGTAGAGGATGAGTGAAAAAGAGAAAGACGCTCAACAAGATAGACTGATACAATGGCTGCAACAAGGCGCTCAAGCATAACAAGGATTGTGAGCATGACTCGGGAATAAGCAGTGTTTTGTTTTGTTGTGCATAGGGTTGCTTCTAGTTGGAACTGACTGGACAGCATCCAACAACAGCAACAACATAATTTTGCAGTTCTATTCATGGAATAAAGGATTTTCTTCATCTTAATAGGTGCTGTGGTGATTTGATGGCAAGAAACCAGACCTTAGGACCCAATACTCTATATGTGGATCCCCCACAATGACCTCCTTGGTAAGATTAGAGAACAATTACTGAAAATATGAGTAACAGCCTCTCACAGGGATAATAGTTCAATAGAAAATCAATTTTTCAGCATTTATTATCGAAAAACTCAAATATAAAGCATAAGTTCTGGTGGAAAAAAACAGTTGAAATATAATAACTGGCATTTTATTATACACAGTCATAATCCCTAAAGCCAGAAGCAAGATATCTGTTATTTCGGAGGTAATCACCTCTTGTTTGGAATTTTATAATAGCCTCCTGACTCATCACTCTGTCCCCGAATACTCCCAACTCATACCTATCCTTCCATGGCTAAAGAGAGAGTTCAAATGTAGACGAACAATAACAGCCCCTCCGTTAGAACCAGTGACTCCCCATTTTCTATAGGAAAATATCCAAAATCTTTATCGTAAAGGATAGACATCCCTCCTTCTAGCACCACCATCATCATACTTCCTCCTGCCTTGCACACCCTACATCACACTCAGTCTTCTACTCACTGTTTCTCTAAGAAAATATACTCTGATGTATCCCCCTTTTTTTGCTCATGTTGTTACTTTTATCCAGAGTACTTTCCTTCAATTTATCCACCTGGCAATCTTCTATTCATTTTTCAAGTCTTCAGGTGCTTCTCCGATGAAGCCCTCACTCAGAAATCTAAAAACAATTTAAGTATAGTTTTATGGGCAAGATAATTTATTAGAAATCACTATCTCACTGAGTTCCTTATATTTCCCATTTTACTCCTAAGAATTATAATGAACAGTTTTGCCAAATTTCACCCACTCCAAGGCCATCTAAAGATGAAAGCTTTTATAACTCATGGTGGGACCAATGGCATCTATGGTGGGCATTCCCTTGTTTGCTGATCAACCTGTTAACATTGCTCACATGAAGGCCAAGGGGACAGCAGTGAGTCTGAACATGGACACAATGACAAGTACAGATTTGCTCAAAGCTCTAAGGTGGTGCTCTATCACCCATTGTGAGTGGTATAATAAGTTTTGTTTGTTCTTGAGGTTTTTTTTTTTTTAATTTTTATTGTGCTTTAAGTGAAAGTTTACAATCAAGTCAGCCTGTCATGCAAAAATTTATATACGCCTTGCCATATACTCCTAGGTGCTCTGCCTGTGATGAGACAGTATACTCCTCTCCACCCTGTATTTCCGTGCCCATTCAACCAGCTCCTGTCCCCCTCTGCCTTCTCATCTCCGCTCCAGACAGGAGCTGCCACATAGTGTCATAGTGTCAAGCTCACTCCTCACCAGTATCATTTTCTATCCTATACTCCAGTCCAATCCCTGTCTGAAGAATTGGCTTTTGGAATGGTTTCTGTCTTGAGATAACAGTAGGTCTGTGGGCCATGACCTCTGGGGTCCTTCTAGTCTCAGTAGGACGATTAAGTCTGGTGTTTTTACAGGAATTTGGGGTCTGCATCCCACTGCTCTTCTGCTCCCTCAGGGATTCTCTGTCGTGTTCCCTGTCATGGCAGTCATTGCTTGTAACTGGGCAACATCTAGTTCTTCTGGTCTCAAGCTGATGTAGCCTCTAACTTATGTGGCCATTTCTGTCCCTTGGCCTCAAAATGGAAACCCTGGTGGCATAATAGTTAAGTGCTACGGCTGCTAATCAAAGAGTCAACAGTTCGAATCTGCCAGGCGCTCCTTGGAAACTCTATGGGGTAGTTCTACTCTGTCCTATAGGGTCGCTATGAGTTGGAATCTACTCGACGGCACTGGGTTGGGTGTGGTTTGGTTTTGGGACTCATAATTACCTTGTGTCTTTGGTGTTCTTCAGTCTCCTTTGCTCCATGTGAGTTGAGACCAATTGATGTATCTTAAATGGCCGCTTGCTAGGTTTTAAGACCCCAAATGCCACTCTCCAAAGTGGGATGCAGAATGTTTTCTTAAGATATTTTATTATGCCAATTGACCTAGATGTCCACTGAAACCATGGTCCCAAACCCTCGCCCCTGCTACACTGGCTTTCGAAGCGTTCACTTTATTCAGGAAACTCTGCTTTTAGTTTAGTCCAGTTGTACTGACCTCTCTTGTATTGTGTGTTGTCCTTCCCTTCTCCTAAAATAGTTCTTGTCTACTATCTAATTACTGAATACTCCTCTCCCTCCTTCCCTCCCCACTCTCATAACCATCAAAGAATATTTTCTTCTCTGTTTCAACTATTTTTCAAGTTCTTGTAACGGTGGTCTCATACAATATTTGTCCTTTTGCAGCTAATGCCTTCCAGATTCCTCCATATTATGAAATTTTTCATAGATTCATCATTGTTCTTTATCGATACGTAATATTCCATTATGTGTATATAGCATAATTTATTTATCCATTCATTCACTGATGGGTACCTTGGTGACTTCCATCTTTTTGCTGTTGTAAACAGTGCTGCAAAGAACATGGGTGTGCATGAAAAGGCTCTTATTTCTCTAAGATATATTCCGAAGAGTAGGATTGTCGGATCCAATGGCAGTCCTAATTCTAGTTTTTTAAGGAAGTGCCAAATTGATTTCCAAAGAGATTGTACCATTTTACATTCCCACCAGTAGTGTTTAAGTGTTCCAGTCTCTCCACAACCTCTCCAATATTTATTATTTTGTACTTTTTGGATTAATGCCAGCCTTGCTGTAGTGAAATGGAATCTCATGGTAATTTTGACTTGCATTTCTCTAATGGCTAATGATCCTGAGCATTTCCTCATGTATCTGTAAGCTAACTGAATGTCATCTTTAGCAAAGTGCCTGTTCATATCCTCTGCTCATTTTTTAATTGGGTTTTTTGTCTTTTTGTTGTCGACTTTTTGAAGTATCATTTAGATCTTAGAGCTCAGATGCTGATTGGAAATGTCATAGCTAAAATCTTTTTCCCAGTCTTTAGGCAATCTTTTTACTCTCTTGGCAAGGTCTTTGGATGAGCATAAGTGTTTGATTTTTAGGAGCTCCCAGTTATCTAGTTTCTCATCTGGTGTTTCTGCATTGTTAGTAATGGTTTGTGTACTGTTTATGCCATGTATTAGGGCTCCTAGCATTATCCCTATTTTTTTGTTCCATGATCTTTACCGTTTTAGATTTTATAATTAAGTCTTCAGTCCTTTTTGACTTAGTTTCTCTGCATAGTGTGAGGTATGGGTCTTATTTCATTTTTTTGCAGATGGATGTCTAGTTATGCCAGCACCATTTGTTAAAGAGACTGTCTTGTCCCCCTTTAACTGACTTTGGGCCTTTGTCAGATATCAGCTGCTCATAGATAAATGGATTTATGTCTGAATTCTCAATTCTGTTCCGTTGGTCTATGTATCTGTTGTTGTACCAGTACCAGGCTGTTTTGACTACTGTGGTGGGAAATGTGTTCTAAACTCAGGTAGTGTCCGGCCTCCCACTTTGTTCTTCTTTTTCAGTAATGCTTTCTTTATCCAGAGGTTCTTTCTCTTCCATATGAAGTCGGTAATTTGTTTTTCCATCTCATTAAAAAATGTGTTTGGAATTTGGATTGCAATTGCATTGTATCTATACATTGCTTTTGACAGAATAGACATTTTTGTAATGTTAAGTGTTCCTATCCATGAGTAAGGTATATTTTTCCACTTACATAGGTCTATTTTGGTTTCTTATACTAGTGTCTTGTAGCTTTCTTTGTATAGGTCCTTTATATCTCTGGTAAGATTTATTCCTATGTATTTTATCTTCTTGGGGGCTACTGTAAATGGTGTTGATTGGGTGGTTTCCTCTTCCATGTTCTTTTTGTTGATGTAGAGGAATTCCACCGAGTTTTGTATGTTTATCTTGTATCCCAATACTCTGCTGAACTCTTCTATTAGTTTCAGTAGTTTTCTGGAGGATTCCTTAGGGTTTTCTGTGTATAAGATCATGTCACCTACAAATAGAGATAATTTTACTTCTTCCTTGTCAATCTGGATGCCCTTTATTTTTTTAATCTCCTAATTGCTCTGGCTAGGACCTCCAGCACAATGCTGGATAACAGCGGTGATGAAGGGCATCCTTGTCTGGTTCCCGATCTCAGGGAGAATGCTTTCAGGCTCCCTCTATTTAGGATGATGTTGGTTATTGGCTTTGTATAAATGCCCTTTATTATGCTGAGGAATTTTCCTCCTATTCCTATTTTGCTGACAGTTTTTATCATGACTGGGTTTTCAACTTTTTCAAATGCCTTTTCTGAATCAATTGATAAAATCATGTTATTCTTGTCTTTTGTTTTATGTATATGATGGATTACATTAATTGTTTTTCTAATGGTGAACCATCCCTGTGTACCTGGTATGAACCCCACTTGGTCGTGGTGAATTATTTTTTTGATATGTTGTTGAATTCTATTGGTTAGAATTTTGCTGAGGATTTTTGTATCTAAGTTCATGAGGGAAATAGGACTGTAATTTTCTTTTTTTTGTGGTGTCTTTACTTGGTTTTGGTATCAGGGATATGGTGGCTTCATAGAATGAGTTTGGGAATAGTCCGTTATTTCCTATCCTCTGAAATACCTTAAGTAGTAGTAGTGTTAACTCTTCTCTGAAAGTTTGGTAGAACTCTGCACTGAAGCAGTCCGGGCCAGGGCTTTTTTGGGGGGCGGGGGGAGTATTTCGATTACCTTTTCAATCTCTTCTTTTGTTATGGGTCCATTTAGTTGTTCTACCTCTCTTTGTGTTAGTTTAGGTAGGTGATGTGTTTCTAGGAATTCATCCATTTCTTCTAGGTTTTCAAATTTGTTAGAGTACAATTTTTCACAGTAATATGATATGATTTTTTTTTAATTTCAGTTGGGTCTGTTGTAATATCGCCCATCTCATTTATTATTTGGGTTATTTCCTTCCTTTCCTGTTTCTCTTTTGTCAGTTTGGCCCATGGTTTATCAATTTTGTTGACTTTTTCAATGAACCAGCTTTTGGTCTTGTTAATTCTTTCAATCGTTTTTCTGTTTCCTATTTCATTTAGTTCAGTTCTAATTTTTATTATTTGCTTTCTTCTGGTGCCTGAGGATTTCTTTTGTTGCTCTCTTTCAATTTGTTCAAGTAGTAGGGATAATTCTTTGATTTTGGTCCTTTCTTCTCTTTGTATGTGTGCATTTATTGATATAAATTGACCTCTGAACACAGTTTTCACTGTGTCCCAAAGTTTTTGACAGGAAGTGTTTTCATTCTCATTGGATTCTATGAATTTCTTTATTCCATCCTTATTGTCTTCTATAATCCAGTCTTTTTCGAGCAGGGTTTATTCAGTTTCCAAGTGTTTAATTTATTTTCCCTGCTATTTGTTATTGATTTCCACTTTTATGGCTTTATGGTCAGAGAAGATGCTTTGCAATATTTCAACGTTTTGGATTCTGCTAAGGCTTGCTTTATGATCTAATACGTGGTCTATTCTAGGGAATGTTCCATGTACACTAGAAAACAAAGTATACTTGGTTGCTGTTGGGTGGAGTGTTCTGTATAAGTCTATGAAGTAAAGTTGGTTGATTGTGGCATTTAGGTCTTCCGTGTCTTTATTGAGCTTCTTTCTGGATGTCCTGTCCATCACCAAAAGTGGTGTGTTGAAGTCTCGTACTGATTGTGGAGCTGTCTATCTCGCTTTTCAATGCTGACAGAGTTTGTTTTATGTATCTTGCAGCCCTGTCATTGGGTGCATAAATATTTAATATGGTTATATCTTCTTGGTATATTGTCCCTTTAATCATTCTATAGTGTCCTTCCTTATCCTTTCTGATGGATTTAACTTTAAAGTCTATTTTGTCAGAAATTAATATTGCCACTCCTGATCTTTTTTGATTGTTTGCTTGATATATTTTTCCCATCTTATGAGTTTTAGTTTGTATCTCTAAGTCTAAGGTGTGTCTCTTGTACGTAGCATATAGACAGATCGTGTTTTTTAATACATTCTGCCACTTTCTGTCTCGTTATTGGTACATTTAGTCCATTTACATTCCTTGTAACTATGGATATGTATGAATTTAGTGCTATCATTTTGATGTCTTTTTTTGTGTGTTGTTGACAGCTTCTTTTTACCACTAAATTTTATGTGCTGAGTGGATTATCTTTATATATTGTCCTTCCTCATATTCATTGTTGATTTTGTTTCTGCTGAGTCTCTATTTTTTCTTGTATTTTATTTTGATGTGTAGGATAGTTTGTCTTCTTTGTGGTTACTTTAATATTTATTCCTATTTTTCTGAAATTAAGCCTAACTTTTATTTCTTTGTATTGCCTTATCTTCCTCTCCATATGGAAGATCCATGACTACATTTCTTAGTCCCTCTTTATTGTTTTAATGTTTTCTTCTTTTACATAATAACATCTCTGGTACCCTGCTTTGAACTTCTTTTTTATCTTGATTTATTTTTGTGATTTCCCTCTCTGGGTTGACATATGATTGCTCTGCCCACTGTTGTAGTCTTGGGTTGATACTTGATATTACTGTTTTTCTAACCAAAGAACTCCCTTTAGTATTTCTTGTAGTTTTGGTTTTTATGAATTCCCTAAACTTCTGTTTATCTGAAAATCTCCTAATTTCATGTTCATATCTCAGAGAAAGTTTTCTGGATATATGATTCTTGGCTGGCAATTTTGTCTTTCAATTTTTTATATAACTCATCCCATTGCCTCCTTTCCTGCATGGTTTCTGCTGAGTTGTCCAAGCTTATTCTTATTGGCTCTCCATTATAGGTGACTTTTCATTTATCCCTACCTGCTCTTAAAACTCTCTCTTTATCTTTGTTTTTGGCAAGTTTGATTGTAATATGTCTTGGTGACTTTCTTTTAACATCTACCTTATGTGGAGTTTGATGAGCATCTTGCATAGATATCTTCTCATCTTTCACAATATCAGAGAAGCTTTCTGCCAACAAATCTTCAACAATTCTCTGTGTTTTCTGTTATTCCTCCCTGTTCTGAGACTCCAGTCACTTGTAGATTATTTCTCTTGATAGAGTCTCACATGATTCTTAAGATTTCTTCATTTTTCAAAAAATTCTTTTATCTGATTTTTCTTCAAATTTATTAGTGCTCAGTGCTTTATGTTCAATTTCAGAAATTCTGCCTTCCATTTGCTCAATTTGTTACTCTTTCTTTCAAAATGTCTACTTCTGTAATTTTATTGTTAATCTTCTGAATTTCTGATTGCTGTCTGTCTATGGATTTTTCCAGCTTATTAAATTTTCCATTGTGTTCCTGAATAATCTTTCTAGTTTCTTCAATTGCTTTATCCGTGTGTTCCTTGGCTTGTTGTGTGTATTGCCTCATTTCCTTCCTGATGTCTTGAAAGGTTCGGTATATTAATCTTTTGTATTCTGCCTCTGGTAATTCCAGGAATGCACTTTCATCTAGAAGATCCCCTGATTCTTTGTTTTGAGAGCTTGTTAAGGCTATCATGGTCTGTTTATGTCACTTGATATTGACTGTTGTCTCTGGGCCATCTATAAGTTATTGTATCAGTTTGTTTTATGTTTGCTTACTGTGTTGTAGCTTCTTGCTTTGTTTTGTTTTGATATGCCCAAATGGGTTGCTTGAGTGAGCTGGCTTGATTATTTTTACCTCTGGAGCTCTGACGTCCTGTCACCAGATGGCTAGAGCCGTTATCAGGTATTTCAGTCTAGAAGTCCATTCGCTTTTCTTGAATGAATTCAGCTCAGGTGTCCAGGTAGCTGATCATCAAGTGGGTGGTACAGCCTCTGTCCTACAGTCTTAGAAAGGCAGGGGTGATTGGTGTAGGTACGAGTATGTGATTGCAGCAGGGGTTCACACTCTGAACAAGGCTGGGGGCTGAGAATCGTCCCCCATGTGTCTCTGAGGAAAGCGTGTCCCTGTTTCTTAAAGGGTACAGGTGGGTGGGTTCTACCAACCGACCATGAGCACCCAGTGTTTTTGGTTGTAAGGACAGGAAGGTACCAGTTATCCTTGGACCCCTGTCACAGGTGGCTGGGTGACCTGAATGGAGCTACCAGTCCTTAGGCCCCTGATGTGGGTAGGTGAGGACCCTGTTTAATAGCAAAAGGAATGTCAAACATCAAACACTCACCTCCTCACTGCACAGTTGAAACAGTTGAAGTCTGCAACAAGAGCCTATTGCCGAAAATAGGCCCACACAGGTCCATGCAGAGGGGAAAGGTACTCAAAGTCCATGGGCCATTTATGCCTGGACAGGAGCCGCTTCTGTCCTGAGCTCCCCCAGTTAGTGGAGCTGGCAAATTATCTTCTCCCCCAATTTCAAATTTATTCCTTCTCTAAGATTGGAAGAATGGCTCTAGGTACTCAACGGAACCTAGATCAGGCCCAGGGAAGTCAGCCACTGAAACCGGCTTGGGAGAAGGGAGGCATGGAAAATTATATGCAAGTACTTAGCTTTTGCCGAGAGCACCGTTCTTCTCTGGTTCTCGAGGTGTGAGTAGGCTGCTTCTCCCTGAGGAAACTGCTGTTGAACGCTAGTACAAGCTCGCTGCTGTGGCTCCCAGGAATGGTGCCTGAGGGCTCCTCGTGATTCATGTCCAGTAACTCCTCTCCACTTCTGAACTGTCTCTTCCTTGGCCTTCCCCTCAGTTCATTTTCTAAGCTTGCCTTTGTTGCTCAGGGATCCCAGCTTGTCATAAATATACTCGTTTCACTTGGTTTTTTTGGGGGGGTGTTTGCTGTAAAAAGGGCTCACAGGAAGCATCTTTCTATTCTGCCATCTTGGTTCTGCCTTCGATAAAATGCCTCTTAATGGTCTCTCTGCTTCCATTTTTCTTTTGTACCCTCAACTGTCTGTTTTTCCCCTAGTAGCCAGAGTGAGTTTTTTGAAATATACATCAGACTAAGACACTAACCTACTAAAAACTTTTAATTGGCTTCTCATCACATTTAGAATAAAATACAAATCTGTTCTCCCGACTACAGAACTCTACATGATGAGGCTTTTGGCAACAACTTGCATCATTTTGTCCCATGCACAGGCTCCAATAGGCACATTGGCTTTCTTGTTGTTTCTTGAACACGCCAAACTTGTTCCCACCACATCTTTCCACTCTTTCCTGGAACACTTTTCCTTGCAACATACCAAGACTCACATTTACCTTTTGATTGAGGTTTTGGCTAAATATCACCCCTCAGACCTTTCCTGCCACACTACAATAGCACACCTATGTACTTTCTCCATTGTTCTATGTATGTTTTGCTATTTGATTCCTATAATTTTAAATACATTATATTTTCTGTAATAAACCATTAATTCAAGCATAAAATAAATAAGAAAAATGCACAGCATAAGTAAACAGCTAAATAAGGTATCACAAATTGAAAACACCAGTGTTACTACTACCAAAATCAAGATGCAGAGCTTTACAAGGTTCTCAGAAGCACGCCTCATCTCATGGAAACTTCCAGTCACCACTCCCATAGGGTATGTACTTGTTTGTGTCTATTTTTTCGTATAGCAGTTGTCTGCTAATTCCATTGCTTATAGTATTCCACTGTATGAGAATACCATAATTAACATGTTCATTTTAGGAATAATGCACATTTGAGTTATTAATTTTTTTGGCTATTACTAATATTATTGCTATAAATATTCTTGCATATGTCTTTTGGTGCACGTGCTTATATGTTGCTATTAGATTTCTGCTTGTTGAGTTTATTGATGGATGAAAGGTGCATGCATATTTGAGTGTCATTGATATTACTAAATAGTTTTCTAAAGTGATTTATTAATTTACATTACCATCAGTAGTGTCCATGAGTTCATATTTCTCCACATCCTTGCCAGTAATAGGTATTGTCAGTCTCTTCAAGCTATAGATATTTTGATGGTTTCATAGTGGTATAGCATTCAGGCTTGATGTTACATTTTTCTGATGACTAATGGGGAAAGTTTTATCTATTTTGCCATTAAGTGTAATATTTCCTAAAGATATTTTGTAGGTAACCTTTATCTGATCAAGAAATTTCCTTTAATATTTATGATTGGCAAATATTTTTTAAAATATCATGAATAAATGTTGAATTTTATAAAATGCTTTTTCTTCAGTCAATTAATGTTTGTATTTTTTTCGTTTAGGTTGATAATTAAATTACATTAGCTGTTTGAAATATTTTATGTGTCAGGTATCTTCCCTTCTGTGAATTCTATCATATTAAAAAAACCGTACTTCTTACAATTATAGACAAAATTGTTCTGATTCTCCTGGAATCCAGATTTCTGGGTTCACAGAATTGGGGTGATCCATCCAAGCCATCTGCCCTTAGGTGTCCTGTTAAACCTTGACCTTTAAGGAACTATTTTCTTAAAGTCTCCGTCAAGTCATACAACAGCCCGGTAAGCAGTTTAGAGGAGATCATTTTGTCTTAGACATTGAGCTTTTTGGAGAATTAGGAACCCCAGCATCTGACTGGAAAATGCATAGTATTATCATTAGTGACTCTGTGTCTTCAACTGCCTGGAACTCTGCACATAGTTTGATGTTATCTCTTGGGAAATTAGCATAACAATGACCTATATAACCAGATTTCCCTGTGTCCTCTTTGGGCCACCTTCCCAATACCTTGGGGTTGCCTCTGCCCAATTTGAATAGTATCTGCTCACAATAAATATATTCTGTCACACTAATTTTTGGTGTTTCTCTAAGCATTTAGGTTTTTGACATTACCTACTTAATATTTGTATATTTTTGAATTTAAAAAATTGAATTGTTGCACAAATTGTTTTGCAATTAAATTTGTGGAATTAAAATATGACTTTGAAATTACTGCTTGAAAATAAAAGTGAATTTCAAGTTATCCTTTTTAAACTGAGATGATATTCATACTTGCTGTTGATAATAGAAGCTATCTATAAACACTACCTAGCAAAAATATGTTATTTTCATGAAGTGTCATTAATGACTGTTCAGTGCATTGACCAAATCTGTGCTTGACATTGTGTTCAAGTTTAAGTGGACATCTGCTCCCTTGGCCTCCATGTGAGTGAAGTTATCAGGTTGATCAATAAACATGGGGAGTCCCACCATGGGAATTCCAAGGTAAATGGCTTCATAGATGCCATTGGTTCCACAACGAGTGATAAAAGCTTTGGTTTTTCAATGACCTAAGAAAGAAGTTAAAATAAAAAAAAAAAGTTCTGAGTCCCTTAATCAAAAGCAGAAATGGATAGTGTAAGGCAATACAGAAGGCAATATTTTCTGCACAGGATTAA
Source organism: Loxodonta africana (assembly GCF_030014295.1). NCBI lineage: Eukaryota > Metazoa > Chordata > Mammalia > Proboscidea > Elephantidae > Loxodonta > Loxodonta africana. The sequence continues at coordinate 86,509,902 of NC_087346.1, forward strand.
TGTACTCAAGGTGTCACATATACACCTTAAGATTATTACCAGAGGACACTGTAGGAGGAAATGAAAGAAAGCTTTGGTGTCCAGTTGATTTGTCAGTTAGAAAAGTGTGGGAGGAACGTAGATCCAAACAATTCCATGCTCAAATCACAGAAGCGTGAAGGAACATTATCTCTTAAGAGTAAAGAAAATGATTCTTTGGTATATGCAGTATCTCAGGGGATGTTTGGAAATAGAAGGAAAATGGTAGATTTATGCTGATCACAAAGTGTTTTGTGTCCTATTAGGTTCGCACTTTACTTTGTAGGCAGTGTGAGCCACTGAAAATTCAAAGGAAAATAGTGTTGTTTTCCTATAATGCCTTAGATACTGGGGAAGATAGATTTGAGGTAGGAAATCCTGGAGGCAAGAAAGACAGACAATCCATAAGTTATTGAAAATTTATAGATCAGAGGTAATTAGTGCCTGATTGCCAGTGCTTTCAAAGCAGAATTTGGATTTGGTTGCTGTGAACAATTATTCCTTAAATAGCCTCTTATTCAGATTTTTAGTACTTGTTTCTCACAGCCTTACCAAGAAGATCATTCTGGGGAATCCACTCATACAGCCAAGTATTAGATCCCAGTATATCTGGTGTCTTGCTATCGAATCTCCACTCAACCTATTAAAGACGAAGTGAATGCTTTTTTCTATGACTAAGGTAACAGATTGATATTATTTTTCATAAATTAAAGGATACTAAGAAGTCATCTTGCCTTGCTTCATCTAATGAACAGAGAGGCTATCTTCTGCCCAGAAATGTTAAATAACGGGTATTGACCAATAGTTAAAAAAAAATAAAGTACCACATATCTCAGTACTCATTTATCATGTATTTTTTAGAGTGTTTACTATAAAATGCTATTATTTGTTGTGAAGAGCTGAAGGCAACTAGACTGTAAGTGAAGAACTATAGTATTTAAGACGTGTTCAAGAATCAATCAGAACTGTAGTGTTTAAAACACAAAATTAACTGAAATTCCCACAGATTTATCTCCTGGGCCCATCTCATATAGCAAACACCTGGTTTAACTATGGAAAAATCTTTTCTTGCTGTAGCATTTTCTGAGGAAAATAGTTGAGAATTTGCTTACGTTTACTTTTTCATAAAGAATTCTGGTGAAGAGTTATATATTTATAACAAAGTAGAAAGTATAGTGAAGTATATTATAATAATTGTCAATAATATTATACTTTATTCTACTTGGGGGTAATAAATTTTCTTTTCCTTATGCATAGAATATAAATTATTTTTGATTAAGTACTGGACGAACACTGCTACTTTTAATCTTTTTAACAGAAATTTGCTGAAGGCACAATCTCACTTTTTTTTTTCCCTAGTGAGGCATTAGTAGTGGAATTGTCATTATATGGTAACATGTTATGAATCAGCTAGGAATTCCAGAAACAATAATATGGCGGGTATTAAAATAAAAACTAGTTGACATTGCCACATTATTGTCATTGACTATTTTGTTGTTTTTATTGTCGGTTGCTGTCAAGTGGACTCTGGCTCTTGGTGACCTTAAGTATTACAGAATGGATCATGTAACTGATACCGCACTATCTTCACAATCATTATTTGTTGTTCATTGTTGTGGCTGTTGTTTCAATTCATCTCCTTGAGGATTTTGCTGACTGTCTATTTTACCAAAAATAATGTTCTTTGCTAGTGATTGGTCTTCCCTGATGATGCGTCCAAAATAAGTGAACTGAAATCTTGCCATCCTTACTACTGAGAAGCATCCTCATTCTGTTTCTTCTAAATCATTTTTTTTTCTTTTGGCAGTCCACAGTGTATTCAACATGCTTTGCAATACCACAATCCAAAAGCATCAATTCTTCTTCAGTCCTCCTTTCCCATTGTCCAGCTTTTACACACACATGAGACAGTTGAAGAGATCATTCCTTAGGTCAGGCACACCTTAGGCATTAAAGTGGCACCTTTCCTTTTTAAAACTTTAAAGAGGTCTTTTGCAGCACCTTTCCTAATTCAGGAGCCCTGGTGGCACAGTGCTTAAGAGCTATGGCTGCTAATCAAAAGGTCAGCAATTCCAATCCACCAACCTATCCTTGGAAACCCTATGGGTCAGACCTGCTCTGTCGTACAGGGTTGCTATGAGTTGGTATCAACTTGACAGTAATAGGTTTGGTTTGGCTTTTCCCAATTTAATATGCTGTTTGAAATCTTGACTGTTGCTTCCATGGATTTTGATTTTTGATGCAAGTGGAATGAAATCATTAATTACTTCAGTGTTTTCTTCATTTACTGTGATGTTATCTATTGGTCTAGTTTTCTTCATGTTCAGGTGTAAGCCACAGTGAAGGTTCTAGTCTTTTACCTTCAACGCTAAGTGATTCAAGTTTTTTTTTCGTTTTTGGCAAGCAAAGGTGTGTCATCTGTAGTAGTTATTGACCATGTTGTTATTTTTAGTTGACTTCGAGTTGGTTTTGACTCGTAAAGACTCATTGTACAATGAAAGGAAACATGGCTGGTCCTGCGCCATCCTTACAATCGTTGCAGTTTGAGCCCGTTGTTGCAGCCACTGTGTCAATCCATCTCATAGAGGATGTGTTAGTCATCTAGTGCTGCTATAACAGAAATACCACCAGAGCATGGCTTTAACAAAGAGAAATTTATTTCTTCATAGTAAAGTAGGCTAAAAGTCCAAATTCAGGGCTTCAGCTCCAAGGAAAGGATTTCTCTCTCCATTGGTCTTCTCTTCAATCTTCACCCTGACTGGGAGCTTCTTTGTGTAGGGACCCCAGGTCCAAAGGACCAGCTCTGCTCCTGGCACTGCTTTCTTGGCGGTATGAGGCCCTCCGCTCTCTGTCCCCATCCCTCTCCTTTTTAAGAGGCAAAAGGTGGTACAGGGCACACCCCAGCAAAACTGCCTTTACGTTGGATCAGGGATGCGACCTCAGTAAGGGTGTTACAATCCCACCCTAATCCTCTTGACCATAAAATTGCAATCACAAAATGGAGGACAATCCACACAATACTGGGAATCAGGGCCTAACCATGTTGACACGTATTTTTGGAGGACACAATTCAATCCATGACAAAGGGTTTTCCTCTTTTTCACTGACTTTCTAATTTATCGTGCATGATATCCTTCTGCAGGGACTGGTCCCTCCTGATAACATGTCCAAAGTATATGAGACAAAGTCTTGCCATCCTTGCTCCCAAGGAGCATTCTGGCTGTATTTTTTCCAAGACAGGCTTATTCATTCTTCTGGCAGTCCATAGTACCTTCAATATTCTTCACCAAAACCATAATTCAAAGGCATCATAATAACCTCAAATAAGAAAATTAGCAGTTTCTGCTATTAAGTTACCTAGTTGCACTTCATAAACGAGAAAGAAAAAGTCAAACCCATAGCTTCTTAGTCGATTCTGACTCATAGTGCCCCTATAGGTCAGAGTAGAACTGCCTCATAGGGTTTCCAAGGAGTGCCTGGTGGATTCCAACTGCCTATCTTCTGGTTAGCAGCCAAACTCTTAGCCACTACACTACCAGGGTTTCCACTTTATGTACCAGAACAACCTAATTTGGAATGCCTCATGTATCAAAGGTGCTACATCTAGCTCAAAGTAGTACCTAATGCCACCACTGCCTCTTCTCAATCAAATAAAATCTCAAGGAAGCCTAGGTCATTAGAGCAATCTTTTTTGTGGCAGGTGTCCTGTCTATAATCTGTCAATCTGGTTTCAGCCTAATTCCAGTTCCTTAGAGCAAATATAGTATGGGTTATTTGGAAACAGTTTCAATCAGACATGAAGGTGCCAAGTACTTTTTTCCCAGTGAGACAGCTCAGATTGTTATTACCAGAAAATTAAAAATAGGACTTTACCAGAAAGAGATCTTTTGTTCTTCCATCTGTCTGACTCTACCCAGTGCTTTTCAGTGATTGCTTCTCATCTTTTGCCCTAAACCCTGAGAAATTAACTGTTGTTATTCTGATTGACCAGAACAGTTATATCGATTAGGCCACAGTTACTAATGTTGTTATTATTAGGTGCTGTCGAGTTGGTTCCGACTCATAGCCACTTCATGTACAACAGAATGAAACAGCCCATTCCTGTGCCATCCTCATAATTGTTATTATGCTTGAGCCCATTTTTGTAGCCACTGTGTCAGTAAATCTTATTGAGGGTCTTCCTTTTTTTAGCTGATCCTCTACTTTACAAAGAATGATGTCCTTTTCCAGCGACTGGCCCCTCCTGATAAAGTGTCCAAGGTATGTGATATGAAGTCTTGTCATCCTCGTACTTCTTCCAAGACAGTATGTTCCTTCTTCTGGCAGTCCATCGTATATTCAGCATTCTTCTTTGGTCTTTCTTAGTCATTGTCCAGTCTTCAGAGGCATGTGAGACAACTGCAAGCACCATGGCTTGGGTCAGGTCCTTTTTAGCACTTGGAGGAGGTCTGTTGCAGCAGATTTGCCCGGTGAAATACGTCGTTTGATTTCTTGATTGCCGCTTCCATGGGTGTTGATTGTGGATCCATATAAATGAAATTCTTGATAACTTCAAAATTTTCTCCATTTATCGTGATGTTGCTTTTTGCTCCAGCTGTGTGGACTTTTGTTTTCTTTATGCTAAAGTGTAATGCATATTGATGGTTATGGCCTTTAATCTTCATCAATAAGTGCTTCACGTCCTCTTCATTTTGCAAGCAAGGTTGTGTCATCTGCATATCGCAAGTTGTTAATGAGTTTTCCTCCAGTCCTCATTCCCCATTTTTCTTCATATAGTCCAGCTTCTGGGATTATTTGCTCAATATACAGACTGAATAAGTATGGTGAACGGAAGCCACCCTGAGGCAAACCTTTCTTGGTTTTAAACCGTGCAGTATCCCCTTGCTTAGTTCAAACAACTGCCTCTTGGTCTATGGACAGGTTCCTCATGAGCACAATTAAGTGTTCTGGAATTCCATTGTTTGCAATGTTATCCATAATTTGTTAGGATCCACACAGTCAAATGCCTTTGCATATTCAGGAAAACACAGGTAAACATCTTTCTGATACTCTATGCTTTCAAACATGATCCATCTGATATCAGCAATGACATCCCTTGTTCCACATCCTTTTCTGAATCCAGCTTGAATTGCTGACAGTTCTCTGCCGATGTACTGCTGCAACCACTTTTGAATTATCTTTAGCAGAATTTTGCTTGGCAGGGCTAAGGAGACCTTAAAGTCAAAACCCTGTGCCCCTTCCTTAACATTGCCCTTTACTGCTTTCATAGGATGCAAAGCCTGGTCCCCTGGGGCAGGTGCCTCTGCAATTCTTCTCCAGGATTCCACAGGATTATTTCTGGGTCTCTAAATAGAGGGCTGATTTTAAGATACACATTATTTTCACCTTGGGAGAAGAAGGGGCCAGAGCAGTAAGAAGGAGTTCTAATTTCACCTCAGTCTGAATTTTAATGTCCAACTCATCATTTTATCAAATTCTATTTTTAATATTGAGTTCCTGTGCAGCAACTAATTTAATTGTACCTATTCCTCTCTGGTGCTGCTCATAACTTCCAGAGTCCCTCTTAGGGAAACTCTTTAAATTGCAGGGAAAAATTTGGGCATTCTTATGTTCCTGGTCATAATATCATAATCGCATCAAGACATCACACACATACTCTAATATATAAATGTTTCTGAGAGCAACATAAAACTCAATGTGGACTATGTAAGCAAATGAGTCCCCCTTTGTACTCTTTCAGAATCTAAACAAAAAAGAAAAATGGGAATCTGAGATCATTTTTACCTAATTGTATTTTGAAATTGTCTTCCCTTTGTGGAAACCATTTTAAAGGGCCCTCTTTTATGACCTTAAATAGGTTCATTCAAGTAATTGTTCAGCATATAGACAATTTAGCATACTTTCTGTGCAATCTTGGCAAGGGTTGATTCAATCAGGTCAACTTATCTATGTACTCAGAAGCCCATGACACAATTATGAAAAATCTTCATATATATTCTAACTTAGCAACTATGTTACAATTTGATATGTAAGCAGTCATTTCCTGCCTGATGATCTACTCATTATACTTGATGTCAAGCCTAGCTAGTGATTTAGGCCATTCAAATGGTTGAAATAAATGGATATGTTTTCTAATTTCATGCATTACTGAATGATTTTTAATACATCATTGCAAGTAACTTCCTTTTTTTTAAATTCTGCTTTAGGTGAAAGTTTACAGCTCAAGTTAATTTCTCATACAAAAATTTATACACATATTGTTTTGTGACATTAGTTTCAATCCCCACAATGTGATAGCATACTCCCCCTTTCCACCTGGGTTCCTTGTTTCCATTCAATCAGTTTCTGTCCCTTCCTGCCTTCTCATCCCACTTCCAGACAGAAGCCGTCCATTTGGTCTCCTGTATCTGACTGACCTAAGAAGCACACTCTTCACCTGTATTATTATTATTATTTTATAGTTCATTCTAATCTTTGTCTGAGGGGTGGGCTTCGGGAGTGGTTTTAATTATGGGTTAACAGAGCGTCCAGGGGCCATAGTTTCAGAGGGTCCTCCAGTCTCTCAGAGCTTTAAGTCTGGTTCCAAGTTACTTCTGAGAGAAGCTTTTTCCCAGAAATGGTCTTATCAGGTTACAACGATCTCTGCTTTGTTTTATTCTGTGAAACTCTCTGATGTCAAATCAGACTGAATCAAACGCTGGAGTGCATCCAGAAACGTCTTGGGGGAAGAAAGTTATGTGTTTGCCAGTATATATTCTAATACACATTTCTAAAAATGTCAGAAGGAAACCCTCTGGTATAGATAAATGATCAGATATTAAAGCTTCTAAGAGAATTTAGATTTTTTGGTTTTTCGCTAGTACATCTAGCTAGTGTAACTCTGATTATCCTCAGAAGTCAGTTGTTTCTAGAAATTTTATTATCACGTGTTTAATGTAAAACCTGTGACAAGTTTTGGCCTTATTTTTGCCTTGTTTTATTTCTTGCTAGCTCTTTTCCCTTTTTTAATCTTGTGGAGTCCACTTTCTTCACAAATCCTTTTAAATCCTTTTGTTGATGGGGGCACAAATCAAAGTTGTAATCACAATAGTTAATATTTGTTAAGCATAACTATGTGCTTCGTTCTCTGTAAGACTTTACACAAAGTAGGCCATTTTATTCTCATACCAGTCCAATGAGATACAAGCTGTTAGTGTCCTTATTTTAGAGATAAGGATGCTGAGGCATAGAAAGCTAAGTAACTTGTCCACAGTCACATAGTTGGAAAGCAGCACAGAATCAGTCGTATATTTGTATTTATGTTGTAACTTACCTAGTCAATTATACCATGAGAAATAAGAAATTCTCTCTCTACTTTCCCCAAATTCATGCACTTTTCTCTTTATCAGAAAGTATGTCCACAAATGCCATTCACAAGGATCTGGCACTTTGCCCCGCCTTGCATTTCTGTGGTGTCAAGTATTTACTCTCATTCTGCTGTCCTCTCTGCACACATGCATGCATTCCAGAGCCTAAATCTCTGAAAACAAGCTCTTGTAAGGGTCACATGTAGGGGAATAAGAGCTGCCTTATGGTTGAGCCAAAGATATACACACAACTATATTTTAATAGAAAATGCTGCACTTTGGAGTATAAGCACAAATTTAGATAAAATGAAATAAAACCTTTTTTTCCTTTAATTTTGTCTGCCTTTTTCTCCTGTGCACCCCTATTTTTATACAGATGGTGTTACAGGTTTGGGTAGAATTGGAGTCTTTCTGAATGTGCTGCTATCATAAAATCACATATCATCACCCCATAGCCCATCTTATCTCTAGCATGGACTTTGAATATAGACACATATTTTCACTTTTGATATGACATTATTAGTCTTTTTTTTTAAAGTTTGATTGCAATTTTCTCAATTAAAATTGGAGAGAACTGCTACACTATCTCAGTCTTACCTATCATAATATTATCTGTGCTTTGTTGTATATAAATGCATATACTTGTTTAATGTTTATGGCTTATCTTGCCATCTAGTCTGTGAGCTTCCAGAGGGCCGGGACTCTGTCTCTTTTTTTCACTGCTCCCTCTCCAGTTGTGAGTAGAGAATTTGGCATCTAGAATTTGACACAGAATACACTGCGTGGAAAAATTATTTTCTTATATGTTGGGCCTTGAAAAACACTTTAAAAATGGCTGTACGTACATGATCTGACCTTTCTCTTAACCTTCTCCACAACTCTAATGTAACCTACAAACTTGTTGTGACAATAATAAATGAAACTCATGACGTGTGAGGGAATGTAGTGATGAAATGTTAGATGTTTTCATGTGTGTTTTTCACAAGACATCTGGACTGGGAGTGGAAAACACTTTTTGAGAGGCCATAGTTTTACCTTAGGCAAAGGTTTGGCAGGTTTGTTGTAGAGTCCTCCCACAAATCAAAAGTAAGTAAGAATGGGGGAAAAAAAAAAAACAAAAGGAAATTCAAAATCCCAGTATGTTCGTATCAGCCATGTATCAGCTTTCCCCATCAATTCATACATTGTAGTGATATTCCTGAAAATAAAATAGGAACAGGGAAATGTATATATTCTTAAATATTGCCACTCATATTCACTTTTCTTAGAAAACAGGAATAAGTTTCAGATCTCTGTATGTCAAGATGTTCAAAATATGTTGGTGTTGAAAATTAAAACAGACATATGAACTAAAAGAAACAACAAAGAAAAAAACCCATGCGAGCCAGAGACTTACATGTCTAAGCAGAAACTCCACCTCTGCAAGCACTGTAGATTCAAATGTTCATTAAAGATTCTTTTTTTCATGTATTGCAACTTCACGCTGATAGATTTTTATTTCTGTGCCAATATTTCTTTATAATTGTCTAAGTAGGTGGTGAATACTGCATTCTAACTGTTCATTTTTTCATTTTTCATCTACATAGTACTAATACCATTATCCAGAAATAGGAAGCAGGTCTATCATGAGGTCCTGGCACGTGTCTAAGCAGGACTGGTCAAGGCTTGGTGCTGGCCAGGAATTAGTATTGACTTTATATCAGGGACTGAGTATTAAATGTGTGAAAGTGGGTTGTCCTGTTTTGAATCTTGATTCTGACACTTGCTGCCTGTTTTGCAGAAGTTATTTATTCTCTTTGTGCCTCAGATATCTTTTTGTTAAAATGGGATGGGGATAGTGACTCTTTTATCTGATTATTGTAAGGAATAATGGTTTGAGTCTTAGAATACTTAGAATTGTTCTTATCATAGACAGTAAATGTTTACTGTTTTTATTTTTGATTTTCTTGTTAGCATTGTTATTTTAGATTGTGGATATTGCTCAACATTTTACTTTAAGGCATTGCAGTTGTATTTGTTTTTTGCTCTGTTGAAAATCATTATGATCAAGGGAAAACTGTGAATAAAGGCATATGGTTTATGAACTCTGAATTCCAAAGTGCTGTAAAATGACAGTGTAGCAACAGCAATGGAGATAACTTGGCTCTCTGTTACTTAAAAAACACCATGGAAGAGCCACTACTCCTGAAGCATTTTTGGAATATAATAGAGATAGAATATAATGAAGACTTCACTTAATACAAGTGAAGAACTTAACGAAAACACCTTCCATGTGATAAGCATTCAATAGATATAAGCTAATAAACTCCCTTCATGTTTCAACACCACCATTATATTTATTAAAAATTAAAATTGTATAAAGACATCTATACTAGAGAGATACACTTTTATATGAACTCACCAAATGAGAGGTATATTCCTTTTAAAATAATAAAAAATAAAATATCCTTAACACGGTAATCATTTAGATTGAGCAATACCAAAAAAACCTGTTGTCTTTGAGCCAATTCCAACTCCCAGTGACTGTATAGGACAGAATAGAACTGCCCCATATGGTTTCTAAGGCCCTCCTGGTGGATTCGAACAGCCAACCTTTGGGTTAGCAGCCATAGCTCTTAACTGCTATACCACCAGGCTTCCTAAATGAGCAATAGGTGTACTAAAATTCAAATAATGTTGCTCTTAAAATGTAAATGTCCATGGTACTAGTATTTTCAATAAAGTCTCAAAATGTTTTATTTCCTTTTAGAGTCAATATGAATGAAAAGGTGAAAATATGTACAGAATAATTATGATAATAATAGCAGTAATTAAATGAAATTAATGAATGTCTGCAGATAATTTGAACAACAAATATTTCTAGTTCCATAAATTTACACTTTTGAACCGGCAACATTCTAACTTTCCAACTGATGATGGTCAAAGTATGTATTACACTTCAAGATAAAGAAAACAAAATCTTCACAACTGGACCAATAAGCAATGTTATGATAAACAGAGAAAATATTGACATTTTCAAAGATTTCATTTTACTTGGATCCACAATCAAAGTCCATGGAAGCAGCACTCAAGAAATCAAACAACGTTTTGCATTGGGCGAATCTGCCGCAAAAGACCTCTTTCAAGTGTTGAAAAGCAAAGATGTCACTTTGAGGACTAAGTTGTGCCTCACTGAAGCCATGGTATCTTAAATCAACTCATATGCATGCACAAGTTTTACAATGAAATAAGGAAGACTGAAGAAGAATTGATGCCTTGGATTTATGGTATTGACAAAGAACATTAAATTATACCACGGACTACAAGGAGAATAAACAAATCTGCCTTGGAGGAAGTACAGACGGGACGCTCCTTAGAAGTGAGTATGGTGAGATATCATCTCACATACTTTGGACACGTTATCAGGATGGATCAGTCCCTGGAGAAGGACATCATGCTTGATAAAGAAGGGGGTCAGTGAAAAATAGCAATACCCCCAGCAAGATGGGTTGAGACAGTGACAGTAACACTGGGCTCAAACATTGCAAAAATTGTGAGGATGGGACAAAGAAACCCATAGAATCAAATGAGAATGAAAACACTTCCTATCAGAATCTTCGGGACACAGCAAAAGCGGTGCTCAGAGGTCAATTTATATCAATAAATACACACAAACTAAAGGAAGAAAGGGCCCAAATCAAAGAATTATCCCTACAACTTGAACAAATAGAAAGAGAGCAACAAAAGAAACCCCCAGGCAACAGAACAAAGCAAATAATAAAAACTAGGGGAGAATTAAATGAAATAGAGAACAGACAAACAATTAAAAATGTAAACAAGACCAAAAGCTGGTTCTTTGAAAAAATTGATAAACCTTTGGCCGAACCAAAAAAAAAAAAAAAAAAAACATGAGAGGAAGCAAATAATCCGAATAAGAAATGAGGTGGGTGATATCACAAAACCCCAACTGAAATTAAAAGAATCATATCAGACTACTACAAAAAATTGTACTTTATCAAACTTGAAAACTGAGAAGAAATGAATGAATTTTTAGAAACACACTACCTACCTAAACTAACACAAACAGAGGTAGAGCAACTAAATAAATCCATAACAAAAGAAGAGATTGAAAAGTCAATTTAAAAACTTTCAACAGAAAAAGCCCTGACACATAAGGCTTCAATGGAGAGTTCCACCAAACTTTCAGAGAAGAGGTAACACTACTACTCCTACAGGTATTTCAGAGCATAGAAAAGGATGGAATGCTCCCAAACTAATTCTATAAAGCCAGCTTATCCCTGATACCAAAACCAGGTAAAGACACCACAAAAAAAAAAAAAGAAAATTATATCCCTATCTCCCTCTTGAACTTGTTGTTGTTGTTAGGTGCCGTTGAGTTGGTTCCGACTCATAGACAGCCTATGCACAACAGAACGAAACACTGCTTGGTCCTGAGCCATCCTTACCACCGTTGTTATGGTTGAGCTCATTGTTGCAGCCACTGTGTCAACCCACTTCGTTGAGGGTCTTCCTCTTTTCTGCTGACCCTGTACTCTGCCAAGCATGATGTCCTTCTCCAAGGACTGATCCCTCCTGACAACACGTCCAAGGTATGTAAGATGCAGTTTTGCCATTCTTGCCTCTAAGGAGCATTCTCGCCGCACTTCTTCCAAGACAGATTTGTTCGTTCTTTTGGCAGTCCATGGTATATTCAATACTCTTTACCAACACCGCAATTCAAAGGTATCAACTCTTCTTCAGTCTTCCTTATTCGTTGTCTGGCTTTCACGTGCATACGATGTGATTGAAAATACCATGGCTTGGGTCAGGCCCATCTTAGTCTTCAGGGTGACATCTTTGCTCTTTAACGCTTTGAAGAGGCCCTTTGCAGCAGATTTGCCCAATGCAATGCGTCTTTTGATTTCTTGACTGCTGCCTCCATGGCTCTTGATTGTGGATCCAAGTAAAATGAAATCCTTGACGACTTCAATCTTTTCTCCATTTATCATGATGTTGCTCAGTGGTCCAGTTGAGAAGATTTTTGTTTTCTTTAGGTTGAGGTGTAATCCATACTGAAGGCTGTGGTCTTTGATCTTCATTAGTAAGTGCTTCAAGTCCTCTTCACTTTCAGCAACCAAGATTGTGTTATCTGCATAACGCAGGTTGTTAATGAGTCTTCCTCCAATCCTGATGCCCCGTTCTTCTTCATATAGTCCAGCTTCTCATATTATTTGTTCAGCATACAGATTAAATAGCTATGGTGAAATAATACAACCCTGATGCACAACTTTCCTGACTTTACACCAATCAGTATCCCCTTGTTCTGTCCGAACAACTGCCTCTTGATCTATGTAAAGGTTCCTCATGAGCACAATTAACTGTTCTGGTATTCCCATTCTTCGCAGTGTTATCCATAGTTTGTTATGATCCACAGAGTCGAATGCCTTTGCATAGTCAATAAAACACAGGTAAACATCCTTCTGGTATTCTCTGCTTTCATCCAGGATCCATCTGACATCAGCAATGATATCCCTGGTTCCATGTCCTCTTCTGAATCCAGCCTGAATTTCTGGCAGTTCCCTGTCAATATACTGCTGCAGCCATTTTTTAATTATCTTCAGCAAAATTTTGCTTGCATGTGATATTAATGATATTGTTCTATAATTTCCACATTCAGTTGGATCACCTTTCTTGGGAATAGGCATAAATATGGATCTCTTCCAGTCAGTTGGCGAGGAAGCTGTCTTCCATATTTCTTGTCATAGATGAGTGAGCACCTCCAGCACTGCATCTGTTTGTTGAAACATCTCAGTTGATATTCCATCAATTCCTGGAGCCTTGTTTTTCATCAGTGCCTTCAGAGCAGCTTGGACTTCTAACTTCAGTACAGTCAGTTCCTTATCAAATGCCACCTGTTGAAATGGCTGAATATCGACTAATTCTTTTTGGTATAATGACTCCGTGTATTCCTTCCATCTTCTTTTGATGCTTCCTGCGTCGTTTAATATTTTCCCCATGGAATCATTCACTATTGCAACTCGAGGCTTGAATTTTTTCTTCAGTTCTTTTAGCTTGAGAAATGCCGAGCGTGTTCCTCCCTTTTGGTTTTCCATCTCCAGCTCTTTGCACATATCATTATAATAGTTTACTTTGTTCTCAAGAGGCCCTTTGAAATCTTCTGTTCAGTTCTTTTACTTCATGAATTCTTCCTTTTGCTTTAGCTGCTTGACGCTCAAGAGCAAGTTTCAGAGTCTCCTCTGACATCCATCTTGGTCTTTTCTTTCTTTCTTGTCTTTTCAGTGACCTCTTGCTTTCTTCATGGATGATGTCCTTGATGTCATTCCACAACTCTTCTGGTCTTTGGTCACTAGTGTTCAATGTGTCAAATCTATTCTTGAGATGGTCTCTAAATTCAGGTGGGATCTACTCAAGGTCATATTTTGTCTCTTGTGGACTTGCTCAACAAAATTCTAGCCCATAGAATTCAACATATTAAAAAAAATAATAATTCATCATGACTAAGTGGGATTCATACCAGGTATGCAGGGATAGCTCAACATAAGAAAAACAACTAATGCAATCCATCACATAAATAAAACAAACCAAAAAAAAGCCACAAGATCTTATTAATTGATGCAGAAAAGGCATTTGACAGTGTCCAACACCCAAAAATGATAAAAACTCTCAGCAAAATAGGAATAGGAGTAAATTCCTCAACATAATAAAGTGCATTTATACAAAGCTAACAGCCAGCATCACCCTAAATGGAAAGAGTATGAAAGCATTTCCCTGGAGAACAAGAACCAGACAAGGATGGCCTTTATCAACACTCTTATTCAACATTGCGCTGGGGGTACTAGCCAGAGCAATTAGGCTAGATAAAGAAATAAAGGACATCCAGAATGGTAAGGAAGAAATAAAATTACCTCTATTTGCAGATGACAAGATCTTATACACAGAAAACCCTAAAGAATCCTCCAGAAAACTACTGAAACAAATAGAAGAGTTCAGCAGATTACCAGGATACAAGAAAAACATTAAAAAAGTCAGTTGGATTCCATTACACCAACAAAAAGAACATCAAAGAGGAAATCACAAAATCAATACCATTCACAGTAGCCACTATGAAGATAAAATACATAGGAATAAATTTTACCAGAGATGTAAAAGACCTATACAAAGAAAGCTACGAGACACTACTACAAGAAAAGAAAAGAGACCTACATAAGTGAAAAAACATACCTTGCTTATGGATAGGAAGATTAACATTGTAAAAATGTCTATTCTACCAAAAGCAATCTTTAGGTGCAATGTAATTCCAATCCAAATTCCAGTGACATTTTTTAACGAGATGGAAAAACAAATTACCAACTTCATATGGAAAGAAAGAGACCCTGGATAAGTAAAGCTTTACTGAAAAAGAAGAATAAAGTAGGAGGCCTCACACTACCTGATTTTAGAATGTATTATACTGCCACAGTAGTTAAAACAGCCTCGTACTGGTACAACAGATACATAGACCAATGGAACAGAACTGAGAATTCAGACATAAATCCATCTACCTATCAGCAGCTGATATTTGACAAAGGCAAAAAGTCACTTAAATGGGGAAAAGACAGTCTCTTTAACAAATCGTGCTGGCATAACTGGATATCCATTTGAAAAAAAATGAAACAAGAATCATACCTCACGCTATGCACAAAAACTAATTCAAAAAAGATCAAAGACCTAATTATAAAATCCAAAACAGTAAAGATCATGGAAGAAAAAATAGGGATAATGTAGGAGCCTTAATACATGGCATAAACAGTATACAAAACATTACCAACAAACACTAGAAGAGAAACTAGATAACTGGGAGCTCCTAAAAATCAAACACCTATGCTCATCCAAAGACTTCACCAAAAGAGTAAAAAGATTACCTACAGACTGGGAAAAAGTTTTTAGCTATAACATTTCTCATCAGCGCCTGAGCTCTAAAATCTAAATGATACTTGAAAAACTCAACAACAAAAAGACAAATAACCCAATTAAAAAATGGGCAAAGGATATGAACAGGAACTTCACTAAAGATGGCATACAGGTAGCTTACAGATACATGAGGGAATGCTCAGGATCATTAGCCATTAGATAAATGTAACTACAATTAGATTCCATTTTACTCTAACAAGGCTGGCGTTAATCCAAAAAACACAAAATAAAAAATGTTGGAGAGATTGTGGGGAGACTGAAACACTTAAACATCGCTGGTGGGAATGTAAAATGGTACAACCACTTTGGAAACCAATTTGGTGCTTCCTTAAAAAGCTAGAAATATAACTGCTCTATTAAAAAAAAAAAATTTTTTTTTTTAATTATCCAGCAATCCCAGTCTTTGGAATATATATATCTTAGAGAAATAAGAGCCTTTTTATGAACAGATATATCCACACCCAATTCATTGCAGCACAGTTTACAATAGCAAAAAGATGGAAGTCACTAAGGTGCTCATCAACAGATGAATGGATATATAAATTATGGTATATTCACCCAATGGAATACTATGTGTCAATAAAGAACTATAATTAATACACGAAACTTTTCATAACGTGGAGGAATCTGGAAGGCATTATGCTTAGTGAAAGCAGTCAGTTGCAAAAGGACAAATATTGTGTGAGGCCACTATTATAAGAACTAGAGAAATAGCTTAAACACAGAAGAAAATATTCTTTGATGGTTATGAGAGTGGGGAGGTAGGGAGGGTGAGGGTTTTTCACTAATTAGATCATAGATAAGAACTATTTTAGGTGAAGGGAAAGACAACACACAATACAGGAGAGGTCAGCACAAGTGGACTAAACCAAAACCAAAGAAGTTTCCTGAATAAACCGAAAGCTTTGAAGGCCAGCGTAGCAAGGGCTGGGGATTAGGGACCATGGTTTCAGGGTATATCTATATCAATTGGTATAATAAAATCTATTAAGAAAACATTCTGCATTCCACTTTGGAGAGTGGTGTCTGGGTTCTTAAACGCTAGCAAGCGACCTTCTAAGATGCATCAATTGGTCTCAAACCACATGGAGCAAAGGAGAATGAAGAACACCAAAGTTACAAGGTAATTATGAGTCCAACTGACAGAAAGAGCCACAGAAGTCAGAGACTACATCCACCTCAGACCAGAAGAACCAGAGGGTGCCCAGTTAAAATCAATGACTGCTGTGACAGAGAACACAACAGAGAATCCCTGAGGGAGCAAGACAGCAGCGGGATGCAGACCTCAAATTCTAGTAAAGAGACCAGACTTAGTCTGACTGAGACTAGAAGGACCCCAGAAGTCATGGTCCCCAGACTTTCTGTTAGCCCAAGACAGGATCCATTCCCAAAGCCAAATCTTCAGACAAGGTTGGACTGGAGTATCAGATAGACAAAGATACTGGTGAGGAGTGAACTTCTTGGATCCTGTAGACACATGAGACTATGTGCCAGGAGATGAGAAAGCAGAGGAGAACAGGAGCTGATTGAACGGGCTTGAAAATACAGGGTGGGGAGAAGGAGTGTGATGTCTCATTTCGGGAGAGCAACTAGGAGTATATGGCAAGGTGTATATAAATTTTTGTATGACAGACAGACTTGATTTGTAAACTTTCACTTAAAGCACAATAAGAATTATAAAAAAAAAAAAAACTCAAAAACAAACAAAACGTATTCTAACCACTCATAATGACTGATTGATGACAGTCTTCAAAGCATTGAGCAAATCTGCCCTTGTCATTGTGTCCATGTCCAGACTCACTGCTGCCCCCTTGGCCTTCATACGAGCAATGTTATCAGGTTGATCAGCAAACAAGGGAATGCCCACCATAGGATCCCACGGTAGATAGCCTCATAGATGCCATTGGTCCCACCATGAGTTATAAAAGCTTTGGTCTTTGGATGTCCTAGGAATGGGTGAGATTTGGCAAAACTCTTCATTATAATTCTTAGGAATAAAATGAGAATTGGGAACTATAAGGAACTCAATGAGGCAGTGATTTCTAAGAAACAGATTAGCTTGCCCATAAAACTATATTTAAATTGTTTTAGATTTCTGAGCAGGAAGCAAGTAGTTGTACTGGAGTAGTAAGTGAGGGCTTCATGGGAGAAATGCCTGGGGACTTGTAAAATGAATGGAAGATTGCCAGGTGAATGAATTGAAAGAGAATATTCTGGATAAAAGTAACATCATGAGCAAAAAAAGGGGGACACATCAGAGCATATTCTCTTAGAGAAACAGTGAGAAAAAGATTGAGCCTGATACGTAGGATGTGCAAAGCAGGAGGAAGTGTGAAAAAGGCGGTGCTAGACTCAGAAGAAGGGAAGGCAATCCTTTATCCTGAAACATTTCATCAGTTCATGATAAAGATTTTGGATATTTTCCTATAGAAAATGGGGAGTCACTGGTTCTAAAGAAGGGGTTATTATTGTTCATCTGCATTTGAAACATCTCTGAAGTTGTGGAAAGGATAGGTATGAGATGGGAGTACTAGGGAACAGAGCAATGTTCAAGGAGACGATTATAAAATTCCAAAAAAGAGGTAGTTACCAACAAAATAACAGATATCTTACTTTTGGCCTTAAGGATTATTTGAGTTTTTCAGTAAGGTTGAAATATCGGTTTCCTACTGAACTATTATTCCTCTGATTGGCTGTTACTCATATTTTCAGTAATTGTTCTCTAATCTTACCAAGGTGGTCATTCTGGGGAATCTACTTATAGTTGAGTATTTGAGTTGCAATCCCTGTAGCGTGATGGCACACTCCTCCTTTCTACCCCCGATTCACCATGTCCATCCAACCAGCTCCTGTCCCTTCCTGCCTTCTCATTCGGCCTCCAGGCAGGAGCCATTCATTTGGTCTCATGTATCTGCTTGAACTAAGAAGTACACTGTTCACCAATATTATTTTATGTTTTATAGTCCAGTCTAATCTTTGTCTGAGGAGTGGACTTTGGGAGTGGTTTGGGTTCTGTTTTAACAGTGTCTTGGGACCACGGCTTCGAGAGTTCCTCCAGTCTTAGTCAGACCATTAAGTCATCTGTTTACATGAATTCGTGTTCTGCTCCACACTTTTTTCCTGCTCCTTCAGGGACCCTCTGTTGTGTTCCCTGTCAGGGCTGTCCTTGGTGGTAGCAGGGCACCATCTAGTTCTTATGGTCCCTGGATGATGAAGCCTCTGGTTTATGTGGCTCTTTTGTCTGGTGGGCTAATATTTTCCTTGTATCTTTGGTGTTCTTCATTCTCCTTTGC
Organism: Loxodonta africana; assembly: GCF_030014295.1. Taxonomy (NCBI): domain Eukaryota; kingdom Metazoa; phylum Chordata; class Mammalia; order Proboscidea; family Elephantidae; genus Loxodonta; species Loxodonta africana. Next base: position 86,528,509 of record NC_087346.1, read on the forward strand.
TCCAGGTGGGCTGGGAGCACTTGATGCATCTTAGATGCCTACACAGTTGATTTGAAAACCCCAGATGCCCCTCACCAAAGTGAGATGTAGAACATTTTCTTTATCAACTGCTCTTGCCGATTGAGCTAGATGTGCCCCAAGACAATGATCCCCAGCCCTCAGCCCAGTAATTCTGTCCTTAGGGAGTTTGGATGTGTCCACGAAGCTTCCATGACCTCGACTTGGTCAAGTTGTGCTGACTCCCCCAGGATTGTATACTGTCTTCTCCTTCAACAAAGTTACCACTTATCTATTGTCTAGTTAGTGTTTTTCCCTCCCCATTCCTTCCCTCCCTTACCCATTCCTTACCCATCAAAGAGTGATTCTTTTTGTTTGTAAACCTTTTCATGAATTTTTATAATAGTGGTCTTAAATAGTATTTGTCCTCTTGTGATTGACTTATTTCACTCAGCATAATGTCCTCAAGTTTCATACATGTTGTGAGATGTTTTACAGATTTATCACTGTTCTTTATTGTTGCGTAGCATTTCATTGTGTGCATGTATCATAGTTTGTTTATCCATTCATTCGTCGATGGGCACGTAGGTTGTAATGCTGTAAGGAACATGGGTGTGAATATGTCTATTCATGTGACAGCTCTTAGTTCTGAAGGATATAGTCTTAGAAGTGGGGCTGCTGGGTGGTATGGTGCTTGTATTTCTAGCTTTTTAAGGAAGCAGTATACCATTTGCCAAAATGGGTTTACAATTCCCACCAGAAGCACATAAGGGTTCAAATTTGTTGGATTATAGTTTTTCGTAGTTCTGTTTATGATCCCTTTTATTTCAGTTGGGTCTGTTGTAATATCCCCCATTTCATTTCTCATTTAGGCTTTTTCTTTCTCTCTTGCTTTTCTTTTGTCAGTTTGGCCAATGGTTTGTTGATTTTGTTGATCCTTTCAAAGAATCAATTTTTGGTTTTGTTGATACTTTGTATTGTTTTCCTGTTCTCTAGGTCAGTTATCTCTGCTCTGATCTTTATTATTTCCTTTCTTCTGGTGGCTATGGGCTTCTTTTGCTGTTTTCTTTCCATTTGTTAGAGTTGTATAGCTAATGTTTTGTTTTTTCCCTTTCTCCTTTTTCATGCATGCATCTGCTTCTGAAAATTGACCTCTGAGCACTGCCTTTGCTCTGTCCCTTAGGTTTTGCTATGATCTGTTTTCATTCTCATGTAGTTCTAGGAATTTTCTGACTCCGACTTTGATTTCTTCTATTACACAGTGGTTTTTCAGCAAGATTTTTTTCAGTTTCCTTGTATGTGATTTTTTTCCTGGGTCTCTCTGTTGTTAATTTCCACTCCTACGGTGTTGTGATCTGAGAAGATGATTTGCATTATCTCAACATTTTGGATTTATTGAGGGTTGCTTTGTGGCCTAAGGTATGGTCAATTCTGGAGAACATTCCATGTGCCTTGGAAAAGAATGTGCACTTGCTGATGTTGGGTGGGGTGTTCTATATATGTCTAGAAGGTCAAGTTGATTGTGTCTTTAGATATTCTGTATTTTTGTTGACTTTCTTTCTAGATGTTCTGTCTTTTACCAAGAGTGATGTGTTGAAGTTTCGTACAATTATTGTGGAACCGTCACTTTCTCTTTTTAGTGCGTTAGAGTTTGTTTTTATGTATTTTGCAGCCATATTGTTGGGTGCATAGGTTTTTTTTTTTTGTTATATCCTTATGGTGGATTGTCTCTTTCATCATTATATAAAGTCCTTTCTTGTCTTTTATGGTGGCTTTTCTCTTAAAGTCTGTTTATACCTGAGATTAAGGTTCCAGTCCTGCTGTATTTTGTTTGCTGTCTGCTTTATATATACCAAACCAAAACCAAACTCAGTGCCGTTGAGTCAATTCTGACTCATATCGACCCTTTAGGAGAGAGTAGAACTGTCCCATAGAATTTCCAAGGAGCACCTGGCAGATTCAAACTGCCGACCCTTTGGTCGGCACTTAACCACTACAACACCAGGGTTTCCACATTATAAATATATATATATTAATCTTTTGATATTTAATATGTATACGTGTATTTTTTCTAAGGCATGTCTCTTGTAGATGTCATGTTCCTGGGTTTTTTTTTTTTTTTTTTAATCCATTCTGTCACTCTCTGTCTCTTTATGGGTACATATAAGCCATTTATATTCAACGTGATTATTGATAGGTGTGAGTTTATCACTATCATTTTGTAGTGCTTCTTTTGTGGTGTTGTTTTCTTTGTTCCCCTTTCTCTCCTGAGTTGAATTCCTTTTGTTTCTGGATTTGTCTTTTATTCCTTTAGTATTTGTAGATTTTGTGTTTAATGAGACTATATGTTTTTCTTCTTTATTTTTATGAGAAGGTATGTTAACTTTCTTTGTGGTTATCTTCAAATTTGCTCCATCTTGCTAAGTTTAAATCAGTCTTTTATTATTTTATATCACCTTGACTTCCTCTCCATTTGAAATTTCTATATCTACACTGCTTGTCCCCCCTTTTATTGTCCTGATGTGGTTGTCATTTACAGATTGTCCTCTCTGCTTCCATGTTGTAAATACTTTAATTTTGTTGTATCCTTGAGAGTTCATTACTCAGGTTGGTATCTGACTGATGCTGTCCTGTGTCCTAGTTCCAGGTTGTTGTCTGATGTTGTTGATTCTCTAACTGAAGAACTCCCTTTAATAATTATTGTCAGTTTGGTTTGGTTTTTACATATTTGCTTAATTCCTTTTTAACTGGAATTGTCCTAAATTCACCATCAGCAGGGTCAGTCTCTCAGCTGTAGTGTAGCAGGTCAGTTCCATCAGGAGAGGCAGGGAGGGGATGAGTCATTTGCAGGGTTGGGCCCAAGGATCCAGGGGTATATGCCACTGCTGCTTGTAGGCTCAGCACTCAGAGCACAATGTAGATAGGCAGCAGAGAAGGGAGAGGAGATGACATATGGAGCTAAGTGTGTGAGGGAGGGAAGAGAGAGAAACATAAGCCAAAAAATAAAAACGTAAATAAAATGCTGGCATGGAAAGATTCATTAGGTGGGGCAGGGCAGACCTGGGGAGACCCTGTCCCAGCGATCCCCAAGCTGAGAGGTATAGCTTGGCCTGCTGTGAAAGATGTGTAGGCAGTGTACAGTGTTGGTAGGTGAGAGAAAGGAAGGGAAATAAGTGGGAGACATGAAAAAACAAAGACAAAGACAAATACAACAGCAACAAAAATAAATATGGTGATGGGCAGTCAGTCATTGGATGCCTCAAAGATTTGTGGTGGTGGTGCGTTGATGTCTCTCTCTTTGGGTGGTGTGACATGGCCATCGAGGAAGAAGTAGAGGCAGCGCAGGCTCTAGGTGGGAGAGAAAAGGAAAAGGGAGAAGGAGAACAATAAAAAAAAAAAAAAAAGCATTGTGCTGAAAGAGTCAGCCCGTGGGGCAGGCATAGACACATGGAGGCCAGGTGCCAGAGGCTCTCTAGCTATCTGATGCAGCATAGCCCATTGAGAATGGGGAGTTGCTCAGGGCTAGGTGGCTGGAAGAAAGGAAAGTAAGGGAGAGGGAGAATAAACAAAAAGCATGCAAACAAAATAAAACAGAATATAGCACTGAAGCAGTTGGCTGGTGAGGGCAGCATGGACCTGGGGAGTTCGTATGACAGTGGCTCTCTAGCCAAGCAGTGCAACACTGCCTGTTAAGAATGAATGGGGGCAGTGCACAGGGCTAGGTAGGAAGGAGAAAGGAAAGGAAGGAAGGGAGAGAGAGAAGAAACTGCAAAAAAAAAAAAATGGAGCTGAGAGACCCAGTTGGTGGGGTTTCCACAGAGCCGGAGAGGCTGGGTTTGTGGCTCACTAGCTGAACAGTGTGGTACAGCTCTTCAAGAAGGGGAGGGGACTGCACACAGGACTAGCTGGCCAGGAGAAAGTGAAAGAAGGAATGGAGAGTGAGAAAACAGGCAGAAAAGTCAAAACATCAACAACAACAAAAAATGGCACGGAAGGTCCTGGTCTGTGAGCACGGTGTGGACATGGGTGACTGTGCACTGGTGTTTGGTTTAGTGATGGTGGCCTCTAGGAAAGCAGTGGAGGCCAAGTAGAGGGAAGAAGCATGGGGATGGAAGCTTCTATCTGTTTTTACCGGGTGCTCTGTGTCCTGGTGGGAACTTAGTGAATTTGTCTTCCCTGTGTTCCTCAGTGGCTGTAGTCCAAGATGGCAGATCAGTACCAATTTAGCTGGTAGGGGACCTCCATAGCTCTCCTTATTTCGTGTTCTCTGTCAGTTTCTTATTCCATTCAGTGCTTGATCAAGTTCTTCATATTGTCTTTGATGCTTATGGCTCCAGGCTTGAAGTTTGTATCTCTTTTCCTTATTTTTTCAGGGTTTTGCTTCAAAGGGGTGGCATGGTGCTTTTGTCTAGAGTGCCATGTTCCCTAGACCTTGTTGTTTTGTGAAATTTTGTTGTTGTTGTTGTTATTTTCCTACCTGACCTACTGTTTTAATTACCAGATTAAAATTCTACTCTTGTCTGATAATGTCTGCAGTGAGTATAGTGCCCTCAGGAATCCTGCAAGTAAGAGGAGTAAGTGAAAGGACAGAATTCAATGATTCCTGTATACCTAGCTACAACGTCATTAAAATACCAAAACTTCACACTGCAACTATTAAATATGTGTATTTCTCATCACTGTGTTACTGCTAATGTAGTTATCAGTTAAAAAGACCTTGTATTATTTTCACATCTAACACCAGAATTTCTGTTTTCAAGCTTAAATTTGAGATCAGTTGGAGCTATCATAATAGTTTACCTTCCTACAGAGTATTTCATAATCAGTCTCTTCACAGAGTTGAACAGACTAGTGAAGTACTTGGTCACCATGAAGACACTTCATCTACATTTCGTGGAATCTGGGCAAGGGCTTATGCAATCCTATGGACCCCTTCTTCTGTGATGTTACTGATCATTGACCTAAGAGTGAACATCAAACTCCATATGTTCCAGAGTTCTGGACAAACTCTTCTATTTCCTATGAAGAAAGAAGTTGCTTCATCATGAAACAGCAGGAAAATATTGAACAGTATCTATTGATTTGGTGACAAACAAGAGAAAAAATCAAGTAGTGACAACCAAAACAAAACCTGTTGCCATAGCTTTGATTCTGACTCATGAGAATCCTATGTGTTACAGGGTGGAACTGAGCACCATATGAGTTTTTGGCTGTTACCTTTATGGGAGCAGATCTATTAAACCTTTCTTCTGAGTTCCATTGGTAGGGCGGAACTGCCAACCTTTTGTTTTCTAGGTTTGCGCCACACAGAGATCATCAAGTATTGATAGAGAGAAATTATTAGAAGAGTGGCTGCTTTTCAACAAAAATAATCAGTCAGTTCCTTTGGAAGGAGATGAGTGTTGGGAGATCTATGGCCTCTATTCTGTATATTTGTGCAAATGTGTGTATGTGTATGTGTGGTGGAAGCAAGAAATGAATTGAGGCTATTACATAGTAGTGAGAGGGACACTCACTCTTCATTTACAGTTGTTAACTACTAATATCAATTCTTGGAAAGAGGGACCACAGCAGGATCTCAACTCAGCTTAATTCTGTATAGTTATATTTCTCCTGGAGTTCCAGAAAACCATGTTGCCGTAGAGTCACTTCCAACTCATAATGACCGTATAGTGCAAACGATTACTGTGCTTAGCTGCTAACCAAAAGATTGAAAGTTCAAGTCCACCTAGAGATGCACGAAAAGAAAGGCACAGAGATCTATTTCTGAAAGATCACTCAATAAAAACTCTACAGAGCTCAGTTCTATTCTGATCACACGGGGACATCCAGAGTTGGAATCAACTCAACGGCACATATTTGGTTATAGTTCTACTAAGTCACATGTATTCATTCCAGCCGGTTTTCTGGAGAGTCCTTTCAGTTGGGAGTATTAGACTTTTACTTCCTGACGATGAACACTAAGGAAAACTGAGTTTGGTTGGGGATGATTGTAAATCATCCTTATGCCCCACCTTAAACTTTCTCAGTTTCCCAAATATCCCCCTAATATACTCCCTAATGTCCAGAGGTTAAGAATCTCAAACATTCAAAATATTTTTGAGTTTGAAATGTCTTTGAAATAGTCATGTTTCATTTACAATCCTTGAATATGCATTTCTAGTTAACTATTGAAAAAAAATTTTTTTTATTGGAATGCCCACATGGTCTCTTTAATTTAAATAACAATTACTATGAATATGTTATTTTAACTATTATGCTACCATTCATTCTTCTTTTACTCGTCCTCCTTAGTCTGTCATTTTCCTTTAATATGAATGGAAGAATTTTTCCCAGATACAATTAGATTGCATAAAATATTCATTATTCTTACCGAAGGTTTTGAACCCTACAAAGATGTTATATATAGTTTAAACAATTGGCACTCAAAATAAATATTAAGTTTTAATCCTTGAATAAAATCTCAGATTTATGTGGCTGCCAATAAGAAAGTAGACAAAATGGATCTCCATAGATTATATACTAGTGCAATAAAGAATGCTTGTTTTTTATTTATGTCTTAAAGGTATATTTTTAACTTAGATTCTTGCTTTCCTTCATAAGGAATATATACTATATGCTGAAAGAATTTTTTTGTAATTTCAAATTAAGGGAAATTTCAGATACAATTGATAGAAATTATTTGATCTTTATTATGCACACAGAATTTATTGCCCTTATTACGTGGAATTCCAGGACAAATAACTGTGCTCATGAGGAATTGTACACAGATCAAGAGGCGATAGTTTGAACAGAACAAGGGAGTACTGCATGGTTCAAGTCAGGAAAGGTGTGCATCAGATTGTATCCTTTCATCCTACCTATTCAATCGGTATGCTGAGCAAATAATCCGAGAACCTGGACTATAGGAAAAAGAACCGGGCATCAGGATGGGAGGAAGACTCATTAACAACCTGCGTTATGCAGATAACACAACCTTGCTTGCTGAGAGTGAAGAGGACTTGAGAAACTTACTGATGAAGATCAAAGACCACAGCCTTCAGTATGGATTCTTCATCAACATAAAGAAAACAAAAATCCTCACAACCGAACCAATAAGCAACATCATGAAAAATGGAGAAGAGATTGGAGTTGTCAAGGATTTCGTTTTCCTTGGATCCATAGTCAACACCCATGGAAGCAGCAATCAAGAAATCAAAAGACGTATTGATTGCATTGGGCAAATCTGCTGCGAAGGACCCCTTTAAAGTTTTGAAAACAAAGATGTCAACTTGCAGACTAAAGTGAGCTCGATCCAAGACATGATTTTTTCAGTAGCATCATGTGAAAGCTTGACAATGAATAAGGAAGACCAAAGAAGAACTGACACTTGTGAATTGTGATGTTGGCGAAGAATATTAAATATACCATGGACTGCCAAAAGAATGAACAAATCTGTCTAGGAAGAAGTACAACCAGAATGCTCCCTAGAAGCAAAGATGGTGAGACTGAGTCTAACATAATTTGGATACATTTTCAGGAGGGATGAGTCCCTGGAGAAGGACATCATGCTTGGTAAAGTACAGGGTCAGCAGGAAGGAGGAAGACCCTCAGCAAGACGGATTGACACAGTGGCTACAACAAAGGTCTCAGGCAAAGCAACGATTGTGAACGTGGTGCAGGACTGGGCAGTGTTTCGTTCTGTTGTATGTAAGATTACTATGAGTTGGAACCACCTAGATGGCACCTAATGACAACAACAAAGTTGCAAAGGTAGCAGATGCAGAAATGCAGATAACTGGAATTTGAGCTCCCCAGTCAATTAATCCTACCATACACATGGAAACACATTCTCCAGAAGTACTCAGTCTAGTCCCTTAACACTTGCTTTTCCAACTAAACTTTGAGGTTTTTGTGAGTATTGTTCAATTTCTTGTACCAACTACTATATTTGGTTCAAGTTAAGAGCTGAATAATATGTTATTATTAAACAAAACTATTTGCAATTGACGACTGAAAAAATTTTCATAAAGTATGGTAATAGAGAGATGCACTCACTCTGAATTTAATACAGACTAATACCTCGCATGCCAAACCTCCAACGACGTGATAAGCCTATAAGAGAGGTGGTTTGTAAGCATGTAGTGAAGAAATGTGGAATCATTAGAAATGTCAAGCTTCACTAGGCATAAGTTAGGCAGAATTTTATGATTTTGAGTATGACTATTTGATATCGTAGATGCAAACTATAAGTTTTTGAGTCTGGGATAGAAGCAGTATATCCCTCAACTGAGAAAGAATCGTCAGAAGTTAGTATGGAAACATATTTAACTAATAAATAAGAATACTGAGCTAGAAAAGAAGTGATTGTTTCAATGCTACATATATAGATAGTTTGAGCCCTGGTGGCGAAATTGTTATGAGAACCACTGCTAACCAGAAGAGCAGCAGTTGACATCTACCAGCTGCTCTTTGGAAATCCTATGGGGCAATTCTACTCTGTCCTATGAGTCAGAATCAACTGGATGGCAACAGATTTTGGTTACCTAGGCAGTTATGCAAGGAGCAGTGCGTCACTCTTCAGTCTACATGTCTATGGCCATTCAGACATTCACTGAGGTTTATGAGGACTTTTTAAAGATAAAAAGTACAAAAAATAGTTATGTGAGTAATTACAGAAATTCTTAGTGTCTTAATTTTTTAGTTTCTGACTTTCTGAAGTCTGTCTTTATGCGCCACCAAGTTCTTCTAACTGATTCTAACGGAGGCCTCTCTATCATATTTGTGAGATTCACAGGTCACTTCATATTTTCATCTTTCACTTACAAAAAAGAAATTCATCTCTCTTTTCATTTACACAAACTCATCTTCAAAGACACAGGGAGAGTTAGGAATTCATGATATCATCTAAAAACATGACTTACCTAGTACTTTACTGTAGAACTGATTCCACTTCTCGTTAAAAGTCTGGAACCAAAAGTCAAAATAAAGCCCATATATCATATTTTTTACCCTCTTGAAGGCTGTCATTGGATCACGTTATTCTGATGTAACCATAGGTACATAGGAAGGAGGGATTAAAAGTCCTCCACTATATTTTTCAATTGTGTAACCAGATGTGAACAAGATACTATACAAAAAGGATATTTTATGCAGTTCAGCCAGCAGCTCACCACAAGGACCAAAGGCATCTGCAAAAATGACATCAAACCTTGATTGCTGTAAATTCCTCATTGAAGACCTAAGTAAGTTGCATGAGGAAGTGACCTAAATGCCCATGGTCTCTACTCCTGTCTCATTATCTTCTATCTCCCAGTCTACATCTATGGCCCGATGGGGGATTTCCTTATAATCAGTTGTTCGAAGAAGAGAAATCTCATATTTCTGTGTGAAATGCTGGTACCACTCAAAAGTGGACGGCAGCAGCACTACATGCCCTTTCTGGGATATCCCTGAAGGACAGTGGTGAAAGGAAATCCTTCCAATAGGCAGACCTTTGAGCAGTGCACCTCGTTGTTCACTTTGCTTGGAAGGAGAAATGGCCAGATGTGCAATTGTATACCGACTCATGGGCTGTAGCCAATAGTTTGACTGGATGGTCAGGGACTTGGTAGGAACATGATTGGAAAACTGGAGACAAGGATTTGTAATGCAGAGGTATGTGAATAGACCTCTCTGAATGGGCCAAAGAAGTGGAGGTATTTGTGTCTTGTGAATGCTCACCAAAAGGAGGCTCAGCAGAGGGGACTTTTAACAATCAAGTGGCTGGGATGACATGTTCTGTGGAAACCACTCACCCTCTTTCCCCTACTACTCCCATCATTGTTCAATGAGCTCATGAGCAAAGTGGCCATGCTGGCAGGGATGGAGATTATGCTTGGGCCCAGCAGCATGGACTTCCACTCATGGAGTCTTGGCTACAGCTACTGCAGCGTGCCAAATCGGCCAGCAGCAGAGACCAACACAGAGTTCTCGATATGTCACCATCCCTCGAGGTAATCAGGAAGCAACCTGGTGCCAAATAGATTACACTGGAACACTTTGATCAGGAAAGGCCAGCATTTTGTTCTTACTGAAATGGACACTTACTTTGGATATGGATTTGCCTTCCCTGCACGCCATGCTTCTGCCAAAATTACCATTCATGGACTTACAGAATGCCTTATCCACCATCATTGTATCCCACACAGCATTGTTTCAGATCAAAGAACTCACTTCACAGCAAATGAAGTGTGGCAGTGGGCCCGTGCTCATGAAATTCATTGGTCTTACCATGTTTCCCATCATTCTGAAGCAGCTGGCTTGAAAGAACAATGGAATGACCTCCTAAATTCAAAATTATAACACCAGCTAGGTGGCAATACCTTGCAGGGTTGGGACAATGTGCTCCAGGAGGTTGTATATGCTCTAAACCAGTGTCCATAATATGGTGCTGTATCTCTCATAGCCAGGATTCATGGATCCAGGTGTCACGAGGGGGACATGAGAGTGGCACCTAGTGAGGCCCTCACAAGATTTTTGCTTCCTATCCCTGCAACTTTATGCTCTGTAGGCCTAGAGGTCTTACTTCCAAAGGGAGGAATGCTCCCACCTGGAGATGCCTCACTGATTTCCCTTGAATGGGAAGCTAAGAATGTCACGTGGCCACTTTGGGCTCCTTTTGCCTTTGAATCAACAGGCAAAGGAGGGAGTTGCCATACTGGCTGGTGTGTGACTTATCCTGATTTCCAAGAGGAAATTGGATTCACATTACATAATGGAGGTAAAAAAGAGCATGTCTGGAATGCAGGAGATTTCTTAGAGCATTTTTTAATACTACCATGCCCAGTGATCAAAGTCATTGGAAAACTGCAGCAACCCAATTCTGACATGACTAGTAACGGCCCAGATGCTTCAGAAATGAAGGTTTGGGTCACCCCACCAGGGAAAGAACCATGACCAGCTGAGATGTTTGCTGATGGCAAAGGGAATGCAGAATGGGTGTTGGAAGAAGGTAAGTCTAGATAGCAGTTATGGCAATGTGACCAGCTTTAGAAATGAAGACTGCAATTGCTAGAAGTTTTTTTGCTTTGTATGTGTGCATCAAATATTTGTGTTAGTTTGTTTTAGTTTAAGAAGGTAGTGTGTTTCTAGGAATTTGTCCATATTCTTCAAGTTTTCAAATTTATAGTAACCTGTATGTGTGCATCAAATATTTGTGTTAGTTTGTTTTAGTTTAAGAAGGTAGTGTGTTTCTAGGAATTTGTCCATATTCTTCAAGTTTTCAAATTTATAGTATTCTGTTATAATCCTTTTTCTTTCAGTTGGGTCTGTTGCAATGTTTGCCATTTCATTTCTTTATGGGTTATTTTCTTCCTCTGTTTTTCCTTTATCAAGTAGTTCAGTGGTTTGTTATTTTGTTGATCTTTTCAAAGAAGCAATATTTCATTACGGTGATTTTTTTCTCTATTGTTTATTTCATTTACTTCTGCTCTGATCTTTATTATTTCCTTTCCTCTGGTGGCTGTGGGCTCCTTTTGCTGTTCTTTTTCTATTTGTGTGAGTTGTGTGGCTAACATTATGATTCTGGCCCTTTCTTCTTTTTTTAATGTGTGTGTCTATTGCTATAAATTGGCCTCTGAGCTCTGCCTTTGCTGTGTCCCAAAAGTTTTGATACGCTATGTTTTCTTTCTCATTTGTTTCCAGAAACATTTTCAGTCCATCTTTGATTTTATCTATTACCCAGTGGTTTTTAGGTAAGTTGATATTCAGTTTCCAGGTGTTTGATTTTTTTCCCTTGCTCTTTCTATTATTAATTTCTACTTCTATGGCATTGCAAATAGTGAAGACTTTTTGTACTTTCTCAATCTTTTGGATTTGTTGAAGGTTGCTTTGTGGTCTATTCTGGAGACTGTTCCGTGTGCATTGGAAAACAGTGTATACTTTGCTGCTTTTGGGCGGAGTGTTCTTAATATGTGTATGAGGGCAAGGTGGTTGATTATGACCTTTAGATCTTTTTTTTTTTTTATCTTTGCTGAGTTTCTTTCTAGATATTCTGCCCTTTACTGAGAGTGGTGCGTTGAAGCCTCCTACTATTATTGTGGAACCGTCATTTTTTTCAGTGCTGTTCTAACTTGTTTTATGTATTTTGGAGACTTGTTGCTGGGGCATATATATGTATTATGGTTATGTTACCAAGGTGGATTGTCCCTTTATTGATTACATAATGTCCTTCCATGTCTTTTATGGTAGGTTATGAGTTAAAGTCTATTTTATCTGATATTAGTTTTACCAGTCCTGCTCTTTTTCTTTTGATTGCTGTTTCCTTGATATATTTTTTTCATCTTTTGGTTTTTAATATATTTATATCTTTGTGTGAAAGGTTTGTCTCTTCTAGAGAGCATATTGACGGGTTATGTTTTAAAGTCCATTCTTTCACTTTCTGTCTTTTTACTAGTGCATTTAAGCCATTTACCTTCACTGTGATTATTGATAGGTATGATTTTATTAATGTGGGATGGGTCTGGAGAAAGTAGAGAAGGGTCTAGGGTCCACTCCAGCTTCCCTTGGGGCTGTGGATGGCAGGGAAGAGGAAGGAGTTAGGAAGAGGGGAGAAGAAAGAGGGTAGAGGAGGCTTTATGGAGGAGGGCAATGGTATGTGTTGGTAGTTAGTTCTCAGCAGTCGTGGTTGCCAGGATGGAATAGTTGTAGCTGGTGTTCACTAGAGGGGGAGGGGTTGTAGGAGCATGCTCCTGTGGTTACTGGGAGAGGGAGTCTGAACTCCTCCTTGAGGTGCAGCCAGTAAATATGGTCTTCTTAGCCCTGGATGCATCTGCACTGTATCTTTTTCTCCTGTAGGAGTTCTTTGGAAATGACTTTCCGTGCGTAGGGTTGTTGATTTTACTTCAAGATGGCCACACTGAGACATGTCATTAGGCCTGGAACCTCCACTCTGTATCTGTATTTCATCCCTGGTTTCTATCAGTTTTTTATTCTCCTCAGTGACTTCCAATCTAATATTTTATCTCTTCAATCCAGAATTGGCATTTAATCTGTTTTACTTGGTGTTTTGGGTCTCTGTTGCAGTGCGATGTCTTTGTGGGTCTGACTATTCTGCCATCTTGGCACTGCCTCAAAATCTGCTGGCTTTGAGTGAGGCTCAGAACAAGAGAAGGCTCTGGAACAGGTTCAGACTGCTGTGTAAGCTGTCCTGCCACTCAGGCCACGTGATCTGAATGATGTGTCAGTGGAAAACAGGGATACATTTTGGAGATTTTCAGGCCGTTATTGGTGAATCACAGTGTATACCTTAAGGATTTTGGAGCAAATCCCTGCCAACCTCTGTAGAAAACTGTTCTCCTTTTGAGAAACAGCTTTTGGCTTGTTACCGTGCCTTAATAGAGACTGAATGCCTAAATGTGGGCCACCAAGTCACTGCAAGGACTGAGCTGCATATCATGAACTGGGTATTGTCTGACCCATGATATCACAAATTTGGACCTGCACGGCAGCACTCCATCACTAAATGGAATAAGTATACATGAGATGGGGCTCCAGCAGGATCTGAAGGCACAAGCGAGTTGCCTGAGGAAGTGACTTAAATGCCCATGGTCTCCATTCCTGTCACATTATGTTCTCCCTCCTTGTCTACAAGTATGGTCTGATAGGGAGTTCTTTATGAACAGCTGACTAAGGAAGAGAAAACTGGTGCCTAGTTTACAGATGGTTCTGCATGATATGCAGGCACCACTCAAATGTAGACAGTGGCAGCACTGAAGCCCCTTTCTGGGACCTTCCTGAAGGACAGTGGTGAAGGCAAATCCTTCCAAAGGAGAAAACTTTGAGTGCTGCACCTGGTTGTTCACTCTACTTGGAAGGAGACATGACCAGATGTGTGACTGTATACTGATTTCATGGGTGATGGCCAAAGATTTGGCTTGATGGTCGGGGACTTGGAGAGACCACGATTGGAAAATTGGTGACAAGCAGGAATGGAGAAGGAGCATTTGGGTTGATGTCTCTAAAAGGGCTAAAGAAGTGAAAATATTTGTATCTCCTGTGAATTATCACCAAAGGGTGACCTCGGCAGAGGAGGACTTTAACACTCAGTTTAATTGGATCATGCATTCTGTGGAAACCAACTGTCCCAATTCCACAACCACTCCATAGGCTAATGAATGATGTGATTATGGTGGCTGGGAAGGAGGTTATATACGTGTTCAATTTTGCATTTTTAAAAACTATGGTGGAGGGGGAAGGGGCCAACATGGCTGACTAGGTAGATGCTACCTCGGATCCCTCTTGCAACACAGACTCGGAAAAACAAGTGAATTGATCACATACATGACAATCTACCAACCCTGAACAACAAACACAGATTTAAAGAGTTGACCTGAGTGACAGAGATGGAGAACGAACAACTACGGCGAAGCAGCAACTGTTTTCAGAGCCTGGAGCCAGCGTCCCACTCAGGTAACCTTGGCGCCGGTCTTAGGACTGGGTGCAGGGAAGCTGAACACAACATCTTGTGATGGTGCAAACACGGGGAGCAGCCCTACCCCCCTGAACTGACCCCGGTAGTGGTCCCAGCCCCACCACGCTGGCGGCGTGGCGACACAGCTGGTGGGAGAAGTCCCTGGGAGGCAGTGACTGGTTTGGGAGCTGGGAGTGCACCATCCCAGCTGGGGCACCTCGGAGCCAGGCTTTGGACTGGGCACAGGACAGCTGAACACGGCATCCAGTCACGGCGCAAACACGGAGCGCAGCCCTACTCCCCTGAACTAATCCCGGGAGGGGGCCCAGCCAGTCTACGAGGCAGCACGGCAACGTGGCTGATGGGACGGGAAGTCCCCAAGAGGCAGCTAATGATTTTGGAGCCGAGAGTGTTGCGTCCCAGCAGGGGAACATTGACCCTGGCTTTGGACTGGCAGCGGAGGATCTGACCACGACTTCAGCAGGCCAGACCCTCGGGGGCAATCTCCACACAGCCAGCACACATAGGTGGCACGCCCCTCAGGAATCTCAGATAAAAGAGTCATCCCAAGCAAGATAAGCAACTTTGGCTATATTCCGGGGTGCTACTCTCTCCTGTTTTTCTGGACCCTCCCCTCCCCTTCCCAGGCGGATTCATTAACATAGGAATTTCCTGAGCCAGAGGGAGAACGGCTCCGGCTCCGCAGCTTTGCTTTTCCCTTTTGTTTTTTTTTTGGTCTTTTCCTAATCCATTCTTCCAGCCTGAAAACAACCACAAAAAACCCAGGGACAAAAAATCCTTGCCTAATTGGACTAAAAACACAGAACCAGCTCCAGCCAAGCATATATGATCTAAATCTCTGGCTTTCATCCTTACAGGGAACAAGGTGGCTGTTATAATGCAAAGGCAGTTCTGATAGAGATCTGACTGCATTTGTTTTTAGCGGATTTACTGGAAAAACAAGTTTCCCAGGTCTGATATCTCTGCTTATTCAACAGAGCCCTAACTGACCCACAACAGGGAACTGAGGGCTGAAGCTACCCCCAGAACACCTAGCCTCTTGCCTTAGGGGTCTAAGAAGGGTGACACCTACCAATTAGTAGAGGTACTTGCATTGGGGGCCCAAGGTACAGCTGCAGAGCCCTCCCACCAAGGTGCTTTAGGAATAGAGACACACCTACCTCACTGACACTTGGGGGAAGCCTGTCAACATCCTGCCCCCCCTGGAGTGTGAACCCCAGCTGTTAATAGAATCTGGTGCACACAATTATCACCACTACTTCTCGAGGTGGATAGGTGTTAGGGTGCATCACACACTTGATGACCCAAAATCAGATTCTACTCAAGAATAGTGAATAGACTCAGGCATATATATCTGGCAACAGCCCAAACCAACTGGTAATAGGTCATAAGTAAGTCAAGGGCTACAACAAAAATACAGCCCAATCTAGTAGCCAGTCCACGTATATTAAAAGAAAACAAAACAAGATAAGACTCAGTGAGCAAAGATAGAATAAATCACTAGTATATCTTAGTGATGGCTCAGAGACAGCAGTTGATACCAAACCACATAAAGAAGCAGACCATGAATGCTTCTACAACCACCCAAACAAAACAATCAAAATCTTTCCCAACTGAAGATACAATCCTGGAATTATCAGATACAGAACATAAAAAACTAATTTACAGAATGCTTCAATACATCAGGGATGACCTCAGAAATGAAATAAGGCAAACTGCAGAAAAAGCCAAGGAACACACTGATGAAACTGTTGAAGAACTCAAAAAGATTATTCAAGAACATAGTGGAAAAATTAATAAGTTGCAAGAATCCATAGAGAGACAGCATGTAGAAATCCAAAAGATTAACAATAAAATTACAGAATTAGACAACACAATAGGAAGTCAGAGGAACAGACTCAAGCAAATAGAATGCAGAGTGGGAAATCTGGAGGACCAGGGAATTAACACCAACATAGCTGAAAAAAAAATCAGATAAAAGAATTAAAAAAATGAAGAAACCCTAAGAATCATGTGGGACTCTATCAAGGAGGATAACTTGCGTGTGATTGGAGTCCCAGAACAGGGAGGGAGGACAGAAAACAGAGAAAATAGTTGAAGATCTGCTGACAGAAAACTTCCCTGACATCATGAAAGACGAAAGGATATCTATCCAAGATACTCATCGAAACCCATTTAAGATTGATCCAAAAAGAAAAACACCAAGACATATTATCATTAAACTTGCCAAAACCAAAGATAATCAGAAAATTTTAAAAGCAGCCAGGGAGAAAAGAAAGGTCTCCTTCAAGGGAGAATCAATACGAATAAGTTCAGACTACTCAGCAGAAACCATGCAGGCAAGAAGGCAATGGGATGACATATACAGAGCACTGAAGGAGAAAAACTGGCAGGAAAGGATCATATATCCAGCAAAACTCTCTCTGAAATATGAAGGCGAAATTAAGGTATTTACAGATAAACACAAGCTTAGAGAATCTGCAAAAGCCAAACCAAGGCTACAAAAAATACTAAAGGAAATTGTTTGGTCAGAAAACCAATAATATCAAATACCAGCACAACACAAGTTCACAGAACAGAACATCCTGATATCAACTCAAATAGGGAAATCATAAAAACAAATTAAGATTAATTAAAAAAAAAGGCTCAAAACAGGGAATCATTGAAGTCAATATGTAAAAGATCACAATAATCAAAAAGAGGGACTAAATACAGGTGGCCTAGAACTGTCATATGGAGAGGGATACAAGGCAATACAGGACAATACAAGTAAGGTTTTTACTTAGAAAAATAGAGGTAAATATTAAGGTAACCCCAAAGAGGTATAACAACTCCATAACTCAAAATAAAAGCCAAGAAAAATGTAACGACTCAACAAACATAAAGTCGATTACTATGAAAATGAGAATCTCACAATTTACAAAGAAAAACGTCTCAGCACAAAAAAGTAAGTGGAAAAATGAAATTGTCAACAACACACATAAAAAGGCATCAAAATGACAACGCTAAGCACTTATTTATGTATAATTACGCTGAATGTAAATGAACTAAATGCACCAATAAAGAGACAGAGAGTCTCGGACTGGATAAAGAAACACGATCCGTCTATATGCTGCCTACAAGAGACACACCTTAGACTTAGAGACACAAACAAACTAAAACTCAAAGGATGGAAAAAAATATATCAAGCAAACAATAAGCAAAAAAGAAGAGGAGTAGCAATATTAATTTCTGACAAAATAGACATTAAAGTTAAATTCACCACAAAGGATAAAGAAGGACACTACATAATGATAAAAGGGACAATTGATCAGGAAGATATAATCATATTAAATATTTACGCACCCACTGACAGGGATGCAAGATACATAAAACAATTTTTAACAGAACTGAAAAGTGAGATAGACACCTCCACAATTATAGTAGGAGACTTCAACACACCACTTTCGGAGAAGGACAGGACATCCAGTAAGAAGCTCAATAGAGACACGGAAGACCTACTTACAACCATCAACCAACTTGACCTCATTGACTTATACAGAACTCTCCACTCAACTGCTGCAAATTATACTTTTTTTTCTAGCACACGTGGAACATTCTCTAGAATAGACCACATATTAGGTCATAAAACAAACCTTTGCAGAATCCAAAACATCGAAATATTACAAAGCATCTTCTCAGACCACAAGGCCATAAAAGTGGAAACCAATAACGAAAAACTAGGGAAAAGAAATCAAATACTTGGAAACCGAACAATACCCTCCTGAAAAAAGACTGGGTTATAGAAGACATTAAGGAGGGAATAAGGAAATTCATAGAATGCAATGAGAATGAAAATACTTCCTACCAAAACCTCTGGGACACAGCAAAAGCAGTGCTCAGAGGCCAATTTATATCGATAAATGCACACATACAAAAAGAAGAAAGAGCCAAAATCAGAGAACTGTCCCTACAACTTGAACAAATAGAAAGTGAGCAACAAAAGAATCCATCAGGCACCAGAAGAAAACAAATAATAAAAATGAGAGCTGAACTAAATGAATTAGAGAATGGAAAAACAATTGAAAGAATTAACAAAGCCAAAAGCTGGTTCTTTGAAAAAATTAACAAAATTGATAAACCATTGGCTAGACTGACTAAAGAAATACAGGAAAGGAAACAAATAACCCGAATAAGAAACGAGAAGGGCCACATCACAACAGACCCAACTGAAATTAAAAGAATCATATCAGATTATTAGGAAAAATTGTACTCTAACAAATTTGCAAACCTAGAAGAAATGGATGAATTCCTGGAAAAACACTACCTACCTAAACTAACACAATCAGAAGTAGAACAACTAAATAGACCCATAACAAAAAAAGAGATTGAAACGGTAATCAAAAAACTTCCAACAAAAAAAAACCCTGGCCCGGATGGCTATCCTGCAGAGTTCTACCAAACTTTCAGAGAAGAGTTAACACCACTACTACTAAAGGTATTTCAAAGCATAGAAAATGACGGAATACTACCTAACTCATTTTATGAAGCCACCATATCTCTGATACCAAAACCAGGTAAAGACATCACAAAAAGAGAAAATTACAGACCTATATCCCTCGTGAACATAAATGCAAAAATCCTCAACAAAATTCTAGCCAATAGAACTCAACAACATAACAAAAAAATAATTCACCATGATCAAGTGGGATTTATACCAGGTATGCAAGGCTGGTTTAATATTAGAAAAACCATTAACGTAATCCACCATATAAATAAAAGAAAAGACAAAAACCACAAGATCTTATGAATTGATGCAGAAAAGTCATTTGACAAAGTCGAGCACCAGTTTATGATAAAAACTCTCACCAAAATAGGAATTGAGGGAAAATTCCTCAACATAATAAAGGGCATCTAAGCAAAGCCAACAGCCAACATCACTCTAAATGGAGAGAGCCTGAAAACATTTCCCTTGAGAACGGGAACCAGACAAGGATGTCCTTTATCACCGCTCTTATTCAACATTGTGCTAGAAGTCCTAGCCAGAGCAATTAGGCTAGACAAAGAAATAAAGGGCATCAGGATTGGCAAAGAGGAAGTGAAATTATCTCTATTTGCAGATGACATGATCTTATACACAGAAAACCCTAAGGAATCCTCCAGAAAACTACTGAAACCAATAGAAGAGTTTGGCAGAGTCTCGGGTTATAAGATAAACATACAAAAATCACTTGGATTCCTCCACATCAATAAAAAAAACATCGAAGAGGAAATCACCAGATCAATACCATTCACAGTAGCCCCCAAGAAGATAAAATACTTAGGAATAAATCTTACCAAAGATGTAAAAGACCTATACAAAGAAAACTACAAAGTACTAGTGCAAGAAATTAAAAAGGACCTACTTACGTGGAAAAACATACCTTGCTCATGGATAGGAAGACTTAACATAATAAAAATGTCTATTCTACCAAAAGCCATCTATACATACAATGCACTTCCGATCCAAATTCCAATGTCATTTTTTAATGTGATAGAGAAACAAATCACAACTTCATATGGAAGGGAAAGAAGCCTCGGATAAGCAAAGCATTACTGAAAAAGAAGAAGAAAGTGGGAGGCCTCACTCTACCTGATTTCAGAACCTATTATACAGCCACAGTAGTCAAAACAGCCTGGTACTGGTACAACAACAGACACATAGACCAGTGGAACAGAATTGAGAACCCAGACATAAATCCATCCACATATGAGCAGCTGATATTTGACAAAGGCCCAGTGCCAGTTAATTGGGGAAAAGACAGTCTTTTTAACAAATGGTGCTGGCATAACTGGATATCCATTTGCAAAAAAATGAAACAGGACCCATACCTCACACCATGCACAAAAACTAACTCCAGGTGGATCAAAGACCTAAACATAAAGACTAAAACGATAAAGATCATGGAAGAAAAAATAGGGATAATGTTAGGAGCCCTAATACAAGGCATAAACACAACACAAAACATTACCCAAAATGATGAAGAGAAACCAGATAACTGGGAGCTCCTAAAAATCAAACACCTATGCTCATCTAAAGACTTCACCAAAAGAATAAAAAGACCACCTACCGACTGGGAAAGAATTTTCAGCTCTGACATCTCCGACCAGCGCCTGATCTCTAAAATCTATGTGATTCTATTAAAACTCAACCACTAAAAGACAAACAACCCAATCAAGAAGTGGGCAAAGGATATGAACCTACACTTCACTAAAGAAGATGTTCAGGCAGCCAACAGATACATGAGAAAATGCTCTCGATCATTAGCCATTAGAGAAATGCAAATTAAAACTATGATGAGATTCCATCTCACTCCAACAAGGCAGGCATTATTCCAAAAAACACAAAATAGTAAATGTTGGAGAGGCTGCGGAGAGATTGGAACTCTTATACACTGCTGGTGGGAATGTAAAATGGTACAACCACTTTGGAAATCTATCTGGCGTTATCTTAAACAGTTAGAAATAGAACTACCATACAACCCAGAAATCCCACTCCTTGGAATATACCCTAGAGAAATAAGAGCCTTCACACAAACAGATATATGCACACCCATGTTTATTGCAGCTCTGTTTACAGTAGCAAAAAGCTGGAAGCAACCAAGTTGTCCATCAACGGATGAATGGTTAAATAAATTGTGGTATATCCATACAATGGAATACTACACATTGTTAAAAAAGTGACTAATCTGTGAAACATTTCATAACATGGAGGAACCTGGAAGGCATTATGCTGAGTGAAATTAGTCAGAGGCAAAAGGACAAATATTGTATAAGACCACTATTATAAGATCTTGAGAAATAGTATAAACTGAGAAGAACACATACTTTTGTGGTTACGAAGGGGAGAGGGAGGGAGGGTGGGAGAGGGTTTTTTACTGATTAATTAGTAGATAAGAACTGCTTTAGGTGAGGGGAAGGACAGTACTCCATACATGGAAGGTCAGCTCAGCTGGACTGGACCAAAAGCAAAGAAGTTTCCAGAATAAAATGAATGCTTCAAAGGTCAGTGGAGCAAGGGCGGGGGTTTGGAAACCATGGTTTACGGGGACTTCTAAGTTAATTGGCAAAATAATTCTATTATGAAAACATTCTGCATCCCACTTTGAAATGTGGCGTCTGGGGTCTTAAATGCTAACAAGCAGCCATCTAAGATGCATCAGTTTCTCTCAACCCACCTGGATCAAAGGAGAATGAAGAACACCAAGGTCACACGATAACTAAGAGCCCAAGAGACAGAAAGGGCCACATGAACCAGAGACCTACATCATCCTGAGACCAGAAGAAAGAGTTGGTGCTCGGCCACAATCGATGACTGCCCTGACAGGGAGCACAACAGAGAACCCCTTAGGGAGCAGGAGATCAGTGGGATGCAGACCCCAAATTCTCACAAAAAGACCATACTTAATGGTCTGACTGAGACTAGAGGAATCCTGGTGGTCATGGTCCCCAAACTTTCTGTTGGCCCAGGACAGGAACCATTCGCGAAGACAACTCATCAGAGATGAAAGGGACTGGACAGTGGGTAGGAGAGAGATGCTGATGAAGAGTGAGCTAATTATTTCAGGTGGAAACTTGAGACTGTGTTGGCATCTCCTATCTGCAGGGGGAATGGGAGGATAGAGAAAGTTGGAAGCTGGCAAAATTGTCATGAAAGGAGAGACTGGAAGTGCTGACTCATTAGGGGGAGAGCAAGTGGGAGTATGGAGTAAGGTGTATATAAACTTATATGTGACAGTCTGACTTGATTTGTAAAAGTTCACTTGAAGCTCAATAAAAGTTAATAAAAAAATAAATAAAAAACTATGATGGTCGTAGCAAGGCCCGTTTGTGCATACTCAGGGTGGGAGAAAAACATTTGTTTTAAAAATGTCCCTTTACAGTGTCTTTGAAATAGCCCCTCTGCCCTTATCCATTCCTGTGGTTCAGAATGAATACGTTGTCTTTGTAGGTATATTTGGGGTGTGAACTTAGAAGATTCATACAAATTGTCTCTAAGAGTTTACAGTTCTGTGATATGGAGCTATTTAGGTGCTTCCTAGATTATCATGTAAACTGAGAAGAAGATTTGAAAATGGAATACAATAGTGTCACTTAATGTACATATTACATGGAAAGAATTGAATGAATGGTAAGGAAGGTTAAATTTTAATACCAAAAGAAAAATTTATCTATTTGATATACTAAAATGCTTGCTGTTGGACCAGTGTATCTAAAGGATCAATAATACCACGAAGTAGACAGGTAATTTGGTTTCACCCTTGTTTGGTTTTGAATTACATCTTTGGAACTAGTTTATGAATTACCTGGATTTAACTTCACAAAGCTTTTTCCTATCAGATGATTTTCAGAAGTTTCCTGAGATGCATTTTAAATTGGGGGAAGCATTTTATTTTATAGATATACTGTACATAAGATCAGGTTTTCTCTGTATCTTATCATCTGGGAATAGGCATAGTTTTACTTCTTTCTTACCAATTTGTAGTTGTTGTTGTTAGGTGCTGTTGTGTCGGTTTGGACTCATAGTGACCCTATGAACAACAGAATGAAATACTTCCCAGTCCTGCACCATCATCACAATCATTGTTACGGTTGTTCTCATTGTTGCATCCACTGTGTCAATCCATCTCATTAATGGTCTTCCTATTTTGTGCTGCCCCTCTAGTTTACCAAGCATGATGTCCTTCCCAGGGACTAGTCCAAAGTATGTAAACTGAAGTTCACCATCCTTCTTTGTAATAAGTCTTCTGGCTGTATTTCTCCAAGAGAGATTTGTTTGTTCTTCTGGCAGTCAGTGATATATCCAATATTCTTTGCCAGCATTGCAATACAAATGCATCAACTCTTCTTTGGTCTTCCTTATTCATTGTTCAGTTTTCACATGCATATGGGGCCATTGAACACTTCATGGCTTAGGTCAGGCACACCTTTGTCCTTAAAGTGGTATCTTTGCTTTTGAACACTTTAAAGAGGTTTTTTGCAGCAATTTGCCCAATGCTATGCATAGTTTGATTTCTTGACCACTGCTTTAATGGGTGCTAATGGTGGATCCAAGTAAAATGAAATCCTTGATAACTTAAATCTTTTCTCCACTTACCATTGTCATGCTTACTGGTCCAGGTTTGAAGGGTTTTGTGTGTGTGTGTGTGTGTGTCCTGTTGTGATCCATCCTGCAGGCAGTGCTGTTTCATCTTCATCAGTAAGTGCTTCAAGTTTTCTTCACATTCAGAGAGCAGGGCTGTATCATCTGCATATTGCAAGCTGTTAATGAGTCTTCCTCCAGTCCTGATGCCTCGTTCTTCTGCATTTAATCCAACTTCTTGGATTATTTGCTCAGCACACAGTTTGAATAAGTGTGGTGAAATAATACAACCTTAATGCATACCTTTCCTGGCTTTAAACCACTCGGTATCCACTTGTTCTGATGGAACGACTACCTCTTGGTCTATGTATGGGTTCCTCATGAGCATAAGTAAGTGTTCTGGAATTCCCATTCTTCACAATCTTATCCATAATGTTTTATGATTCACACAGCCGAGGCATTTGCATAGTCAGTAAATCACAGGTAAACATCTTTCTGGTATTCCCTTCTTTCAGCCGGGATCCTTCTGATATCAGTAATGATATCTCTTGTTCTACATCCTCTTCTGAATCCAGCTTGAATTTCTGGCAGTTTTCTGATGATGTGCTGCCATAATTACATTCTAATGATCTTCAGCAATCTTTTACTTGTGTGTGGTATCAATGATAATTTTTACACTCTGTTGGTTCATCTTTCTTTGGAATGGGTAAAAATACAGATCTCTTTCAGTCTGTTGGCCAGGCAGCTGTCTTCCAAATTTCTTGACATAGACTAGTGAGCACATCCAGCCCTGTATCTGTTTACTGAAACATCTCAAATGGTATTTCGTCAATTCCTGGAGTCTTGTTTTTTGCCAATGCTTTCAGTGCAGTTTGGACCTCTTCCTTCAGTACCTTTGGTTCTTGATCATATGCTACATCCTGAAACAGTTGAAAGCTGACCAATTATTTTGGGTACAGTGACTTTGTGTATTCCTTCTATCTTCTTTTCATGTTTCCTGCACTATTTAATATTTTCCCCCATGGAATGTTTCACAATGCAACTTGAGGGTTGAATTTTTTCTTCTGTTCTTTCAGCTTGAGAAGTGCCTGGGGTTTTCTCCCATTTGGTTTCTACCTCTAAGTCTTTGCACATTTCATTATAATATTTTACTGTATCTTCTCCAGCCGCCACTTGAAATCTTCTGTTCAGCTCTTTCACTTTGTAATTTTTTTCTTTCGTTTTAGCACCTCTATGTTCAAGACCAAGTTTCAGAGTCCCTTCTGACATCCCTCTGGTCTTCTGTTTCTTTCCTGTCTTTTTAATGTCCTCTTACTTTCATCACGTATGATGGCCTTGGTGTCATTCCACAACTCATCTTGTCTTAGATCACTAGTGTTCAATGCATCAAATCTGTTATTGAGATGGTCCCTAAATTCAGGTGGGAGAAGCTCAAGGTCATAATTTGGATCTCATGGACTTCTAGTTTTCTTCAACTTGAACTTGCATGGGATCGATTGATGGTTTGTACCACAGTCAGCCCACGGCCTTGTTCTGACCGATGATGTTGAGCTTGTCCATCATCTTTTCCACTGATGTACTTTGTTCAATTCCTGTGTATTCCATCTAGTGAGATCCATGTGTATAATTAGTCACCATTTATGTTGTAAAAAGGTTTTTCGAATGAAGAAGTTTTTGGTCTTGCAAAATTCTATCATGCGAACCTGGCACCATTTCTCTCTCCCAGGCTATATTTTCCAACTACTGATCCTTCTTCATTTCCAACTTTCAAATTCGAATCACCAGTAATTAATAATGCATCTTGCTTACATATTTGCTCAATTGAGACTGCAGAAGTTGTTAGAATCTTGAATTTCTTCATCTTTTGTTTTCATGGTTTGTGTGTAAATTTGAATAATAGTCATATAAACTGGTCTTCTTGTAGACGTACGGATGTTACCCTGTCACTGACAGCGTTGTCCTTTGGGATATATTTAGAAATGCTCCTTTTGATGAAAGCAACACGATTCTTCTTCAATTGTCATTCCAGGCATAGTAGGCCACATGATTGCCTGATTTACAGTGGCCAATACCAGTCCTTTTCAGCTTTCAGATTCCCAGGATATTGATCTTTATGCATTTCATTTTTGAGGACTTACTATTTTCCTAGATTCATACTTGCTGCCTCTTATGGTTTTATTATTAATGGATGTTTGCAGCTGTTTTTTCTAATTTTCACACATGCCACATCAGCAAATCAAGGTCCTGAAAGCTTGACTCTGCCCATGTCATTAAGTACAACTCTACTTTTAGGAGGAGCTCTTTCTCAGTTGTACTTTGAATGCCTTCCAATATGAAGGGCACATCTTCCGGCAATACATCAGACAATGTGCCGCTGCTATTTGTAAGGTTTTCACTGGTCAGCACTGGTCAGTTTATTCAGAAATAAATTGCCATGTCTTTCTTCCTAGTCAGTGTTCATCTGGAAGCTTGTTGAAAGTTATTCACCAAGGGTGACCCTGCTGGTATTTGAAATACCAGTTGCAAAACTGCCAGTATCACAGCAACATGCAATCCACCACAGTATGACAAACTGACAGACACATGGTGGCCTTACCAATTTGGAGGCCCTTCACTTCTTTTCCTTGCCTTATTGTTGTAGCCAGGACTTCCAGGACAATGTTGAACAAGAGTGGTGATAAAGGCATCTTTGTCTGGTTTCTGTTCTCAAGGGGAATGCTTTCAGTAACTTAGTGAGTGTATTTTAAGGTACTGGAGATAGTTCAAGTATTAACTTTCAAGAAATAAAAACTCAGAAGTTTAAGTAGCAGTTTCTTAATTTTTTTTAATGCTGTCTTTAATGTAGCATTTTTTTCTTATAATTTTTATTGAGCTTTAAGTGAACGTTTACAAATCAAGTCAGTCTGTCACATACAAGCCTATATACACCTTACTCCACACTCCCCACTTACTCTCCCCCTAATGAGTCAGCACTTCCAGTCTCTCCTTTGTGAGAATTTCGCGAGTTTCTAATCCTCTCTACCCTCCTATCTCCCCTCCAGACAGGAGATGCCAACACAGTCTCAAGTGTCCACCTGATACAAGTAGCTCACTCTTCATCAGCATCTCTCTCCAACCCGTTGTCCAGTCCCTTCCATGTCTGATGAGTTGTCTTCGGGAATGGTTCCTGCCCTGGGCCAACAGAAGGTTTGGGGACCATGACCACCAGGATTCCTCTAGTCTCAGTCAGACCATTAAGTATGGTCTTTTTATGAGAATATGGGGTCTGCACCCCACTGATCTCCTGCTCCCTAAGGGGCTTTCTGTTCTGCTGTCAGGGCAGTCATCAGTTGTGGCCAGGCACCATCTAGTTCTTCTGGTCTCAGGATGATGTAAGTCTCTGGTTCATGTGGTCCCTTCTGACCCTTGGGCTCTTAGTTATCGTGTGACCTTGGTGTTCTTCATTCTCCTTTGATCCAGGTGTGTTGAGAACAATTGATGCATCTTAGATGGCCGCTTGTTAGCATTTAAGACCCCAGACGCCACATTTCAAAGTGGGATGCAGAATGTTTTCATAGCAGACTTATTTTGCCAATTGACTTAGTAGTCCCCTTAAGCCATAGTCCCCTAACCCCCGCCCTTGCTCTGCTGACCTTGAAGCATTCAGTGTATCTCGGAAATTTCTTTGCTTTTGGTCCAGTCCAGTTGAGCTGACCTTCCGTGTATTGAGTATTGTCCTTCCCTTCACCTAAAGTAGTCCTTATCTACTGACTTATCAGTAAATAACCGTCTCCCACCCTCCCTCCCTCTCCCTCTCGTAACCACAAAAGTATGTGTTCTTCTCAGTTTATACTATTTCTCAAGATCTTATAATAGTGGTCTTATACAATATTTGTCCTTTTGCCTCTGACTAATTTCACTCAGCATAATGCCTTCCAGGTTCCTCCATGTTATGAAATGTTTCACAGATTCGTCACTGTTCTTTATTGATGAGTAGTATTCCATTGTGTGAATATGCCACAATTTATTTAACCACTCATCCATTGATGGACACCTTGGTTGCTTCCAGCTTTTTGCTATTGTAAACAGAGCTGCAATAAACATGGGTGTGCATATATCTGTTTGTGTGAAGGCTCTTATTTCTCTAGGGTATATTCCAAGGAGTGGGATTTCTGGGTTGTATGGTAGTTCTATTTCTAACTGTTTAAGATAACGCCAGATAGATTTCCAAAGTGGTTGTACCATTTTACATTCCCACCAGCAGTGTATAAGAGTTCCAATCTCTCCACAGCCTCTCCAACGTTTATTATTTTGTGTTTTTTGGATTAATGCCAGCCTTGTTGGATTGAGATGGAATCTCATCGTAGTTTTAATTTGCATTTCTCTAATGGCTAATGATCGAGAGCATTTTCTCATGTATCTGTTGGCTGCCTGAATATCTTCTTTAGTGAAGTGCAGGTTCTTATCCTTTGCCCACTTTTTGATTTGTTGTTTGTCTTTTTGTGGTTGAGTTTTGACAGAATCATATAGATTTTAGAGATCAGGAGCTGGTCGGAGATGTCATAGCCGAAAATTCTTTCCCAATCTGTAGGTGGTCTTTTTACTCTTTTGGTGAAGTGTTTACATGAGCATAGGTGTTTGATTTTTAGGAGTTCCCAGTTATCTGGTTTCTTTTCGTCATTTTTTGTAATGTCTTGTATTCTGTTTATACCTTGTTATAGGGCTCCTAACGTTGTCCCTATTTTTTCTTCCATGATCTTTATAGTCTTAGTCTTTATGTTTAGGTCTTTGATCCACTTGGAGTTAGTTTTGTGCTTCGTGTGAGGTATAGGTCCTGTTTCATTTTTTTGCAAATGGATATCCAGTTATGCCAGCACCATTAGTTAAAAAGACTATCTTTTCCCCAATTAACTGACACTGGGCCTTTGTCAAATATCAGCTGCTCATATATGGATGGATTTATATCTGGGTTCTCAATTCTGTTCCATTGGTCTATGTGCCTGTTGTTGTACCAGTACCAGGTTGTTTTGACTACTGTGACTGTATAATAGGTTCTAAAATCAGGTAGAGTGAGGCCTCTCACTTTCTTCTTCTTTTTCAGTAATGCTTTACTTATCTGAGGCTTCTTTCCCTTCCATATGAAGTTGGTGATTTGTTTCTCCATCTCGTTAAAAAATGTCATTGGAATTTGGATCGGAAGTGCATTGTATGTATAGATGGCTTTTGGTAAAATAGACATTTTTACTATGTTAAGTCTTCCTATCCATGAGCAAAGTATGTTTTTCCACGTAAGCTGGTCCTTTTTAATTTCTTGTTGTAGTACTTTATAGTTTTCTTTGTATAGGTCTTTTACATCTTTGGTAAGATTTATTCCTAAGTATTTTATCTTCTTGGGGGCTATTGATTTGGTGATTTCCTCTTTGATGTTCTTTTTGTTGATGTGGAGGAATCCAAGTGATTTTTGTATGTTTATCTTATAACCTGAGACTCTGCCAAACTCTTCTATTAGTTTCAGTAGTTTTCTGGAGGATTCCTTAGGGTTTTCTGTGTATAAGACCATGTCATCTACAAATAGAGATAATTTTACATCCTCCTTGCCAACCCGGATACCCTTTATTTCTTTATCTACCCTAATTGTTCTGGCTAGGACTTTTAGCACAATGTTGAATAAGAGCGGTGATAAAGGGCATCCTTGTCTGGTTCCCGTTCTCAAGGGAAATGCTTTCAGCCTCTCTCCATTTAGAGTGATGTTGGCTGTTGGCTTTGCATAAATAGATGCCCTTTATTATGTTGAGGAATTTTCCTTCAATTCTTATTTTGGTGAGAGTTTTTATCATAAATGGGTGTTGGACTTTGTCAAATGACTTTTCTGCATCAATTGATAAGATCATGTGGTTTTTTTCTTTTGTTTTATTTATATGGTGGATTACATTAATGGTTTTTCTAATATTAAACTATCCTTGCATACCTGGTATAAATCCCACTTGGTCGTGGTGGATTATTTTTTTGATATGTTGTTGAATTCTATTGGCTAGAATTTTGTTGAGGATTTTTGCATCTATGTTCATGAAGAGTATAGGTCTGTAATTTTCTTTTTTTTGTGATGCCTTTACCTGGTTTTGGTATCAGGGATATGGTGGCTTCATAGAATGAGTTAGGCAGTATTCTGTCATTTTCTATGCTTTGAAATACCTTTAGTAGTAGTGGTGTTAACTCTTCTCTGAAAGTTTGGTAGAGCTCTGCAGTAAAGTTGTCCGGGTCAGGGCTTTTTTTGTTGGGAGTTTTTGGATTACCGTTTCAATCTCTTTTTTTGTTATGGGTCTATTTAGTTGTTCTACTTTTGATTGTGTTAGTTTAGGTAGGTAGTGTTTTTCCAGGAATTCATCCATTTCTTCTAGGTTTTCAAATTTGTTAGAGTACAATTTTTCGTAATAATCTGATTCTTTTAATTTCAGTTGGGTCTGTTGTGATGTGGCCCATCTCGTTTCTTATTCGGGTTATTTGTTTCCTTTCCTGTATTTCTTTAGTCAGTCTGGCCAATGGTTTATCAATTTTGTTAATTTTTCAAAGAACCAGCTTTTGGCTTTGTTAATTCTTTCAATTGTTTTTCCATTCTCTAATTCATTTAGTTCAGCTCTAATTTTTATTATTTGTTTTCTTCTGGAGCCTGATGGATTCTTTTGTTGCTCACTTTCTATTTGTTCAAGTTTCTTCTGGTGCCTGATGGATTCTTTTATTGCTCACTTTCTATTTGTTCAAGTTGATGGATTCTTTTGTTGCTCACTTTCTGTTTGTTCAAGTTGATTTTGGCTCTTTCTTCTTTTTGTGTGTGTGCATTTATTGATATAAATTGGCCTCTGAGCACT
Source organism: Loxodonta africana (assembly GCF_030014295.1). Lineage (NCBI taxonomy): Eukaryota > Metazoa > Chordata > Mammalia > Proboscidea > Elephantidae > Loxodonta > Loxodonta africana. The sequence continues at coordinate 86,558,903 of NC_087346.1, forward strand.
GCTTTTGCTGTGTCCCAGAGGTTTTGATAGGAAGTATTTTCATTCTCATTGCATTCTATGGATTTCTTTATTCCCTCCATAATGTCTTCTATAACCCAGACTTTTTTCAGCAGGGTATTGTTCAGTTTCTAAATATTTGATTTCTTTTCCTTCATTTTTCTGTTATTGATTTCCACTTTTATGGCCTTGTGGTCTGAGAAGATGCTTTGTAATATCTCTATGTTTTGAATTCTGCAAAGGTTTGTTTTATGACCTAACATGTGATCTATTCTAGAGAATGTTCCATGCGCACTAGAAAAAAAAGTATACTTTGTAGCAGTTGGGTGGAGAGTTGTGTATAAGTCAATTAGGTCAAGTTGGTTGATTGTTGTAATTAGGTCTTCCGTGTCTCTATTGAGCTTCTTACTGGATGTCCTGTCCTTCTCCGAAAGTGGTGTGTTGAAGTCTCCTACTATAATTTTGGAGGTGTCATCTCACTTTTCAGTTCTGTTAAAATTTTTTTTATGTCTCTTGCAGCCCTGTCATTGGGTGCATAAATATTTAATATAGCTATATCTTTCTGTTCAATTGTCCCTTTTATCATTATGTAGTTTCCTTCTTTATCCTTTGTGGTGGATTTAACTTTGAAGTCTATTTTGTCAGAAATTAATATTGTTACTCCTGCTCTTTTTTGCTTGTTGTTTGCTTTATATATTTTTTTCGGTCCTTTGAGTTTTAGTTTGTGTCTCTAAGTCTAAGGTGTGTCTCTTGTAGGCAGCATAAAGACGGATTGTGTTTCTTTATCCAGTCTGAGACTGTTTCTTTATTCGTGTTTTTAGTCCATTTACATTCAGTGTAATTATAGATAAGTATGTGTTTATTGCTGTCATTTTGATGCATTTTTATGTGTGTTGTTGACAATTTCATTTTTCCACTTACTTTTTTGTGCTGAGTCGTTTTTCTTTGTAAATTGTGTGTTCCTCATTTTCATCGTAGTTGACTTTATGTTTGCTGAGACATTACGTTTTTCTTGGTTTTTATTTTGAGTTATAGAGTTGTTATACCTCTTTGTGGTTACCTTAATATTTACCCCTATTTTTCCAGGTAAAAACTTAAGTTTTATTGTCCTATATCGCCTTGTATCCCTCTCCATATGGCAGTTCTATGCCACCTGTATTTAGTCCCTCTTTTTGATTATTGTGATCTTTTACATATTGACTTCAATGATTCCCTGTTTTGAGCGTTTCTTTTTTTTTTTTTTAATTAATCTTAATTTGTTTTTGTGGTTTCCCTATTTGAGTTGATATCAGGATGCTCTGTTCTGTGACCTTGTGTTGTGCTGGTATTATTGGTTTTCTGAGCAAACAATTTCCTTTAGTATTTCTTGTAGCCTTGGTTTGGTTTTTTGCAAATTCTCTAAGCTTGTGTTTATCTGTAAATGTCTTAATTTCGCCTTCATATTTCAGAGAGAGTTTTGCTGGGTATATGATCCTTGGCTGCCAGTTTTTCTCCTTCACTGCTCTGTATACGTCGTCCCATTCCCTTCTTGCCTGCATGGGTTCTGCTGAGTAGTCTGAACTTATTCTTATTGATTCTCCATTTTCGGAGACCTTTCTTTTATCCCTGGCTGCTTTTGAAATTTTCTGTTTATCTTTGGTTTTGGCAAGTTTGATGATAATATGTCTTGGTGATTTTCTTTTTGGATCAATCTGAAATGGGGTTCGATGAGCATCTTGGATAGATATCTTTTCGTCTTTCCTGATGTCAGGGAAGTTTTCTGCCAACAGATCTTCAAATATTCTCTCTGTGTTTTCTGTTATCCCTCCCTGTTCTGGGACTCCAATCACATGCAAGTTATTCTTCTTGATAGAGTCCCACATGATTCTTAGGGTTTCTTTATGTTTTTTAATTCTTTTATCTGATTTTTTTTCAGATATATTAGTGTTAATTCCCTGGTCCTCCAGATTTCCCACTCTGCATTCTAATTGCTCAAGTCCACTCCTCTGACTTCCTATTGCGTTGTCTAATTCTGTAATTTTATTGTTAATCTTTTGGATTTCTACATGCTGTCTCTCTATGGATTCTTGCAACTTATTAATTTTTCCACTATGTTCTTGAATAATCTTTTTGAGTTCTTCAACTGTTTTATCAATTTGTTCCTTGGCTTTTTCTGCAGTTTGCCTTATTTCATTTCTGAGGTCATCCCTGATGTATTGAAGCATTCTGTAAATTAGTTTTTTAAATTCTGTATCTGATAATTCCAGGATTGTATCTTCATTTGGGAAAGATTTTGATTCTTTAGTTTGGGGAGTTGTAGAAGCACTCATGGTCTGCTTCTTTATGTGGTTTGATATCGACTGCTGTCTCCAAGCCATCACTAAGATATTGTAGCGATTTATTCTATCTTTGCTCACTGAGTCTTATCTTGTTTTGTTTTCTTTCAATAAACGTAGATGGGCTACTAGAATGTGCTGTCTTGATTGTTGTAGCCCTTGACTCACTTATGTCCTATTACCAGTTGGTTTGGGCTGTTACCAGATATATAAGCCTGAGTCCATTCACTATTCTTGAATAGAATTTGATTTTGGGTCATCAAGTGTGTGATGCAGACTGTCAGCTATCCACCTAGAGAAGTAGTGGTGATAGTTGTGTGCACCAGATTCGAGAAGCAGATGGGCTTCACACTCTGGTTGGGGGGGGCAGGATGTTGACAGGCTTCCCCCAAGTGTCAGTGAGGTAGGTGTGTCTCTATTCCTAAAGCACCTTGGTGGGTGGGCTCTGCAGCTGTACCTTAGGCCCCCAATGCAAGTACCTCTACAGATTGGTAGGTGTCACCCTCCTTACACCCCTAAGGTAGGAGGCTAGGTGGTCTGGGGGGAGCTTCAGCCCTCAGTTCCCTGTTTTGGGTTAGTGAGGGCTCTGTTGAATTTGCAGACATGTCAGACCTGAGAAACTTGTCTTTCTAGTAAATCTGCTAAAACAATTGCAGTCAGGTCCTTATCAGAAATACCTTTGCATTATAATAGTCACCTTGTTCCCTGTAGGGATGAAAGCCCAAGACTGTGGATCACATATGCTTGGCTGGAGCTGGTTCTGTGTTTTTAGTCCAACTAGGGAAGGATTTTTGGTCCCTGGGTTTTTTGTAGTTGCTTCTCTTAGGCCAGGAGAATGGGTTAGGAAAAGACCAAAAAAAAAAAAGGAAAAGAAAAACTGCAGAGCAGCTCTCCCTCTGGCTCAGGAAATTCCAATGTTAATGAAGTGGCCTGCGAAGGGGAGGGGAGGGTTCAGATAAATAGGAGAGAGTAGCACCCCAGAATATAGACAAAGTTACTTATCTTGCTTGGGATGACTGTTTTATCTGAGATTCCCGAGGGGCGCGTCCACTGTGTGTGCTGGCTGGGTAGAGATTGCCCCCGAGGGTCAGGCCCACCTTCCGTGCTTGTGCTGTCTCAGAAGTTGCGGTTAGTTCCTCAGCTCCCAGTCCAAAGCCCAGCGCCAAGATTCCCTGGCTGGGACGCTGCACTCCCGGCTCCAAAACCAGTCGCTGCCTCCCGGTGAGTTCTCCTCCTGTCAGCCGCGTCACTTCGCTGCCTGCGTGTACTAGCTGGGCTTCCCCCGAGGTCAGTTCAGGGGGCTAGGGCTGCGCCCCGTTTTTGTGCCATCTCAGGATGCCGTGCTCAGCTCCCCTGCACCCTGCCCAAAGCCCGGCGCCAAGCTTTCCTGACTGGGATGCTGGCTCCAGGCTCTGAAAACAGTCACTGCTTCCCCGTGGTTGTTCATTCTCAGGCTCTGTCACTCAGGTCAACTCTTTAAATCTGTGTTTGTTGGTCAGCGTTCGTAGATTGTCATGTATGTGATCGATTCACTTGTTTTTCCAAGTCTTTGTTGCCTGAGGGATCCGAGGTATCATCTACCTAGTCAGCCATCTTGGCCCTGCCTCCAATGTAGCATTTTTATCTGACTGTTATTTTACTTAAGGCAGCATATAGTTTTTATACCACTGTATACAACTTATAAGATTTCTTTAGATCCAATGAAGTTTAAGTAATGTATTTTTTTACATTATCTTGTATTGTTCATTACCTTGTATGATGTGAAGCTAAGAAGGTAATCTTTGATTTGTCCTTCATCCATTTTATAATGACATTTAAAAGTTTATTAGATTCCATATATTTTTAATTTTTATTTTTTTAGGAATAGAATTGTGCATAGTGGTGAAGATAATGGATTCTAGAGCCAGAATGTCTGCCGCTGTATTCTGTGTCTACCTACTACTAGTAATGTGATCTAAACCAAGTTATTTTACCAGTTGATGCCTCAGTTTTCTGTTTAGTAAAATAGGAATAATAGTATCTATCTCATAGGCTTGCTGTGAGAACTAAATGAGACCCGTAAAGTGTTTATGTCAGTGGCTAGCTAATAGTAAGCACTATGCAATTACTTTTTCTCTTAGTCAAACAATTTGGGTAGAACAGCATAAACATGTGAAATCTTGATAGGAAATTGGAGCATTTATTACACACAGTATACCTTTTGCATTGAAATAAACAGAGCATTTTGAAGTAACTTAATGTCATCTAAGTCAATGGCTAATTCAGAATAATTTGCTTAGGATGCGTTTTGGGTGTGGAGATTCTATGAATGGTCTGTTTACAGGAATACTATGTAAATTCTTTTTTTCCTTAATTGTGATTTAGGTGAAAGTTTACAGAGCAAATTAGTTTCTCCTTCAAAAATGTATACACAAATTGTTTTGTAGCATTCATTAGAATCCCGCATTGTGTCAGCACTCACCCCCTTTCCCTTTGCACCCCAGGTTTGCTATGGCCATTCTTCCCATTTCCTGTCCCTTCCCACCTCCTCATCTTTGTTCCTGGGTAGATGTTACCCATTCGATCTTGTATACCTGATTGCTCCAAGTAGCTCATTTCTCACTTGTATTATGGTTTTGCTTATAAAAAAGAAAAAAAAAACAGACCCATTACTGTGGAGTTGATTCTGACTCATAGTGATCCTATATAAGACAGAGTAGAACTGCTCCATGGAGTTTCCAAGAAGCACCTGGTGAATTCAAACTGCCGACGTTTTGTTTAGCATCCATAGCTTTTAACCACTATGCCACCACCGTTTGTCTTTTAGGCCTGCCTGAAAGGCAAACTTTGGATGCGGCTTCAGTTAGAAGGGGCCGTAGTCCTGGGGTCTCTCTAATCTCTGTCAGACTGGAATGTCTGGTCTTTTTTTGTGAATTTGATCATTTGTTCTAGATTTTTCTCTTGCTCTGTTTGGGATCCTCTGTTGTAATCTCAGTCAAAGCAGTTGGTAGTGGCATATGGGCCCCATTTTGTTCTTGTCTTGGAGACTGTGGTTCATGTGGTTCGTTAGTCTTTTGGACTAATTGCTCCTGTGAGTCTAGTTTTTTTTTTTTTTTCCCTCTACTTCGCTCAGGACTAGCGGAGACCAATAGTTGAACCTTAGATGGCAGTTGGCAAGCTTTTATGACCCCAGTCGCTCCTCACCAAAGAGGATGCAGAACATTGCCTTCAAGGACTGTGTTGGGCCTTTTGACCTAGATTTCCTGTGACTCTATGATCCTTTGACTTTGAGCCTGGGAAATACATCCTGAGAGGTGTTTGGTTATATCTAAGAAGTTTCCCCGACTGCACCACTTGAGTGCTCTATCGTCTACATTAATAGATGAGGAGCACCTGCGGTCATGTGTTTAGAAATTTCCATCAATGAACCTGTATGTGCTGGTGAGTGTGGTTTCTTACCCCATCCCTTACCTCTTGGCATATCCATCTCTCTATCATCTTTCTATGTATCCACTTGTACATTATTGTTTTTTGATTTTATTTTTACAGGATTGTCTATGCTATAATGGTTACCATAGTTGTCCATTATTTCTACTTTCTTCTCAGTGTCCTCTCTTACCTTTGTCTTGTTGTCCTGACTTCTCCCATATTGTCCATTGTCTTTCCTTTCACTGATATTAACTCGTGTCTACTATCTCTTTGTTAATTTTCACCCCTACTCCCATCCCTTTGATAGTTATGAAAGTCTTTTTTTTTTTCCTGTTTGTAAACCTTTTTTTGTTGTTACTTTATAAAAGTGGTCTCATACATTATTTGTCTTTTTGTGATTGTCTTATTTCACTCAGCATAATGCCCTCCAGATTCATTCGTGTTGTCAGATGTTTCATGGATTCATCATTATTCTTTACCATCACTTAGTATTCCATTATTCCCATGTATGTAGCAATTTGTTAATCTATTCATCTGTTGATGGGCACTTAGTTTGCTTCTACCTTTTTGCTATTGTGGATACTGATGCAATGAATATGGGTGTACATATGTCTATTTGGGTCATGGCTCTTATTTATTGTATATACGTATGTGTGGGATTTCTGGATCATATAATATTTCTATTTCTAGCTTTTTGAGGAAGTACCATACCATTTTCCATAGTGGCTGTATTTTTTTACATTCCCACCAGCAATGTTATAAGAGTTGCAATCTCCTCACATCCTTACCAACATTTGTTATTTTCTGCTTTTTGGTTGGTGCTAGTAATGTTGGGTGAGATGGTATCTACTTGTGGTTTTTCTTGCATCTTTCTAATTGCTAATGATCTCGAGCATTTCTTCATATGTTTGTTAGTAGCTTGAGCATCTTCTTTGGTGAAGTGTCTGTTCATATCATTTGCCCATTTTTTAATTGCATTATTTGTCTTTTTTGGTTGAGGTGTTGAAATTTTCCATAAATTTTAGAAATTAGACCATTGTTGGGTATGTTGTAGCTGAATTTTTTTTTCTGGTCTGTGTGTTCTCTATTTCCTTTTTGGAAAGGTTTTTGTTGAGCATAAATTTGTTTTTAATTTTTAGGAAGTTCCATTTATCTAGTTCATCCTTTTCTGTGGGTGCATTTTTAGTAATGTTAGGTAATCTTTTTATGCCATTTATTATGGCTCCATCAATGTCCCTATTTTTCTTCAGTAATATTTTATAATTTTTGGTTTTACATTTAGGTCTTTGATCAATTTTGAGTTAGTTTTTTGTATGGTGTGATTTATGAATCCTTTTTCATTTTTTTATAGGTAAACATTCAATTTTGTCAGCATCATTTGTTGGAGAGACAGTATCTTCTGCATTCAATAACCTTTAGTCTTTTTCGAAGTTTGGCTGTCCATTTACATCTGGCTTCTCAATTCTGTTCCATTTGTCTACATGTCTCTTATTGTTCCAGGACCAAGCTGTTTTAACTACCCTGGTTGTATAGTAGGCACTGAGATCAGGTAATGTGAGGCCTCCTACTTTGTTCTCCTATTTTAGTAAAGATTTACTTATTAAGGAACTCTTTCCCTTCCATAAAAAGTTATTGATTAATTTTTTCCATCTCCATGAAGAATGCTATTGGAATTTAGATCCAGATTGCCTTATATCTATATATCACTTTTGGTAGTATTGACATTTTCACAATGTTAAGTCTTTCTGTGCAAGAACATAGTATGTTTTTCCATTTATGTAGTCTCTTTTGGTTTCTTGAAATATTTCTTTGTATACATCTTTTTTATTCCTGGTTAGATTTATTCTTGAGTATTTTATCTTTTGGGTCTATTGTAAATGATAGTGTTTCCCTGATTTCCTTTTCACAATTCTCTTTGTTGATGAATACGAATCCAGCTGATTTTTGTGTGTTAATCTTGTATCCTGCCACTTTACAGAATGCTTCTATTAGTTCCAATAGCTTTCTTGTGGAGTCTTTAGTATTTTCTATGTATAGGATCATGTCATTTGTGAATAGGGTTACTTTCTCTTTTTCCTTGCCAGCGTAGATGCTTTCAGATTCTTTCCATTGAGGATAATGTTGGCTGTTTGTTTTGACTAAATTTCTTTTACTGTGTTGAGGTATTTCCCTTCTATTCCTATTTTGCTAAGAGTTTTTATCAGGAATGGGTGTTGGATTTTATCAAATGCCTTTTCATTATCGATTGATATGATCATGTGACTCTTTCCTTTGTTTTACTTATGTGGTGGATTATGTTGTTTGATTTTCTAGTGCTGAGCCAAACTTCCATGCCCGGTATGAATCCCACATGGCAGTGGTGTATTATTCTTTTTGTGTGATGTTGAATTCTCTTGACTAGAGTTTTGTTGAGAATTTTTGCATCTATTTTCATGTAGGATATTGGTCTGTAGTTTTCTTTTTTTAGTGGTGTCCTTGCCTGGCTTTGGTATTAGGGTTATGCTGGAGTCATACAATGAATTTGGGAGTATTCTTCCCTTTTCTATGTTCTGAAATAGGTTGAGCAGAATTGGTGTCAACAATTCTTGAAATTTTTGGTGGAATTCTCCACTCAAGCCCTCTGGACCAGGGCTTTATTTTTCATTTGTTATAACCCCTGCAACTACTTCTTTTGTAAGGGTCTGTTGAAATTGTCTGCCCCAGTTTGTGTTAATTTAGGCAGGTAGTGAGTTTCTAGAAATTTGCCCATTTCTTTTAGGTTTTCAAATTTGTTGCGTCACAGTTTATCTTAGTATTCTGTTATGATCCTTTGTATTTGAGTTCGTTTTGTTGTAATGTCGCCCAAATAATTTCTTTTTTAGGTTATTTGCATTTTCTCCTGTTTTTCTTCTGTCAGTTTGGCCAGTGGTTTGTCAATTTTATTAATCCTATAAAAAAAGCAGCTTTTAGTCTTCTCGATTGTTTCTATACTTTTTCTGTTTTCTCTTTTATTTTTTTCTCCTCTAATTTTTACTATTATTATTATTTTTTTTGTCATGACTGTGGGCTTTATTTGCTGCTCAGTTTCTAATCGTCCGAGTTTTAAGTTTAATGTTCTGATTTTTGTCCTTTCTTTTTTGATGAGTGCATTTATTCCTATAAATTGACCTTTGAAAGCTAATGTGCTCTTTTCCAAATGTTTTGGTATGTCGTGTTTTCATTCTCCTTTGATTTCAGGAATTTTTAATTTCATCTTTGTTTTCTTCTCTTATCTTGTGGTTTTTAAGCAGGATGTTATTTAGTTTGCATTTATTAGTTTTGTTTTTGTTTTTTTTCCTCACTCTGCCTGTTATTTATTTCTTCTTTTATAGCACTGTGGTTAGTGAAGATGCTTTCCATTATTTTGATGTTTGTGTGTGTTGATGCTTGCTTTGTGACCTAAAATGTGGTCTGTTCTGGAGAATGGCCCATGGGCATTGGAGAAGAATGTGTACTTCTCCGCATTTGGGTGATATGGTCTGAATATGTCTGTGAAGTTAGTTGATTGTGGTATTACGATCTTCTATGTCTTTGTTGAGTTTTCTTTCTAGGTGTTTTATCCTTTACTGAAAGTGATGTGTTAATGTCTCCTAGTATTATTGTAGAAGTGTCTGTGTCACTTTTCAGTGCTGTTGGAGTTTTTTTTTTTTTTAATGTGTTTTGGAGCTCTCTTTTTGGGTGCATTTATGTTTGTTATGGTTATATCCTCTTTGTGGTTTGACCCTTTAATCATTATATAATGTTCTTCCTTTTATAGTAATTTTGCTTTAAAATCTACTTTATCAGAGATAATATTGTCACTCCTGCTCTTCTTTGGTTATTGCTTGCTTGGTATTTCTTTTTCCACTCTTTAAGTTTTAGATTTTTTATATCTTTGGGCTAAGGTATATCTTGCAGACAGCATATTGATGGTCATATTTTTAATCCATTCTGTCACTCTATATCTCTTTACTTGTGCAATTAGGCCATTTATATTCCTTGTAATTATTGATAGGCATGAATTAATTGCTGTCGTTTTCTTAGGATTTGTGTGTGTGTGTGTGATGTTAACTGCTTCTTCATTCAACTTAATTTTCTGTGCTGATTTTTTTTGTTGTTTTTACTGTGGCTTGTCTTTTCATTTCCTTCATTGTTTTTGCTTTTCTGTGTGCTGAATCTTTATGATTTTCTTCTTTTATATGTTGATGGGTAGGTTTGTTAATCTTTTTTTGTGGTTCCCCTGAAATTTACCTTTGTCGTCCTAAGTTTAAAGTAGTAATTTATGTCTTGTGTCACCTTGATTTCCTCCTCACATGGTAGCTCTAAACCTGTACCTTTTTTTTCTTCTGCATATTTTGAAGTGGTCAGCAGTTATAGACTGACAGTCCTGGTTCCCTGTGTTCCAACTTTTAGCTTTATTTTGTTTTTGAGAATTCTTTATCTGGGTTGATATCCCAAGATATTGTCATCCACTTTAATCTCAGGTTGTTGTCTACTGTGTTGTTAATTTTCTTTCTGAAGGACTCCTTGTAATATTTCCTGTAGAGCTGGTTTGGCTTTTACAAATTCCTTTAATTTCTGCTTCTCTGGAAATGTCCTAATTTAGCCATCATATTTGAGGGATAATTTTGCTGGGTATATAATTCTTGTCTGGTGTTTTTTTTTGTTTGTTTTTTTTTCCTTAGTTTTATCAATGTCCCTTTGTAGGGAATCTTTCATTTTTTCCAAGCTGTTTTCAGGATTCTTTCTTTATCTTTGGTTTTGGAAAGTTTCATTTTGATGTATCTCAGTGTTCTAATAGGATCTACCCTGTATGGGGTTCATTGTGCTTCTGGTACAGTTATCTTCTCATCTTTCATTTTGTTAAGGATGTTTTCTGTCAGCATATCTTCAACAATTTTCTGTGTGCTTTTTTTTTTTTTTTTGACTCCTCCTCTTCCGTCTTTCCAGTCACACATAAGCCATTCCTCTTGATGGTGTCTTAGGCTTTCTTCATTTTTTTTTTTAATTGTTCCTTGAACAGGTTAGTATCAAGCAATTGGTCTTCCATTCTCTGACTTTGTCATCCATTGTTTCAAGTCTACTCCTTTGACTTTCCACTGAGTTGTCAATTTCTGCAATTTTATTGTAAATATTCTGGATTCTTAGTTGCTCTTTCTGTGTTGTTTCCATCTTTTTGTCATTTTGTTCTTGTATTGTTTTCCTGAATCCTTCTAGTGATTTGTCTGTATTTTCTTTGGTTTTGTCTGTGTTTTTCATAGTTTTGTCTTTGTTCCCCTTGATTTCTATGAGAACCCTATACATAAAAAAAAAAAAAAAAAAAAAAAATCCTTATCAGGAAGCTCCATTACATTTTCTTTTTCAGGGAGGATTTCTGGTTCTTTAATATGGACTTTTTCTGGGGCCATCTTACCTTGCCTTCTTAGGTGGTATTCTATGGTCTGCTACTCCAAGAAAGACTTTAAGGGATTATTGTATTTATTTTTAACTTGTATAATTGTTTGTTTGTACCTGTTGCTTTTTTTTTTTTTTTTTTTTGGTGTTTCTTGGCATGTGAGGCTGTAGTGGTGCTCTGGTTGCTGGACTGGCATGTTAGAGCCCTCTTTATGTATGCTTGGGTGAGTGGATTGGTAAGTACATGTGGGAGCTTTGGTCCCTGTTTACTGATCTTGCAGGATAGCTGAGTGTGGGTTGGTTGGGCTTTGGCTTCTGTCTGTCTTCAGTGTCATGGTCAAAAGTGAAAAATGAACTGCTCTGTGCAGATGAAGCAGGTGATGTGGTGGGTGGGGTGGGCAAGTGGTGGTGTGCTTGTTACCTCTCCCTGTTTGAAAGAGGGGTGTGGGTGGTAGAGGCATTCGCATAAGTACTCTACCTTCACCTCCTCCTGGGCAGGGGGAGGGAAGAAGTAACAGCAGGTGTGTGTTCACTCAGTCTCACTACATCTGTGTGTCTGGGTCTGGAAGCAGGAGGAAGGTTTAGTGGATGGGTATGCAGGCACTCACTCATCTTCTGCCCAGTGAGGGCCTTAGGTTGAATGCTTGTGTAGTTGTAGCTCTTCTGCCCCTTGTTGTGTGGGTTAAGGAATGGATTCGGGCCTTGCAGATGCATGCAAAGTGGTGTTACTTCCTGTCAGATGAATGGAGGGAGGAAATGGCTGTGGGGGTTAGGGAATGGAGTTGAACTTGGCAGATGCACACACAGAGGTGCTGTCTTGCATCAGGTGATGGGAGGGAGGAATTCACTGCAGGTGGATATGTGTACAGTAACATCTCTGCCGTTTGCTGGGTGGGTTAAGGGAATGGAGTAGAGCCTGGCAGCTTCATGCACTATGGTGCCAACTCATGTCAGGTGGGGGGAGGAAGAAAGCTCAGCTTAATGGATAGGGTTATATCTAGCAGATACATGACCAGGGGTGCTTCTCACATCAGGTGGAGGAGGAAGAAGGCTCAGCTTAATGGATAGGGTTACATCTAGCAGATACATGACCAGGGGTGCTTCTTCTTGTCAGGTGAGGGAAGGGAGGAAGAGGCTGCTGGTGGATGCACATGCAGTCATATTTCCTTTGCCCCTCATTGGCCAGGTTAATGGATGGAGGCTCACCTGGCAGTGCACACAGTGGTGACACCTCACATCAGTTTGTGGAGGGGAGAGGAAGGAAGGGGCTGTGTTGTGATGTGGGTACAGTTACAGTTCCTCTGCCCTCACTGAGTGGGTTAAGGGAGAGAGTTGAGCCTAATGGAAGAAAGCACAGTAGTGTAATCTACATCAGGTGGAGGGAGGTAGGAAGGGGCTATGGGGGATGCAAGCATAGTCACAGCACTTCTACCCTTCATTGGGTGGGTTAAGGGGTGCAGTTGCACTTGGCATATGCACACTCAGAGGTGCTGTCTTATGCCAGTTGGGGGGAGGAAGAAGAAGAGGTGGGTGAGCTCTGTCACCGCCCTGCTGCTGCTGCCCTCCACTGAGCTCTTGGGTGCGGAGTAGGTGGCAGATGGACATATGCACAGGGGCATGCCTACTTCAACTGTTTGTGTGGGCAAGGGGAAGTAGTGGATGGGGTTGGGTGAGATAGGGGGAAGAGCATAGGCTGGTGTTATGATCCCCCAATCAGGCAAGGTGGTTGAGGTCGGGGACTGTCTCTATAGCCTCTGATCAGGATGGAGTGTGGGGGACTGTGTTCGTCCAGCTTGGTTATGCGGGTGCTAGGGCACCTTGTGTCCACTGCAGCCAGAAAGTGGGATGTGTCATATTTTAAGGGCAAAGTTTCGGGGCGGGCTGCCCAGGGATGTGTTGAGTGAGAGAGCTTCTGCTGACAGTCTGTGAGTCCACTGTCTCATGCATGCACTCACCCCTGAGTTCAAGGGCTGCCACTCCTGAGTATCTCCAGTTCTTGATCTGGCACCCTCCCTTTCTCTGCTACTTTCCAAGTGTGTCTATAGAGGTTCTCTGCCCCTTTTGGTAAAGTTGTGAAGTTGCCTTTTTGTTTTCTTCATCCAAGGTAAATGCTGTCTTTCTCCTAATTCAGCTGCAGCAGGGTAGGATGACTGGCTGAGCCTCTCCATTCTGTGTCACTCCTCTTTCATCGGTTTCCTTATTCCTTCCAACTGGTGATCGGTTCAGTCCTTAGACTTTCTTTTTTTGTTATTCAGCATTTTTGGATTGTTATGTGCATCTGTTTTGCCTGGTTTTTTGGGTCTTTGGTGCAGGAAGATGCTATGGTGTGTGTGACAAAGTCACCATTTTTCCTCTGCCTCCTGGTAGACTCTTATTGAAGTGGTTCTCTCTTTTTTTTTTTTTAGCCTCCTTTCCAGGAATGGAACAGCCTCCACATCATCCATAGTATCAGCTTCATGCTCCACCTCTTCAAGCGCATCCGTCTTACTCAAATCTTCATCCAGTACCACGTGAACCAAGAGATAAATGAGTAGTAAGTGCTTGAGGCGGCAAAAGTGGGAGCGAACTACTTAAGTAGTTTAAATGTAGGAAATCTCAGATTATGTGGAGTGGTGGACTATTTCATATCTTAATTCAGGCTGTTTTGGTGTAATTCACAACTTGTTTTTATTTAAAATTCCTGATCATGGCCCTTTGGGTTATTTAGATAGACTATATTTGTTTTACTGATCAAATGACAAAGTTACTGCTTAAGTTTAAAACCCAGTGCCATCGAGTCAATTCCGACTCTTAGCGACCCTGTAGGACAGAGTAGAACTGCCCCATAGAGTTTCCAAGGAGCGCCTGGTGGATTCAAACTGCCGACCATTTTGTTAGCAGCCGTAGCACTTAACCACTACGCCACCAGGGTTTCCAGCTTAAGTTTAGGCAATTTATATAATTCCTATATATAACTCCTAGTTAAAGCTAGATATATACTACCTAGCATATTTTCATTCTCTATTTTCATCTCTAGTTACACGTTCTCCTCATTTGTTAACTACCACATATCTGACTTTTTCCATTTATGACAATAGTAAAAAATCTGATTATTTTGGGCATTAATGACATATGTCTGGCAGCAACAAAGGAGATATGCCAGGTCAGGGTAACACTGGATTCAATGGTTAAAGTCATAGGTTATCTTGGCTGGGTCACAATTCTGAGTGTTTTGGCAGTAACTTAATGTAAGTTATGTAGTTACGTGGTTTGAAGATTATGTATCGATGTAATTTGGCAGTTAATTGTAACAATATAATGTGGCAGTTATGTAATGATGCAGTTACCAGCCATTTTGTGATTTAATGTGGTTTTCCTCCATTTTTGCATTCACCAATTTTGCTTAATGATCTGGTCTTTAGAAACTTACCATGTCGATAAGTGAGGAGAGGGTGTATAACTCTGTAACTGATATTGCAAATGGGTATTTCTAAGCTTTTTATATATTGTGACTCAATTAACTTTCATAGGATAGATGATTCACATTAAGTTTGTTGACAGATATTTTCCCAACTCATTAATTTATTTATATTTTTATCAAATTTTGTTGTAACTGGTAACCACATGAATTGTTTCACCTCTCCTCTGCCTCTGGTTCTTCTAATGATGCTAGGAAATGGCAAACTGATGTTAAGAATTACAACAATTTCTAGTTTGTGGTTTCTTGGTGTTAATTATCCTAGTAGAACAGAGTTTTTTGTATTAATTTTTTTAAATAGTATTTTATTTTAAATAGTAGAAATTGTCCCCTGGCACTTGTTGAAAGACTAATTCACGTACATATTAGTTTGATAGCTTTGGACAGATAGTTTGGTTGTTAAAGTTCCATCTAAAATGTTGGAAGTTTGTTTTCCTGTCTTGAATGTGTCCTGAGTCAAGTAAGCATTCTTTTATGTTCTTGCTAAGATAAAAGAACATACATATTTGAGAGGGTTGATTAAAGCAATGGTTACCTACCTTATCTCTGGAATGTTTTTATGTGTTTTCATTTATTTCCTTATCCTCATAAAAAAATTGATGCTTCAAAATAAAATCATATTAGGACATGTTACACCCAATAAAACAATTGAAGATCCTAACTGACTATTGAGGAGTCCTGGTGGCACAGAGGGCAATACCTTGGCTGCTAACCACAGGTCACTTGACTGAACCCAAACACCGCTCCTCAGGAGAAAGTTATGAATTATGCTCCCATAAAGATTATATCCTTGGGAACCTCATGAGGCATTTCTACTCTATCCTATAGTGTTCCTGTAAGTCAGAATTGACTCAATGGAGATCAATGGGTTTGGTTTTTTTTTTTTTTTTGGAATTTAACTGACTAATTTTTTTAATGGAGTCCCTGGGTAGTGCAGATGGTTAATCTGTTCAGGTACTAACAAAAAGTTTGGTGATTCGAGTCCACCCAGAAGTGCCTAGGAAGAAAGGCCTCATGATCTACTTTCATTGGAAACTGTATGGAACACAGTTTTACTCTGACACCTAGGGTCTCAATGACCCAGAATCGACTCGACTGATGGTGACCCACATGTGGCAGAATGGAACTGTGTTCCATAGCATTTCCATGGATGATTTTTCAGAAGTAAATCACCAGGCCTTTCTTCTGAAATGACTATTAAAAATAAATTTAGTAGTTTTTCCGAGTTAGTCACACAAGAAGGAATTACACATTTATGTCGAATGAAATCACAGTTGACAAAATGCTTGTCATGTTTTTTTTAAAACTGTCTTTTATGGATGATGCTTTTCAAAATAGGATTTAATTCCAATATTCCTTTACTAAGGATACTTGTCCTTTTTAATAAGCTCTACTATTTCTTTGCCCTTTGTGTTGTAATTTTTTTGCTTAGTATATATATTTCATGCTTATATAAAATTCACATATTCTTTATATATAATAGTGTGTAGTTGTGTTTTTGAGCCTTATGTCTGTGCATTTATTCAAGCTGTCTTGAAAAAGGAGAAGGTTAAGTAAGTAAAGGTGAGCAGCGAACTAAGAATAGAAAGATTAAACTAGAGCAGTGGTCATGCTTAGAAGTAGCCACCATTACAGCCTTCCCTTGCACTCAGGTACACAGTTGCTCTTCTTACCCTTCCTTGTCTTCCTTTGTCTTTTGTGCATTGTTGGTTTTCTGTAGAATAGACTTGACATTCTTAATGAAGTACACGTTTTCTTACATTTCCTTCAAATTCCATAACTCTTTATTAACAACAGTTTAGTTTGAAAGAAAACCTGGAACATAAAAATTCCTAATTTCACCTTAAGGGAACAGAGTTGGTTCATATTTGTTTCTAGAATTGAAGGAAGGAAAAAGTTCAGTTAACCTGTTGCAGAAAATCATTCATACATTAATCTTACTAAAGAGACTGAATGGAAAAGTCATTAAATTTAAATAGGACACCTCATGATTGAGGTGATTTTTAATGAGATTTGAATAATCCTCTGTTATACGTATTTGATTACTGAGGCATCAAAATCCTTCTTCTTAGCAATGCCAAAATTACATTCTGTGACCTAATAACTGCATTTCTGTAGATTTTTTTGTCTACTAAATAATAACTATGATGCAGCGACTCCAATTCCATTTGAAATTTTTGACGTGCCTAACCTGTGTCTTCTGTTTTCAAGTATGGTTATGGCATGAGGGTGGATGATTTCCTTCATCACACCCAAGCAGCTGTCAGTGGCCTGAGGAGTAAAAAGAAAACCCACTTCTGACTCATACCCTGAGGAGCAGACCCTGTGAAATAGTGTGCTATTGGAGATGGAGACTGCCCCACAGATAACAGAAGAAATAGCAAAATAAAGGAGGATAAAGAAAAACAGCAAAAGAGTGATTGTGTGGATTATGTGATGGGAACAGAGACTGAGGGAAGAGAGTCTGATATTGAAGACAAGCACTTTTGGAAGCACTGATTTTTTAAAGATTTTAAAAAACCTTTTTTTTTTTTTGGTGTGTGTTTACAAGTAATAAATTTATTTTCAGCTGTCCACTTAAAGTTCATGTGTAGAAGGATTTATTATGACCCTCTCTGTTCCAAAAATGCAGTTTACTAAGAACCGGAAGAACTCTAGTCCACCAAAAATTCACAGTTGGCAACTGACACTTATCGGGCTGAATGGAAACAGTCCAAGAATGTAGGTATTGATTCATTCTTTTGTAAATGTGCATTTACTTACACATGTTCATGCTATGGTTATGGTTTGTTTTCTTTCTTTTGGATCTTGATTTATAACTGCCTGGACATTTTGCTTTGACGTATTTCTACATGTAGTTCAGCAAATAAGTCTGCTATCAAGTAAGCAAATGTTGGAGTGTGATGGTTTGACTGTATGGCAGTGTTGTGGAAGCCTCTTAGTTTCTCCCTTCCTTCCCTCTTTTTTAAAACTTATAATGTTACTCATTATTTTCTTTCAGTCTTCAATGATGAGGACAATATTAAGAAGACATTGCTGTCTAATTTTAGATCATCTTGAAAAGCAAAAATGCCTTACATTCAGTAGCATGGTTGTTGCTATTGTTTAGCCTTCCCCTCCAAACAGTATACATTGGCTTGGAACGTTCACAACTTGTGTGTTGGGAGAAGTTTCCCATATTCTACATTGCTGTTGTTTCATAGAAAATAAATTGGAAAGAGCCACACTTTTCTGTTATTTTTGTTTTTATCTTTTTGAATTTTATGTGCTGGGCATAAGTAGACATAAATGAAAGTTTTTTGGTAAGAATTTTAATAATCCCAATTGCCCCTTTTTCCTAAAGCAACCTAAACCAATGCTATTGAAAGCTTATTTCTAATTTTATTGTAAGAACTGATGGTATACAATTGATTTACTGTATTTTTATGGAAATAATGTGGACCTTCTACCTTTGCCAAAGCTCCCTCTACCACCAAGGTATTTTGTAAGAGAGCTATGCTATTTTTTTTTTTTTTTACAACAACATCTTATTTAAAAAATGCCATAACAATGCTAATGAGAACACCTTAGGGAAATGGAGCAGTTGGCAAACAATCTTAGAAGGCATGGGTTATTTGCATAAAAATATGCTATGTTGGTATTTTGGATTAGATTTGTTTCATAATATTTTTCAGTGTCAACTGGTCACAGAAAGTTTTTTCCTATTAATTTTAGATTTTCTGCCTACTGTTTTCCACCTTTTCTAAGTGTACCACTTTGCAGGTATTTTCTAATTTACTTTTTTTTTTTTTTAATAACTTTTATTAAGCTTCAAGTGAACGTTTACAAATCCAATCAGTCGGTCACATATAAGTTTACATACATCTCACTCCCTACTCCTACTTGCTCTCCCCCTCTTGAGTCAGCCCTTTCAGTCTCTCCTTTCTTGACAATTTTGCCAGCTTCCCTCTCTCTCTATCCTCCCATCCCCCCTCCAGACAAGAGTTGCCAAAACAATCTCAAGTGTCCACCTGATATAATTAGCTCACTCTTCATCAGCGTCTCTCTCCCACCCGCTGACCAGTCCCTTTCATTTCTGATGAGTTGTCTTCGGGGATGGTTCCTGTCCTGTGTCAACTGAAGGTCTGGGGAGCATGGCCGCCGGGATTCCTCTAGTCTCTGTCAGACCATTAAGTTTGGTCTTTTCATGAGAATTTGGGGTCTGTATCCCACTGATCTCCTGCTCCCTCAGGGGTCCTCTGCTGTGCTCCCTGTCAGGGCAGTCATCGATTGTGGCCGGGCACCAACTAGTTCTTCTGGTCTCAGGATGATGTAGATCTCTGGTTCATGTGGCCCTTTCTGTCTCTTGGGCTCTTAGTTGTCGTGTGTCCTTGGTGTTCTTCATTTTCCTTTGCTCCAGGTGGGTTGAGACCAATTGATGCATCTTAGATGGCCGCTTGTTAGCATTTAAGACCTCAGACGCCACATTTCAAAGTGGGATGCAGAATGATTTCATAATAGAATTATTTTGCCAATTGACTTAGAAGTCCCCGCAAACCATGTTCCCCAGACCCCCGCACTTGCTCCCCTGACCTTTCAAGCATTCATTTTATCCCGGAAACTTCTTTGCTTTTGGTCCAGTCCAATTGAGCTGACCTTCCATGTATTGAGTGTTGTCTTTCCCTTCACCTAAAGCAGTTCTTATCTACTGATTAATCAATAAAAAACCCTCTCCCACCCTCCCTCCCTCCCCCCCTCGTAACCACAAAAGTATGTGTTCTTCTCAGGTTTACTATTTCTCAAGATCTTATAATAGTGGTCTTATACAATATTTGTCCTTTTGCCTCTGACTCATTTCGCTCAGCATAATGCCTTCCAGGTTCCTCCATGTTATGAAATGTTTCAGAGATTCATCACTGTTCTTTATCGATGCATAGTATTCCATTGTGTGAATATACCACAATTTATTTACCCATTCATCTGTTGATGGACACCTTGGTTGCTTCCAACTTTTTGCTATTGTAAACAGAGCTGCAATAAACATGGGTGTGCATATATCTGTTTGTATGAAGGCTCTTGTATCTCTAGGGTATATTCCTAGAAGTGGGATTTCTGGGTTGTATGGTAGTTCTATTTCTAACTGTTTAAGATAATGCCAGATAGATTTCCAAAGTGGTTGTACCATTTTACATTCCCACCAGCAGTGTATGAGAGTTCCAATCTCTCCGCAGCCTCACCAACATTTATTATTTTGTGTTTTTTGGATTAATGCCAGCCTTGCTGGTGTGAGATGGAATCTCATCGTAGTTTTAATTTGCATTTCTCTAATGGCTAATGATCGAGAGCATTTTCTCATGTATCTGTTGGCTGCCTGAATATCTTCTTTAGAGAAATGTGTGTTCATATCCTTTGCCCACTTCTTGATTGGGTTGTTTGTCTTTTTGTGGTTGAGTTTTGACAGAATCATGTAGATTTTAGAGATCAGGCGCTGGTCGGAGATGTCATAGCTGAAAATTCTTTCCCAATCTGTAGGTGGTCTTTTTACTGTTTTGGTGAAGTCTTTAGATGAGCATAGGTGTTTGATTTTTAGGAGCTCCCAGTTATCGGGTTTCTCTTCATCATTTTTGGTAATGTTTTGTATTCTGTTTATACCTTGTATTAGGGCTCCTAGGGTTGTCCCAATTTTTTCTTCCATGATCTTTATCGTTTTAGTCTTTATGTTTAGGTCTTTGATCCACTTGGAGTTAGTTTTTGTGCATGGTGTGAGGTATGGGTCCTGTTTCATTTTTTTGCTAATGGATATCCAGTTATGCCAGCACCATTTGTTAAAAAGGCTATCTTTTCCCCAGTTAATTGACACTGGTCCTTTGTCAAATATCAGCTGCTCATACGTGGATGGATCTATGTCTGGGTTCTCAATTCTGTTCCATTGGTCTATGTGTCTGTTGTTGTACCAATACCAGGCTGTTTTGACTACTGTGGCTGTATAATAGGTTCTGAAGTCAGGTAAGGTGAGGCCTCCCACTTTCTTCTTCTTTTTCAGTAGTGCTTTGCTTATCCGGGGCTTCTTTCCCTTCCATATGAAATTGGTGATTTGTTTCTCTATCCCCTTAAAATATGACATTGGAATTTGGATCGGAAGTGCGTTAAATGTATAGATGGCTTTTGGTAGAATAGACATTTTTACTATGTTAAGTCTTCCTATCCATGAGCAAGGTATGTTTTTCCACTTAAGTATGTCCTTTTGAATTTCTTGTAGTAGAGCTTTGTAGTTTTCTTTGTATAGGTCTTTTACATCCTTGGTAAGATTTATTCCTAAGTATCTTATCTTCTTGGGGGCTACTGTGAATGGTATTGATTTGGTTATTTCCTCTTCGGTGTTCTTTTTGTTGATGTAGAGAAATCCAAATGATTTTTGTATGTTTATTTTATAACCTGAGACTCTTCCAAACTCTTCTATTAGTTTCAGTAGTTTTCTGGAGGATTCCTTAGGGTTTTCTGTGTATATAATCATGTCATCTGCAAATAGTGATAACTTTACTTCTTCCTTGCCAATCCGGATACCTTTTATTTCTTTGTCTAGCCTAATTGCCCTGGCTAAGACTTCCAACACGATGTTGAATAAGAGCGGTGATAAAGGGCATCCTTGTCTGGTTCCCGTTCTCAAGGGAAATGCTTTCAGGTTCTCTCCATTTAGAGTGATATTGGCTGTTGGCTTTGCATAGATGCCCTTTATTATGTTGAGGAATTTTCCTTCAATTCCTATTTTGGTAAGAGTTTTTATCATGAATGGGTGTTGGACTTTGTCAAATGCCTTTTCTGCATGAATTGATAAGATCATGTGGTTTTTCTCTTTTGTTTTATTTATGTGATGGATTACATTAATGGTTTTTCTGATATTAAACCAGCCTTGCCTACCTGGTATAAATCCCACTTGATTAGGGTGAATTATTTTTTTGATGTGTTGTTGAATTCTATTGGCTAGAATTTTGTTGAGGATTTTTGCATCAATGTTCATGAGGGATATATGTCTATAATTTTCTTTTTTTGTAATGTCTTTACCTGGTTTTAGTATCAGGGAGATGGTAGCTTCATAGAATGAGTTGGGTAGTGTTCCGTCCTTTTCTATGCTTTGAAATACCTTCAGTAGTAGTGGTGTTAACTCTTCTCTGAAAGTTTGGTAGAACTCTGCAGTGAAGCCATCCGGGCCAGGGCTTTTTTTTGTTGGGAGTTTTTTGATTACCGTTTCAATCTCTTTTTTTGTTATGGGTCTATTTAGTTGTTCTACTTCTGAATGTGTTAGTTTAGGTAGGTAGTGTTTTTCCAGGAATTCATCCATTTCTTCTAGGTTTTCAAATTTGTTAGAGTACAATTTTTCGTAATAATCTGAAATGATTCTTTTAATTTCATTTGGTTCTGTTGTGATGTGGTCCTTCTCATTTCTTATTCGGGTTATTTGTTTCCTTTCCTGTATTTCTTTAGTCAGTCTAGCCAATGGTTTATCCATTTTGTTAATTTTTTCAAAGAACCAGCTTTTGGCTTTGTTAATTCTTTCGATTGTTTTTCTGTTCTCTAATTCATTTAGTTCAGCTCTAATTTTTATTATTTGTTTTCTTCTGGTGCCTGATGAATTCTTTTGTTGCTCACTTTCTATTTGTTCAAGTTGTAGGGACAGTTCTCTGATTTTGGCTCTTTCTTCTTTTTGTATGTGTGCATTAATTGATATAAATTGGCCTCTGAGCACTGCTTTTGCTGTGTCCCAGAGGTTTTGATAGGAAGTATTTTCATTCTCGTTGCATTCTATGAATTTCCTTATTCCCTCCTTGATGTCTTCTATAACCCAGTCTTTTTTCAGGAGGGTATTGTTCATTTTCCAAGTATTTGATTTCTTTTCCCTCGTTTTTCTGTTATTGATCTCTAGTTTTATTGCCTTGTGGTCTGAGAAGATGCTTTGTAATATTTCGATGTTTTGGACTCTGCAAAGGTTTGTTTTATGACCTAATATGTGGTCTATTCTAGAGAATGTTCCATGTGCGCTAGAAAAAAAAGTATATTTTGGAGCAGTTGGGTGGAGAGTTCTGTATAAGTCAATGAGGTCAAGTTGGTTGATTGTTGTAAGTAGGTCTTCCGTGTCTCTGTTGAGCTTCTTACTGGATGTCCTGTCCTTCTCTGAAAGTGGTGTGTTGAAGTCTCCTACTATAATTGTGGAGGTATCTATCTCGCTTTTCAATTCTGTTAAAATTTGATTTATGTATCTTGCAGCCCTGTCATTGGGTGCGTAAATATTTAATATGGTTATGTCTTCCTGATCAATTGTCCCTCTTATCATTATATAGTGTCCTTCTTTATCCTTTGTGGTGGATTTAAGTCTAAAGTCTATTTTGTCAGAAATTAATATTGCTACTCCTCTTCTTTTTTGCTTATTGTTTGCTTGATATACTTTTTTCCATCCTTTGAGTTTTAGTTTGTTTGTGTCTCTAAGTCTAAGGTGTGTCTCTTGTAGGCAGCATATAGATGGATCGTGTTTCTTTATCCAGTCTGTGACTCTCTGTCTCTTTATTGGTGCATTTAGTCCATTTACATTCAGGGTAATTATAGATAAATAAGTTTTTAGTGCTGTCATTTTGATGCCTTTTTATGTGTGTTGTTGACAATTTCATTTTTCCACATACTTTTTTGTGCTGATGCGTTTTTCTTAGTAAATTGTGAGATCCTCATTTTCATAGTGCTTGACTTTATGTTAGTTGAGTCGTTACGTTTTTCTTGGTTTTTATCTTGAGTTATAGAGTTGTTATACCTTTTTGTGGTTACCTTATTATTTACCCCTATTTTTCTAAGTAAAAACCTAACTTGTATTGTTCTATATCGCCTTGTATCACTCTCCATATGGCAGTTCAATGCCTCCTGTATTTAGTCCCTCTTTTTGATTATTGTGATCTTTTACCTATTGACTTCCATAATTCCCTGTTATGTGTATTTTTTTTTTAATTAATCTTAATTTGTTTGTTTTTGTGATTTCCCTATTTGAGTTGATATCAGGACGATCTGTTTTGTGACCTTGTGTTGTGCTGATATCTGATATTATTGGTTCTCTGACCAAACAATATCCTTTAGTATTTCTTGTAGCTTTGGTTTGGTTTTTGCAAATTCTCTAGACTTGTGTTTGTCTGTAAATATCTTAATTTCACCTTCATATTTCAGAGAGAGTTTTGCTGGATATATGATCCTTGGCTGGCAGTTTTTCTCCTTCAGTGTTCTGTATATGTCATCCCATTCCCTTCTTGCCTGCATGGTTTCTGCTGAGTAGTCTGAACTTATTCTTATTGATTCTCCCTTGAAGGAAACCTTTCTTTCCTCCCTGGCAGCTTTTAAAATTTTCTGTTTATCTTTGGTTTTGGTGAGTTTGATGATAATATGTCTTGGTGTTTTTCTTTTTGGATCAATCTTAAATGGGGTTCGATGAGCATCTTGGATAGCTATCCTTTCATCTTTCATGATGTCAGGGAAGTTTTCTGTCAGGAGTTCTTCAACTATTTTCTCTGTGTTTTCTGTCCGCCCTCCCTGTTCTGGGACTCCAATCACCCGCAGGTTGTCCTTCTTGATAGAGTCCCACATAATTCTTAGGGTTTCTTCATTTTTTTTAATTCTTTTATCCGATTTTTTTTCAGCTATGTTGGTGTTGATTCCCTGGTCCTCCAGATGTCCCAGTCTGCATTCTAATTGCTCGAGTCTGCTCCTCTGACTCCCTAGTGTGTTGTCTAATTCTGTTATTTTATTGTTAATGTTTTGGATTTCTACATGTTGTCTCTCTATGGATTCTTGCAACTTATTAATTTTTCCACTATGTTCTTGAATAATCTTTTTGAGTTCTTCAACAGTTTTATCAGTGTGTTCCTTGGCTTTTTCTGCAGATATCCTAATTTCATTTGTGATATCATTAAGCATTCTGTAAATTAGTTTTTTATATTCTGTATCTGATAATTCCAAGATTGTATCTTCATTTGGGAAAGATTTTGATTGTTTTGTTTGGGGGGTTGGAGAAGCTGTCACGGTCTGCTTCTTTAAGTGGTTTGATATGGATTGTTGTCTCCGAGCCATCACTGGGAAACTAGTTTTTCCAGAAAATCCACTAAAAAAAAACTGCAGTCAGATCCCTGTCAGAGTTCTCCCTCTGGCTCAGGCTATTCAGATGTTAATGAAGCCGCCTGGGGAGGGTGGGGGAGGGAACAGAGAGATAGGAGAGTAGCACCTCAGAATATAGCCAGAGTTGCTTGTCTTGCTTGGAATGACTATTATATCTGAGATTCCCGCGGGCGCATCGCCTATGTGTGCTGGCTGTGTGGAGATTGCCCCCGGCGGCTCTGGCCCGCTGGAGTCACGGTCAGATCCTCCGCTTCCAGCCCCACGCCAAGCGTCAAGGCTCCCCTACTGGGACGGTGCACTCTCGAGTCCAAAATCAGTCACTGCCTCCCGGGGACTTCTCGTCCCTCTAGCCAAGTGGCCATGCCGCCCCCGAGAACTAGTTGGGCCTCCTCCCGGGGTTAGCTCAGACGGGTGGAGTAGCTCCCCGTGCTTGTGCCATGACCGAGTGTCCCGGCTGGGACGCTGTTCTCCCCGCTCCTCTACCAGTCGCTGCCTCCCGGGGACTTCTCCTACCGGCTGCGTCCCACGCCGCCCGCGCGACCCGGCTGGTCCCCTTCCTGGGGTTAGTTCAGGGGGGTGGAGCAACTCTCCGTGTTTATGGCGTACCTGCGTCCAGTCCAAATCCCTGCGGGACGGTTTCCCGGCTCGGGTGCTGCTCTTTCTGCTCCAAGATCAGTCACTGCCTCCCCGGGACTTCTCCTACCGGCTGCGTCCCACGCCGTCCGTGGAACCGGCTGCTCCCCCTCCCGGGGTTAGTTCAGTGGGGTGGAGCAGGTCTCTGTGCTTGTGCCGTACCTGACTGGTACGCTGGCTCCAGGCTCTGGAAACAATCGCTGCTTCCCCGTATTAGTTCGTTCTCCGTCTCTAAATCTGTGTTTGTTGTTCAGGGTTCGTAGATTGTTATGTATGTGATCGATTCACTTGTTTTTCCGTGTCTTTGTTGTAAGAGGGATCCGAGGTAGCGTCTGCCTAGTCCGCCATCTTGGCTCCCCCCCTCTAATTTACTTTTAAAATAGACTTAACAACTAACCCTCTGACCACTTAATTGGTTTTTAGGAGCCATTTTTTCACAGAAACAAAGGGTGCAGACAATACAAGTAACAAACAAATTTAGCGAACAATGTGTGCACACAAGTAGTGAATTAACGAGACAGCAAGCAAACAATGCTTAAATACCACGTGTTGGCTAGAGACTGAAGATCTGTGAAATGGCATGAGGCTAGAGCAGAATATATGCTTGCACATCACTTCCTTGCCTATTGCTTGGTGTGCAGCAAATTCAATTTTGCTTCTAGAAACTTCTTTCTTTTTTTCCTTTTCAAATATTTTCCATCTGTGGTTGTTTGAATCAGTGGATGCTGAACACAGATTAAGACACAGATAAGGTGTCTTAAGACTAATCGGGAGGCAACTAGGACAACTGAGATATAGTCATCTTTGTCCATAATTGTGAAAATATCATGTAGTAAGCCTTAGTGTCTATCCTAGATTTACAAATAAAGATACAGATTTCATTAAATAACATGTCTTTATTCAATTTACTTTTTCCTAAGAAGCCACATCACCATTTCGGGGGCGAAAAAAAACAACATAAAATAATGAATGTAAATGCTGCTAAATTTTGCTGGAGACATTAAACATAAAACGTTCACATTTCCTCATTAAGCAAAGGGCTGTCCTAAGGAGTCCAATCATTGAAATATCAACTCAGGCTTTGTATCTTGGATATTAAAAAGCTAAATATACAGTTAATCTTAAAAAGTTTAGCCTTTATTCTTTACCAAGCATCAGGCCTTATTGTGAATGCTTGAGTTGCTCATTTAATACTCACAGTAACTCATTTCCCTGCTCCCAATTTTTTAGATGAAAAATCTAACAAAGGAACATTATGTGAAAGATTACCAAATTATTGTTTTCTGCACAGAGAAGTCAAAATATTATTGAGTAACTAGATGTGGATTTTTAATCAGACATTTATTATAGACTCTCACTGTGAAAGGCATGGTTTCTTCTATGGACTCTAAAGTTCTGTGATTCTAAAAGTATATTGCAAACATAATTTAGGAGGAAAAGAAAATTCGGTCATTTGGAGTTTAGAAAATCACTGATTTTATTGGCTAGAGTAAAAGTTCAAGGGGGTGAATTTGAACTCAGGTGTATAACTATTCTCTTTTGACTTTGCTTTATTCTATGATGGCTTTATTCTCAGGCATACTGTAAATGTTCTGAAAATGGCCCACCATCTCCAGGATTTCATTATCCATATATGTCTCAGTAGCAAAAGGAGAGAGCCTTTATCTCCATCCAGTGTCTCTATCAATTCCTCAAAAGGACTGAATAGCCATGATAGTTTTATTGTGCCATGTCTGGTTTTATCAGTGTGTCCAGGGAAATGGGATTGTCTGACTAGCCAGCTGGGAGGCAAGAAGGACATGGGCTCTCATGGTCAGCTCCACTGAAGTTTATCAGTGAGAACAGTTCCCAAATGAAAGGGATAGACAATATATGCATGGTATTATATAAAACCTACACCAGAATGTCTCTGACTTACCACAATACTTTGTCAATGTAGTTTCCTTCCTGAAGTAAATTTTGCTCCTGGTTATGTTTTCACCTGGCCATAGAACATCATGGTCTCTCTTCTGAAGTGCTTACTGAACTTACTTTTTCATATCATTGAAAATGATGAGTCCTCAGGCATGTCAGGTATATGAAATAGGAAGTTGTTGTTTTCTTTAGGTTATTGTGTTATTTTCAACTCATAGTGACCCTACTTGGTCCAGCATCATCCCCACAATAGATGCTATGTTTGAGTCTATTGTTGCAACTGCTGTGTCAATGCATCTTGTAACTGATAGATGTGTAATGATTTAAAAAAAAAAAAAGAATATCTGCTGAGACTGCTATGTGCAACCAAACACCTCATGGAATTTGATTTCTTGGCTTCGAGGTTTAGGTTCATATTTCCATTTTAGGAGCACCTCAGTTTATTGTCCTAATGACACATTTAGGGCTTCTGTGCTACATCCTAGTTCATTGTGTGGCTCCTGGGGTCTTAATAGATTACAAGTGACCATCCAAGGCACAAAATTGGTTTCTAATCGTCTGCAGCATTAGAAGAAGAAGAGGAGTCAGGAATAAGAGGAGGAAATGGAATGTATGGCTAATTGCCTCCATGAACAGATGCCTCCTTTTTCAGGAGACCAGAACTGGATTGTGCCTGGCTACCAATTCTGAATATTTTGATTAAAGATTCTACAGAAGAATCCTGAACAAAAAGAGGAAAAATGCAAACCAGAATTTCAGATTCTCATGGATTCCAGACTTTCTGGAGCCATGGAGGCTGGATGAAACCCTGAAACTGTTCTGAGGTAATCTTTCAACCTTAAATCAAAAATATCCCCTGAAGTCTTCTTAAAACCAAACAATACTTTTAGCTTAATTTAATCAAGAAACTGTGCCTTGGGCATTATGCTCTTTTAAGATCTATCTATCCGGGATCAAATTGACAACAGCAACTTGAAAGGTGAGATAAGAAACTTAGGGGTTAATGAGTTTATAACAAGAAGCCCTGGTGGTGCAGTGGGTTAAGTGTTTGGCTGCTGACCAAAAAGTTGGTGGTTCATACCCACCAGTTGCTCGGCATGAGAAAGGTGTGGCAGTCTGCTTCCTTAAAGATTGTTGTTGTTGTTAGGTGCCATTGAGATTGTTCGGACTGATAGCCCAAAGTACAACAAAACAAAACACTTTCCAGTTCTGTACCATTCTCACAATCATTGTTAAGCTTGAGGCCATTGTTGTAGCCACTGTATCCATCCGCCTTCTTCAGGGTCTTCCTCTCTTTATCTGACCCTCTTCTTTACCAAGCATGATGTCCTTCTCCAGGGACTGGTCCCTCCTGATAATGTGTCCAAAATATGTGAGGCAATATTTCACCATCCTCACATCTATGGAATACTCTGGCTGTACTTCTTCCAAGACAGGTTTGTTTGTTCTTTTGGCAATCCACGGGATATTCAATATTCTTCACCAACACCATAGTTCAAGGACATCATTCTTCTTCAGTCTTAATTCATGTTAAGCTTTTGCATGCATATAAGACAAATGAAATGCTACAGCTTGAGTCAGGTGTGCCTTTGTCCTCAAAATCTCAAAAATGAGATCTTTTGCATCAGATTTGCTCAATGTAATAAACCCTTTGACTTCCTGACTACTGCTTCCATACATGTTGGTTGTGGATCCAAGTAAAATGAAATCCTTGACAACTTCAGTATTTTCTCCATTTATCACGATGTTACTTATTAGTCAGTAACAATTACAGAAATTATGGAATGGTTCTACCCTGTCCTGTACTGTAGCTATGGGTTGGAATTGACCCTACAGCAGTGAATGGGGGCTTGTATTAATGGGAGAGGAACAATTGGAAAAGGAGAGTGAGAATTATTGCACAACTTGAAGAATATAGTCAGTGTCACTGAATTATAGGTGTAGAAACCATTGGAATGGTGTGCTGTTGTGTGTATTCTAAACAAGAACAACAAAAAAAAATTAAAAGAAAAGGTAATACGTGTTCTCTGAACATGTAATAAAAAATTAATAAGAACATAAAGTAAATACAGTAGTCTCACTTTCCAATTATTTCCAGTGGGAACATGTCACCAGTTTGATGTCCATTATTTCAGACTCTTTCCTCTATGTTTATGTAGTCTAATTTGTACACAATGTTTTAAAATTATTGATTTAGATAAACGTGATATATATATATTTGTGCAATTTTTTTTTCTACTCTATCATGTGTCAGGAACATATTTCTGAATCAATGCTTTTTGGTCTGGCTTTTCATCTTTTTAATGAATTCATCTTTTCATATGTACAGATGTACCAAAATGTCTTTATACAATCATTTATACTTGGACAGTTAGAGAGTTCCTAAAGTTTATTACTGCAACTGGGCTGTAGAGCTAGCCTGCTAACCAAAATGTCAGCAGTTTGAATCCACCACCTGCTCCTTGAGAACCCTGTGCGGCAGTTCTGGTCTGTCATAAAGGGACACTATGAGTTGGAGTCAACCTGATGGCAAAGGGTTATGCTTTTGGTTTTACGTATATGACCCGAATTATTTGTTCTGATAGGTGTTGTCAGTATTCTCTACTAATCTATAGGTTATCTTTTAACTTTTTTTTATGGCATCTTCCATATAAAAATTTAAATTTTTACACTGTTAAATTTTATATGGTTTTATACAGTTAAATCTGTTAATTATTTATGGATTCTTAGTTTTGGGCCATTTTATTCCCAAGATTCTAAAACATGTTCTACTGTATATATATATTTTTTAAACACTAAAGGTTTATTTTTGGGGTTTAACTCTGTAATTCAATCCGAAATTTGTTTTTGTGACAATATGACATGGGGACCTCATTGTATAATTTTCCCTATACCATGTATGAATGAGTAATTGTGTATGAATGAGTAATTGTGTCTAAATGATTTTAAACGTCCCCTTTATCATACACTGAATTTCTACATACATCAGATCAGCTTACCTGGATCTGTTTTGGATTCTAGCCTCTTCACCGATCTACATATCTGTTTCTAACCCAGTCCCATAGTGTTTTAATAACTGTGACCCACTCTAGTGTGGACTCTGTGTTTCAATTTTTTCTTATTGCTGTGCATTTACTCTTCCAGAATAACCTAGTGTAATATTTGTGGCTTTCTCCAAAATATTTTCAGGGTATTGAAATAAATGTACTGAATTCCTAGAGTTATTTAAAGAGTATAATTTAATGTTGAGATTATTCACCAAGGTGCATAGCAGGTCTTTCTATCTTATCATGTCTTTTTTTATATTCCTCACTAAATGTTAGTATTTTTATTTCTATAGGATTTAAAATTTTCTTGTTAAGCTTATGTTTATTTTATGATGTCTGTTGCTATTGTGATAATATCTGTAATATATCTTATGATAGATTTTTGCAGACACTTAGGAAATCCATTGATTTCTAATATTGCTATATATGAACTTCTTACAGAACTTTTTAATTGTATATTATAATTTTTCAGTTGCTACCTTAAAATTATCTCAATAGACAACCATATTATACACAAGTGATGACAAATTCATTTCCTATGTTCTAAACTGTATTCTTTTCACATGTTTTTCTTGACTTACTGAATTCGCGAGGACTTAGAGAACAATGCTGATTAGTAAAATTGACAGCTAAGCATTGTTGTCAGTTTCTTGACTTTCATGATAATAAGTCATTAGGAAAAAGAAAACAAACCTTAGCAAAATGTAAATAATTCATACATGTGATAAAAAAAATAGAACAGATCAACTAGTATATATGTGCTTTTGAGTTAAAAAACACAAATCTCCTTCAGACCTCAGCCTTATTTAATCATTTTTGTTTTTGTTTCTTCTGATGTTGATCATACACTTTAGTTAAACAGATCAAGGTAACCTGCCTTACATATGTGTATGTGTTTGTATATGGAGAGAGAAATGAAAGGACACACATGAGGTATTCAATACCAGTCATTGGATGGTGGGGTGCTGCTGCATGCTGGTTGGCCAGGAAATTGGAGGTAGGCCAAAAGAGTGGGTGATTTTTTTAAAAAAGCATATTTGGTAGAATTATGAAATCTCGTTTATGTAAAATTAAATATCTGTGTGTGTGATGCAACAATGGGCTCAAGCATAGCAACAATTGCAAGAATCGCACAGGACTGGGCAGTGATTTGTTCTGTTGTGAATAGGGTCACTATGAGTAGAAACCAACTCAAAGGCACCTAATAACGACAATAACTGCAAATATATTTACACAGAATGATGTTATATGATATTATAATCATTACAGATTTAAGGAAGTTTATCATGGATACATGGAAATTTTGGTGGCATTATTTATACTTTTTTGCATTCTCTAAATTATTACCTAGAATATGAGTTATTTATATAATTGAAATAGGTGCAAAAGCAATTTTCAATGTAAAAAAAGACATAAACTTGGTAGTTGACATTTGACACTGTCACATTCTGATTTTTGCTATGCTAAACTGTTTTTTTTTTTTAAACTGTATATACCTTTTGTTCCCTATTAGATTTTAAGATCTTTGAGAGTAAATTCAGTATCTTATTAATATTCACTATAATGCCTGACATGGTATCCTATACATAACTGATAAGCTGTCTGTTATTGGATAAATGAACTTTGAGCAAAAAGAGTAAGACTGGCTAAATAAAGTTGACAAAGATTCAACGATCATTGCTTATTGATTGAGTAGGAAAATAGGAATTTTAGCTGTTATCTCATGATCTTGACCAAATTATTTGCAATGGGCAAATTAGTTTTCCAATTCTTGAACAAACTTAGATTCTGAAAGTAGGAACTCATATAAAACTAGAGAAGGTTCTGGGTAGATCTGCTAAGAAAAGTTGATACACTGTAACTAGAGGCTATTTTTAACTTGTTCTACCGATCTTGTCTGGAAATAAATTCTGAGATTGGGTTCTGCTCCTCTGTTGGAAAACATTTTGTCTCTGTTTTTGGCACCAATATTTACCACTGCCTTATAAGTCCTCCTATGTGTCACATGGAATTACATTTTCTAGACTCCTCGGTTTAGGGTCCTTCATGTGAGTTATGTTCTGTCAATGACATACACTCGTTTAGGATTCAGACAGCACAATAGAGAAAGAAGTTCTATTATATTTCATCTAGCAGTAGTGGGAAGATGAATGGGCTTTAGCAGATATGAGGTTTCCTAATGGCATGTGGCCTTCTCCATGACAAATACCCCAAGGCTTTGGAGTAGCTGTGAAGCTTGATGGTGGAATACTATGATTTCCTGACATAAACAGCAATTTAATCAACATCCTCATTTTTCTGACCTACAGGCAAATCTGAAATAGGTGACGATCCTTCTGGACTTTTGCTCTTCTAGCACACTGGAAAATGGTACTGTAAGCAACGAATTATTTGGTCTAAACTTGTTTAATGACTGAAACTTGAGAAATAGTGCATCCAATAGGAATCACCTAAAGGCTCTAGGAATCGTCAGATAATGGTTTAAAATATAAATGTTATTTGCTAATATCTTAAATTAGAGACCTCCTTATTACAAGTTGTACATCTAAAGATCCTTTGCTTCTAATTGTTTTCCTGGTTTTTATCTCCAGTTTTGTACTTCATTGCAATACTTGTGGTCTTGTTCAATGCATTTGCATTGATTTTTATTTCATTCTATCCTGACCTTTGCACCCTGCACTTCCTCACTATCATTGATCTACCCATCTCTGAAAGCTTATCTTCTTTGACCTAAGTTTTTGATCAATTTTTTCCAGGGCTTACCTTACCTTTATTTATCTCGTTTATTTGCCAGTCATTTTGAACCACTGTCATCCATGACGTGGGCTTCTAGACTTTTACAAATAACAGATTTGCATTTTAAACCAACCTACACCATATAAGAGTCAGCAGAAATCACCAAAATAAAACTTGACTTGGACAGAGAACAAAACACCTGAATGGATAATAAAGAGAAAAAGATGGTTAACCAGGTTAATAATGAGAGGTTTTCCAATTAAATCAATATGATCCATTTTCATATACTTTGAAATGGTAAAATTAATACCCATTATACAAAAAATCCATTGCTATCCAGTTGATTACAACTCATATGGATCCTGTAGGACAGAGAAAAACTGCTCCATCAGGTTTCCAGTGAGCAAGTGGTGGACTTGAACGGCCAATCTCTTGGTCAGCAGCAGAACTCTTAGCCACTATGCCGCCAGGGCTGCACCCACCATAGGGGTGGCATGAAATCATTGGTCATTTCACTTCTGGTTTGCGGGAGATGGTATTACACCAACAGAATGGACTCTCTTGAACCAAGACTGATCTAGCTACTACTGTCACCCAAAATCCAACTTGCTGTTTATTCTGATTATACATTTGGGACTTCAGACCCAACGGACCTACGATGAGCTAACCTTTGACATTACTCTATTACTTGACCTCTATATAGCTGTCACGGATTGAATTGTATCCTCAAAAAATATGTGCATCAATTTGGTTAGGCCATGATTCCCAGTATTCTGTGATTGTCCACCATTTTGTCATCTGATGTGATTTTCCTATGTGTTGTAAATCCTACCTCTATGATGTTGATGAGATGGGATTAGCAGCAGTTATGTTCGTGAGGCAGTAATCACTCTACAAGATTGAATTGTGTCTTGAGTCAATCTCTTTTGAGATATAAAAGACAGAAGTGAGTAGAGAGATCTTGGGAACTCATACCATGAAGGAAGCAGCTCTAGGAGCAGAACATGTACTTTGGAGCCAGGGTTTCTGCATGGAAAACTCTTCGACCAAGAGAAGATGGTGACAAGGACCTTCCTCCAGAGTCAACAGAGAGAGAAAGCCTTCCCCTGGAGCCTGTATCCTGAATTTGGAATTCTAGCCTTCTAGACTGCAAGGAAATAAATTTCTATTTTTCAAAGCCATCCACTTGTGGTATTTCTGTTATAGTGGCAGTAGATAACTAAGACAGAGAGTTTGGTACCAAGAATGGGGTGATACTCTGACAGATACCTAAAATGTAGAAGTGGTTTTGAAATTGTGAATGGAGAGAGGCTTGAAGAGTTTTAAGATGCCTAATAGTAAAAGCTTAGATTGCTTTGAAGAGAATGTTGGTGGAATTATGGACATCAGACAATTCTGGTGAGAAGTCAGAAGGAAATAAGGAGAGCTGTCTCACTGATTAAGATGCAGATGGCAAGAAACAGCATTAGAAAACCAGCAGCAGCAGAAACAGAAGACCAGTAAGAGACAGCACTGGAGTTGACCCACAGAGCTAGAGAGTTGAGTGGCAGAGTCCAGAAGGCTTCCTCGTGGAGTGTGGTGCCTCTGGGCACTTATTGATAGCATTAGGCTTGCTACCCATGTAGCAAGAGAGTTGAGCACCTTCCGGCTAAAGGAAACTGGTGGAGAGGGGTGCCTCTGGGCATTTTTGTGTGGAGCTACTGGGCTTTGGAACACTTGTCCCAAAGGGCAGATGCAGGCACTGGCTAGTGGTTCTCTGTCTGAACAGTGTTGCACAGCCCTTCAAGAAGTGGCGAGGACTGCACACAGGGCCAGCTGGCCAGGAGAAGGGAAAGAAAGGAAGAGTGAGAGAAAAAACAAACAAAGAAAGCTAAAACAAACAAACAAAAAACAACATAAAATGGTGCTGAAGGTGCTGACCTGTGAGGGCAGGGTGGACTTGGGTGGAAGTGAGCTGGTGTTTCTCTGGACGAGTGACAGTGGCCTGTAGAAAAGCTGTAGAGGCCAACTAGAAGAAAGAAGTGTGGAGGTGGATGATCGTATCCCTGGTTACCGGGTGCTCTGTCTTCTGGTAGGAGTTCTATGACGTTGCCTTTCCGTATTCCCTATCTGTGTTCCTTGCTGGCTACAGTCCAAGGTGACAAGTCAGTACCATGTTAGCTGGTAGGGGACCTCCACTCCATAACTCTCCTAATTCTCTCTTCTCTCTCAGCTTCTTATTGCATCTGGTGCTTGATCAAGTTCTTTATCTTGTCTTCAATGCTTAGGGCTTCAGGACTGATGTTTGTATCTGTTTTACTTATTTTTTTCAGGTTTTTGCTGCAAAGGGATGGCATGGTGCTTCAGTCTACAGTGTCATGTTCCCCAGCCTTTATTGTTTTGTGAAATATTTTTTACTTTTATACCTGACCTAGTATTCTAATAACCAAATTAAAATTCTACTACTCTTTTCTGATAATGTCTGCAGTAAATATAGCAACCTCAGGAATCCTGCAAGAAAGAGGAGCAAATGACAGGACAGAATTCAGTGATTCCTGTCTACCTGGCTACAACATCATTATAATGCCAAAATTTCACACTGCAACTATGAAACATATGTATTTTGCAATATAATGTTATTGCTGAAGTAAAAGACATCATATTAACATCTATCACCAAAATTTCTGTTTTCAAACTAAAATTTGAGATAAATAGTTGTTATCATGATAGTTTACCTTTCTGCAGAAAATTTCTATAATCAGAGACTTTATAGAGTTGAAGAGACTGGGGAAGTAGTTGCTCACCATTAAGACACTTTATCTACCTTTTGTGGAATCTGGGCAAGGGCTGATGCAATCGTGTGGGCCCTTTCTTCTGTAATGTTCCTGACCATTGACCCAAGAGTAAACACCACAACACCATATTCTCCAGAGCTCTGGACAAATTCTTGTATTTCCTATGAAGAAAGAAGTTGCTTCATCATGAAACAGCAAAAAAATATTGAACAATATGTTTCAATTTGTTGACAAATAACTTAAGAGAAAAAATCAAACAATGACAACCAAAGCCAAAGCTGTGCTGCAGAGTCGATTAAGACTCATGACACCTCTATGTGTTACAGGGTAGAAGAGAGTGCCATGGGATTTTTTGGTTGTAATCTTTATGGAAGCAGATCTCTGGACCTCTCTTCTGAGTGCCATTGGTAGGGTGGAACTGCCAACCTTTTGTTTTGTAGGTTTGCACCACACAGGGATCTTCAAGTATTGATAGAAATTATCATAATAGTGGCTGCTTTTTAACAAAATTAATCAGTCAATTCCCTTGGAAGGAGATGTGTGATATGCTATCTATGGTCTCTATGATGTATATTTGTGTAAATTTGTTTATGTATGTGCCTTGTGAAGCTAGAAATGAAATTAAGCTACTTCACAGTAGTGAGAGGAATCCTGACTCTCCATTTACGGTTATTAATTGCTAATATGCATTCTTGGAAGGAGGGATCACAGCAGGGTCTTAACTCAGTTTTAATTCCATACAGTTATATTTCTACTGGAGTCTCAGCACAGTGCAAATGATTACTGTGCTCAGCTGCTAACCAAAAGGCTGAAAGTTCAAGTCCACCTAGAGATGCACTTGAGAAAATTACCAGGAGGGACCGATCCCTGGAGAAGGCCATTATGTTTGGTAAAGTAGATGGTCGCGAAAAGAGGTACACCCCTGATGATATTGACATGGCGGTTACAACAATGGGCTTAAGCATAACAACGATTGTGAAGATGGCTCAGGACCAGATAGTGTTTTGTTCTTTTGTGCAGAGATTCGCTAATGTAAATTGGAATCGACTTGATGGCACCTAACAACAACCACTCAATGTGCAAAGCATTGTGTTTAGGTATATAGTGGTGAAAGAAATGTACATCGTGCCTGTCCGTGTGTGCTTACAATTTAATGGAATAGCATCAACCTCATTAGAAGTGCTCAGAAGAAAAATTTATGTAATAACTGTAGATATTAGCATACCTGACAAAAACCCAAACTTGTTGAAGCCAGGTGGATTCCTACTCATAGTGACCCCATAGAGCAGAATAGAACTGCCTGTATAGAGTTTCCAATAAACGGATAGTGGATTCAAACTGCTGACATTTTGGTTAGCAGCCTGAGCTCTTAACCACTGCACCCCCCAGTCTCCAAGGATAGCATGCCCATTGCCCTTTGCTGTGGATTTGGTTACAATTCATAGTGGCCCTATAGGACACAGAAGAACTGCCCCGTAGAGTTTCCAAGGATCACCTGGAGTATTTGAACTGCCGACATTTTTGTTAGCAGCCATAGCATTTAACCGCTATGGCACCAGTGTTTCTAAAAGTTAGCATAGTGCCTGCTGATACATGTAAAATTATCTCTGAATTTAAACTAAGCTTAATTAAGTTCCGGTTTTTCCTAATTATTATTTCCTTTCTTTAAGAAAATGGAATGTTCTTAGAGTATATATACATCAAAAAAAAGAAAAAAACCAAACCCATTGCCATAGAGTCAATTCTAACTCAAAGCCACCCTGTAGGACAGAGTAGAACTGTCCCATAGCGTTTCCAAGGAGGGCCTGGTGGATTTAAGCTGCCAGCCTTTGGGTTAGCAGCCGTAGCACCTAAGCATTGTGTAACCAGGGTTTCCAGATATACATATAAGTACACATATATGTATTTGCTTCCCCCGCACCTTTAATTTTTTTTTTTTTTACGGTGCGTTGGGAAGGTTAGCAGAACAAATTAGCTTCCCATTTGATAGTTTGTACATAAGTGTTCCATGACATTGATTTCATTCCACACAATGTGTCAGCCCCCTCCCCATTTCTGTCCATGCTTTCCCATTTCTTTTTGTTGTGATGTTCAAGCCTTCCTTCCTTTTCATCTTTGCATTTGATCTCCTATAGATTGTTCTAAGGAGCACTTTCCTCTTGGGTGTTATTGTTTACATTATAGGCCTATCTATTTTTTTTTATGATTTGGCTGATAGGTGGTCTCTGGGAATGGTTTCAATTCTAGTTCAGAAGGGTATCTGTCTCAGGGACATAGTCTCTGGGATTCCTCCAGTCTCTGTTGGACCTGTAATCTGGTCTTTTTTGTGTATGTGCTTTTTTACAATTTTTCCCCACTTCTTTCAGGAACCCTGTGTTATAATCCCTGTCAGAACAGTAGGTAGTGGTAGCCGGGCACCATGTTGTTGTTCTAGTTTCAGGGTCATGTAGGTTGTGGTTCATGTGGTCCCTTAGTCTTTTAGATTAATTGCTCTCTTGAGTCTTTGGTCTTTGGTTTTCTTCACTCTCCTTCTCTCAGGACAGTAAGAGACCAATGATTGTATCTAAGCTGGCCACTCACAAGCTTTTAAGACCTCAAAAGCTTCTCACCAAAGCAGGATGCAGAACTTTGTCTTTATGAGCTCTGCTACGCCAATTGATGTAGATGTCCCCTGAGCCTATATTCCTTCACCTTAAGCCTAGGAACTTCATCCCACAACATGTTTGGTTATGTCTAAGAAATTGCCCGGACTGTGGCCCTTGTGTGTTCTACAGTTATATATATACAAATATCCACCACCAAACCTAAATCTGCAGGCAGGCGTGTTCCCTTATATCCTCCCATACCTTTTGACATACTTATCTACCTAAGTATCAATTTGTAAATTAGTGTTTGTTAATAATATTGCTGCAGGATTCTCTATGCTATAGTAATCACCAATTACTGTTGTTGCCTTTTGTACTTGTGTTCCTCTCAGTGTCCTCCTATGCCTTAGTCATATTTTTCTGACTTCCTCCATACTGTGTATTGCCTTTTTCTTCACCAATACTAATACGTGGCATCTATCTGTCTGGTAATTTTCTCTCCCTGTCTGTCCCATTCCTGGTAACCATCAAAGAATTTTTTTGTTTTTCTTCTGTGTAAACCTTTTCTTGTTTTTTTACAATAGTGGTCTCATAGGATATTTGTCCTTTTGTGATTGACTTATTTCACTTAGCATTAAACAAAACAAAATCAAAACAAATGAACATTGCTGTCAAGTTGATTCTGACTCATAGTGACCCTATAATGCTCTCCAAATTCAACCATGTTGTGAGATGTTTTGTAGATTTGTCATTTTTCTTTACTGCTTTGTAGTATTCCATTGTTGTGTATAGACCAGAGTTTGTTAATTCATTCATCTGTTGATGGATGCTTATTTGTTTCCATTTTTTACTATTGTGAATAAAGTTGCAGTGAACATGGGTATGTATATATCTATTCCTGTAATGGCTCTTATTTCTCTTGGGTATATTCCTAGGAGTGGGATTGCTGGATCATATGGTATTTCTTATTTCCAGCTTCTTGAGGAAGCACTATAATTTTTCCGTAGTGGTTATACCATTTTATATACCCACCAGCAGTGTATAAGATTTCCAATATCCCCACAATCTCTTCAACATTTGTT
Organism: Loxodonta africana; assembly: GCF_030014295.1. Taxonomy (NCBI): domain Eukaryota; kingdom Metazoa; phylum Chordata; class Mammalia; order Proboscidea; family Elephantidae; genus Loxodonta; species Loxodonta africana. Next base: position 86,598,364 of record NC_087346.1, read on the forward strand.
AACTTCTGTATTTTCATTAGTGTCAGTAGTATTTGCATGAAACGGTATCTCATCGTAGTTTTGATTTGCATCTCTCTATAGGGTTGCTATGAGTTGGAATCGACTCCAAGGCAACAGGATTGGTTATTTTTTTTTTTTTTTTAATGGCTAATGATGGGGAGCATTTCTTCATGTGCTTGTAAGCAGCCTGAATGCATTCTTTGGTGAAGTGTCTGTTCATATTCTTTCCCCATTTTTTAATTACATTGTTTGTCTTTCTGCTATGAGTTGCTGAAGTTTTCTATAAATTTTAGAGATTAGACCCTTATCAGATATGTGATAGGCAAAATTTACTTCTCCAGTCTGTAGTTACTCTTTTTAATCTTTTGGAGAAGTCTTTCAATAAGCTTAAGTGTTTAATTTTTAGGACATCTCATTTATCTAGTTCATCTTCTGCTCTTTGTGCATGTTTAGTTATGTTTTCATTTTATCTATGCCATATATTAGGCTTCCTAGCATTATCCCTATTGTTTCTTCCTTGATCTTTATAGTTTTAGGCATTATAGTTAGGATTTTGATACATTTCGAGTTAGTTTTTGTGTATGGTGTGAGGTATGGGTATAGTTTTATTTTTTTTACAAATGGACACCCAGTTTTGCCAGCACCATTTGTCAAAGAGATTGTCTTTTCCCCATTAATGGGCTTTGACCCATTGTCAAAGATCAGCTGTCCATAGGTGGAATGATTTATACCTGGGTCTTAAATTCTTTTTCATTTGTATGTTGTTGTACCAGTACCAGGCTTTCTTGACTACCGTGACTCTATAGTAGCTTCTGAGACCACGTAGTGTGAGGCTTCTTAATTAGTCCTTCTTCAAAAATGCTTTAGTTCTCTGAAGTGTCTTCCCTTTCCATATAAAATCAGTCATTAGCTTTTGTATCTCATTAAAAAATGCTGTTGGAATTTGATTGAGATTGCATTAGAGCTGTACTTCATTTAGGGGAGTATTATCATTTTCACAATGTTGTGTCTTCCTGTCCATGAGCATGGTATGTTTTTCCATTTTTGTTTGTGCCTTGGTTTCTTGGAGTAGTATTTTGTAGATTTCTTTGTGTAGGTCTTTTATATCCTGGTTAGATTTATTCCTAAGTATTTTATCTTTTATGGGCTATAGTTAATTTTGGAAAGCCTGGTGGTGTAGTGGTTAATAGCTACAACTCCTAACCAAAAGATCAGCAGTTCGAATCCACCCGGCACCCCTTGGGAACACTATGGGGCAGTTCTACTCTGTCCTTTGTGGTTGCTATGAGTCAGAATTGACTCGACAGCAATGGGTTATTATACTTAATGGTATTGTTTTTCTAACACCCTTTATGAATTTCTGTTTGTTGGTATAGAAGTATCAGTGCAATTTTTGTATATTGATCTTGCTCTGTTAGAAGGAATGCCTTCTGGTCAAGGTACAGGTTCCTCATGAGCACAATTAAGTGTTCTGGATTTCCCATTCTTTGCAAGTTACCATTAATTTGTTATGATCCACACAGTCAAATACCTTTGCATAGTCAATAAAACACAGGTAAACATTTTTCTGGTAGTCTCTGCTTTCAGCCAGGATCCATCTGACATCAGGAATGATATCCCTTGTTCCATGTCCTCTTCTGAATGTGGTTTGAAAATCGGGTATTTTCCTGTCAATGTACTGCTACAGCTGTTTTTGAATGACCTTCAGCAAAATTTTTACCTGTGTGTTGTGTTAATGATACTGTTCTAAAGTTTCAACACTCTGTTGAATCACCTTTCTTTGAAATGGGTGAAAATATGAATCTCTTCTAGCCTGTTTTCCAGGTAGCTGTCTTTCAAATTTCTTGACATGGACTTGTGAGCACCTCCAGTGCTGCATGTGTTTTTTGAAACATCTCAAATGGTAGTCCATCAATTTCTGAAGCCTTGTTTTTTGCCAATGCCTTCAGCCCTGCTTGGGCCTCTTCCTTAATTACCGTTGGTTCTTGATCATATGCTATGTCTTGAAATGGTTAAACATTGACCAATTCTTTTTTGTATCGTGACTGTGTGTATTCCTTCTACCTTCTTTTGATGTTTCCTGCCTTATTTAATATTTTCCCTGTGGAATCCTTCAGTATTCAACTCAAGGCTTTAATTTTTTTCTTCAGTTCCTTCAGCTTGAGAAATGCCTAGGTGTTTTCTCAAATTTGGTTTCTATATCCAGGTCTTTGCACGTTTCATTATAATATTTTACCTTATCTTCTCAAGCCACTATTGAAATCCTTTGCTCAGCTCTTTTATGTCATAATTTCTTCCTTTTGCTTCAGCTACTGTACTTTCAGGAGCAAACTTCAGAGTCCCTTTTGACATTCCTTTGGTATTTCTTTCTTTCTTATGTTTTTAATGACCTCTTACTTTCTTCATGTATAATGTCCTTGATGTCATCCCACAACTTGTCTGGTCTTCAGTCACTAGTATTCAATACAACAAATCTATTCTTGAGATGGTCCCTAAATTCAGGTGGGTTAAGCTCATGGTCATAATTTGAATATTGTAGAGTTGTTCTAATTTTCTTCAATTTGAATTTGCATGTAAGCAATTGATGGTCTCTTCCACAGTTGGCTCTTGATATGAGCTTTTCTTTTGTCTCTTGTCACAGTGTAGTTGGTTTGATTTCTGTGCTTTCCATCTGGTGTGGTCCACATGTATAGTCACTGTTTTTGCTGTTAAATGGTATTTGGAATGAAGAAGTTGTTGGTCTTGCAAAATTCTATCATGTGATCTTTGGCTTTGTTTCTATCGCCCAAGCCATATTTTCCAACTAATGATCCTTCTTTTTTTCCAACTTTAGCATTCCAATCACCAGTAATTTTCAAATCATCTTGCTTACATATTTGATCAATTTCAGATGGAACAAGTTGTTAAATATCTTCAATTTGTTCATATTTGGCCTTCACGTTTGATATGTGACTTTGAACAACAGTCATATTAACTGGTCTTCCTTGTAGGTGTATGGATATTATACAGATTTTATCACAATAGCAACAGACATCATAAAATAACCAATCTTAATGAGAAATATTTAAATCCTATAGAAATAAAAATATTACAATATACAAAAAGATTGTCAACCAAGTTAATAATGAGGAATTTGGGAAATGAATCTATGTGATACATTTTCATATACTTTGAACAGGAAAAATTAATACCACCATACAAAAAACCCACTGCTGTCCTGTGGATTCCAACTCCTAGTGATCCTATAAGACAGAGTAGAACCCCTCCATAGGGCTTCTAGAGAGCAGCTGGTGGATTCAAACTGTAACCTTTTTGTTAGCAGCTGAACTCTTAACCACTATGCCACCAGGGCTCCACCCACCATAGGGATGGCACCAAATCATTGTGCATTATAGCTCTGGTTTGCTCAGTGTACGAACAGAGTGGTGATGGGATAAAACGAACAGAATGTGCTCTCTTGGGTCACGACTGATCTAGCTACTATTGTCACCTGAACGCCAATCTATTTTATTTTGATTATATGTTCAGGGACCATGGATGGGACTGTAGACCCATGGGCCTACTATCAGCTAACCTTTTTCAGGAATCTATTACTTGATCTCTATATACCCCACTTTCACACACTTTGTTTTCAAAGGGAAGCTATGCTTCTCACTCATCTGAACCTCACCATAATGCTGTGACCAAAGGCACAAAAGTTTTTAAGATGTCAGTACACGAGAAAAAGTTAAATATTGTCTGCTGTGCTAGTTTTGGGTTTATCGTGTCTCAGCTCCAAATTCAGCTTTATGTTGTTTAATTTGGACCCTCGAAACATTTCTCTTTGCCAGCTTATTGAATGTTAAGCTTTATCAAGAGAAAGCACTGGAATGACATATTCCTGCCAAGTTCCTTCCCCTCTTTATTATTGTTATTGAATGATTACTGTGATTATTGTTGGGTTTTAAGAATAAACATGAAACTCTTGATTAGCAAATTTGTATGACAATATCCTTTAATAAATATTGCATTTTACTTGGAAATTAATTCAGAAAACTCTTGATCTTACTATCAGTCTCCAACATAGGCAGACTCAGCTTCCTGTATTCTTTTGAAGATTAAGGGCATAATCATTGATATCTGTCTCCAACCACTGTGATGCTTGCATATTCCTGTCTTTAAACAATAGATTTGAAATAAACAATACTAGCATAGAGATAGTAAAGATGATGAACGTTACCTTCATTCTGTGATTCTAGCTGACTATCTGAAGTTTTTATTTGCGTTAAAATTTTTTTGACTGCTGAGAAATTTGAAAGCTGCTGGGAGAATCCTGAGGAAACAACTGCCTGGAAAATATTGTAATTCGTGGAATTTAATATATTGTGGGATTTTTTATGACTTTCTGCCAAATGTACCTTCATGCTTAAGGCTTTTCCTAACAATATGTATGTTGCCTTATGTGAAAAAAAAAAACTGTCAAAATTAAGATAGATAAAAGGAATCTTTAATCATCTATGAGTAGATATAGATTGATATATTTGGTATGTGGTCTAAGAATTGCAAAGACAATCAATGTGGGCAGAGTCATTAACAAATGTGCACAAGTTACTTCTTGAAAGCAGAAACAGATAGGAATTTAGCATAGGTAGTATAGGTTGTTTTTAGTTTTTTTAGTATAGGTTGAGCTACATTATTGTCTCAGACTAATGTGCAGGCATAAGATATCCTCCCACTGAAAAATAAAAAAGAAACCAACATTAATGTAATGAAAAATCATTAATGCATTATTTTTTCTCTTTTGTAATATGACACTTATATTTTTTTCTTTGTAATGGCATGATTCAAAGTTTAATGAAAGAGATAAGTTTAATAAAAGAAAAATTCATTTACCATTATCATTATAATTAATTTCATTTTCCTGTCCATTATTTTCATTTACTATTATTACTGAAAATATCTTTGTTATATAGAAACCAAAGCCCAAACCTAACTAGTTGCCATAGAGTAGAATCCAACTCACTGAGGCCCCAGATATGCAGAGTACTGCACAGAGTTTTCAAGGCTGTGATCTTTCAGAAACATTGCCAAATATTTCCTCCAAGGCACCTCTGGATGATTTCAAACCACAAACCTCTTAGTACTCAAATGCTTAACTGTGCCGTCCAGGACCCCTAGCTTGTCATAGAAGAATTTTATAAAAATTTTCAGGCATCAAAAATGCTAAACATGACTTTATTCCACTCAATTGTTTAAAATTCTCTTATCTGGCAGAAGAAATCACAAAGAAATGTTTTTTCTTCTCCTCTGTGGTTTGTTTCTTCTGCATTCAAAGGCTCTGACTACTGATATTCAAAGAGAAGTTTGGAGACTTTTTTTTGCCATTTCAAATACTTTCTAATGCAAAGGTTGTAAAAATTGTTCCACATACAAAACGTGGCTCTTTATTCTATCTGCAATTTACTTTTTCAATGAGGTTGAGGGAAGAATCTATACAAAAGATTTGTATAGAGTTCTGGTTTTTGTATGCTAAGTATTCGAGGTATTAAATATGTGAATTGACAAGTTAAGGCCAAAACTGAAAGATCTTATTACATGGTCTTTTAACCTTGTAATCCAGAGGCATTGAAATAAATTTGTTGGTCCTCACCTATCATTCCCAATAACGGGAACTACTCTCTCCTTTTATTTTGTGCCTTACTCTCCAACTACAAAGGGTCATTCAATAAAGGGAGAATAATAACTCAAATATAGTCAAGGCTGGTGGGAAAAATACCTTAAGACTTTCTAAATAAAGACTTCACAGAATTGAACAATTTTAGGTAGGAAGCCAGTTGAAACTAATCAGGTCTTCTGAAAGAAAAAATTTCGTGAAGAAATACTTTATGATTCATGATGGACATATGCATTTCCTATGAATGCACATTATATATGTAGAAAAGAATTCTGAAAATTCACAGTGAAAACATCAGGCTTCCTGATCTTTTCAAATCAATAAGTTCAGGCTCAAGTGAGTTTTAGTTTGTGTCCCAGTTATGAAATTATACATAGGACATCACCAAAGTAGAATTTTTTTCTGGATTTACAAAATGAAAATGATACCATGATTATAATCCAACTAATGAATGGAACTGCCCATTTAAAGAGGAATATTGAGGAGGAATTCATCAAAAAAACACACAAGATTATTCCTCCTTAGGGAAGAATGGATTAACTAATATCTTAACAATTAATCAAGGATAAATTTTCTGAGGAATGCAGAAAAGGCTCAGCTCTTGCAAAATGTGGGGGAAAATCTTTCCACAAGTTGAACCACAATGGTTGAATTAAATCTAATGCTCTCACTTATCATGCCTATTAGTCTTAGGCCTTAAAGCGGCCTACTCCTTCTTTTTCTTCTTTCCCGCCTTAAAAAACTTACGGTAACCAAATAAGCAACATTTTAGGACAAGAAATGTGACGATTCCCACACAAGCCAGTAGAAACCCAATCATATCTAAAGAATGGTACTGGTACCAGGTGAGGCTGAGGGTGGCTGGACGAAGATGCTTGGTTCCTTTGTGGAGCATGAAAAACTGGATACAGCAGATGGCTTGGTCCAGGGGCTTAAAAGGCTGCTCATGACGAATGGCTGATAACCTAATAGCATTCTCTTTATAGCTAAAGAAAAATCAAATAGGCAACAACTTAGAGAATAAATCAGAAAAGATAAATAAGTGAAATTTTCATGCAGGTGGTAAAAATGTGTGCCAAATTAGACTGGAAGAAAAAATATGTTATTTTCCTCTGAGATGATTTTAGAGATTTTAGTTTACAGGCTAGAATTTGCTAAATATGTATGATTTCAATGTGTAAAGAAATACAGAAGTTTGGGGAGGACATGTATTTCAGGGTAGAGATTTGAAAGAGCTAAGTTTAAAGCAAAAAATGGAAAAGAAAAGAAAAGCAAAAGACCATCATGTGAGAGTGGAGAGTTTGAATTATCCAGGAAGAAATTGTTAATGGACCAGGTGTACAAGTTTAAAAATATCACCATTATGCAGAAATAGGAGGCAGGTCTATCATGAGGTCTAGGTACATGTCCAGGCAGGGCTGATCAGGAGTTAGTGCTTGCCAGGAATTAGTATTGACCTTATGGCAGTGTTTGAGCAGTTAAATGAGTGCAAGTGGGTAGTCTTGGTTTGAATCTTGATTCTGACACTCACTTGCTGCCTGTTTTGTACAATTTTTTTTTATTAACTTTTATTAAGCTTCAGGTGAACGTTTACAAATCCAATCAGTCTGTCACATATAAGTTTACATACATCTTACTCCATACTCCCACTTGCTCTCCCCCTATTGAGTCAGCCCTTTCAGTCTCTCCTTTCGTGACAATTTTGCCAGCTTCTCTCTCTCTCTATCCTCCCATCCCCCCTCCAGACAAGAGTTGCCAACACACTCTCAAGTGGCCACCTGATATAATTAGCTCACTCTTCATCAGCGTCTCTCTCCCACCCGCTGACCAGTCCCTTTCATGTCTGATGAGTTGTCCTCAGGGATGGTTCCTGTCCTGTGCCAACAGAAGGTCTGGGGAGCATGGCCGCCGGGATTCCTCTAGTCTCAGTCAGACCATTAAGTATGGTCTTTTTATGAGAATTTGGGGTCTGCATCCCACTGATTTCCTGTTCCCTCAGGAGTTCTCTGTTGTGCTCCCTGTGAGGGCAGTCATCCATTGTGGCCCGGCACCAACTAGTTCTTCTGGTCTCAGAATGATGTAGGTCTCCGGTTCATGTGGTCCTTTCTGTCTCTTGGGCTCTTAGTTGTCGTGTGACCTTGGTGTTCTTCATTTTCCTTTGCTTCAGGTGGGTTGCGACCAATTGATGCATCTTAGATGGCCGCTTGTTAACATTTAAGACCCTAGATGCCACATTTCAAAGTGGGATGCAGAATGTTTTCATAATAGAATTATTTTGCCAATTGACTTAGAAGTCCCCTTAAAACATGTTCCCCAGACCCCCGCCCCTGCTCTGCTGACCTTTGAAGCATTCATTTTATCCCAGAAACTGCTTTTGGTCCAGTCCAATTGAGCTGACCTTCCATGTATTGAGTGTTGTCTTTCCCTTCACCCAAAGCAGTTCTTATCTACTGATTAATCAATAAAAAACCCTCTCCCTCCCTCCCTCCCTCCCCCCTTTGTAACCACAAATGTATGTGTTCTTCTCAGTTTTTACTATTTCTCAAGATCTTTTTTATAATAGTGGTCTTATACAATATTTGTCCTTTTGCCTCTGACTAATTTCGCTCAGCATAATGCCTTCCAGGTTCCTCCATGTTGTGAAATGTTTCACAGATTCGTCACTGTTCTTTATCGATGCGTAGTATTCCATTGTGTCAATATACCACAATTTATTTATTTACCCATTCATCCGTTGATGGACACCTTGTTTGCTTCCAGCTTTTTGCTATTGTAAACAGAGCTGCAATAAACATGGGTGTGCATATATCTGTTTGTGTGAAGGCTCTTGTATCTCTAGGGTATATTCCAAGGAGTGGAATTTCTGGGTTGTGTGGTAGTTCTATTTCTAACTGTTTAAGATAACGCCAGATAGATTTCCAAAGTGGATGTACCATTTGACATTCCCACCAGCAGTGTATAAGAGTTCCAATCTCTCCGCAGCCTCTCCAACATTTATTATTTTGTCTTTTTTGGATTAATGCCAGCCTTGTTGGTGTGAGATGGAATCTCATTGTAGTTTTAATTTGCATTTCTCTAGTGGCTAATGATCGAGAGCATTTTCTCCTGTAACTGTTGGCTGCCTGAATATCTTCTTTAGTGAAGTGTGTGTTCATATCCTTTGCCCACTTCTTGATTGGGTTGTTTGTCTTTTTGTGGTTGAGTTTTGACAGAATCATGTAGATTTTAGAGATCAGGTGCTGGTCGGAGATGTCATAGCTGAAAATTCTTTCCCAGTCTGTAGGTGGTCTTTTTATTCTTTTGGTGAAGTCTCTAGATGAGCAGAGGTGTTTGATTTTTAGGAGCTCCCAGTTATCAGGTTTCTCTTCATCATTTTTGATAATGTTTTGTATTCTGTTTATGCCTTGTATTAGGGCTACTAGGGTTGTCCCTATTTTTTCTTCCATGATCTTTATCGTTTTAGTCTTTATGTTTAGGTCTTTGATCTACTTGGAGTTAGTTTTTGTGCATGGTGTGAGGTATGGGTCCTGTTTCATTTTTTTGCAAATGGATATGCAGTTATGCCAGCACCATTTCTTAAAAAGACTATCTTTTCCCCAATTAACTGACATTGGTCCTTTGTCCAATATCAGCTGCTCATGTGTGGATGGATTTCTATCTGGGTTCTCAATTCTGTTCCATTGGTCTATGTGCCTGTTGTTGTACCAGTACCAGGCTGTTTTGACTACTGTGGCTGTATAATAGGTTCTGAAATTAGGTAGAGTGAGGCCTCGACTTTCTTCTTCTTTTTCAGTAATGCTTTACTTATCCAGGGCTTCTTTCCCTTCCATATGAGATTGGTGATTTGTTTCTCTATCCCCTTAAAATATGACATTGGAATTTGGATCGGAAGTGCATTATATGTATAGATGGCTTTTGGTAGAATAGACATTTTCACTATGTTAAGTCTTCCTATCCATGAGCAAGGTATGTTTTTCCACTTAAGTATGTCCTTTTGAATTTCTTGTAGTAGAGCTTTGTAGTTTTCTTTGTATAGGTCTTTTACATCCTTGGTAAGATTTATTCCTAAGTATTTTATCTTCTTGGTGGCTACTGTGAATGGTATTGATTTGGTAATTTCCTCTTCGGTGTTCTTTTTGTTGATGTAGAGGAATCCAAGTGATTTTTGTATGTTTATTTTATAACCTGAGACTCTGCCAAACTCTTCTATTAGTTTCAGTAGTTTTCTGGAGGATTCCTTAGGGTTTTCTGTGTATAAGATCATGTCATCTGCAAATAGTGATAACTTTACTTCCTCCTTGCCAATCCGAATACCCTTTATTTCTTTGTCTAGCCTAATTGCCCTGGCTAGGACTTCAAGTACAATGTTGAATAAGAGCGGTGATAAAGGGCATCCTTGTCTGGTTCCCGTTCTCAAGGGAAATGCTTTCAAGTTCTCTCCATTTAGAGTGATATTGGCCGTTGGCTTTGCTTAGATGCCCTTTATTATGTTGAGGAATTTTCCTTCAATTCCTATTTTGGTAAGAGTTTTTATCATAAATGGGTGTTGGACTTTGTCAAATGCCTTTTCTGCATCAATTGATAAGATCATGTGGTTTTTCTCTTTTGTTTTATTTATGTGATGGATTACATTAATGGTTTTTCTGATATTAAACCAGCCTTGCATACCTGGTATAAATCCCACTTGATCATGGTGAATTATTTTTTTGATGTGTTGTTGAATTCTATTGGCTAGAATTTTGTTGAGGATTTTTGCATCTATGTTCATGAGGGATATAGGTCTATAATTTTCTTTTTTTGTAATGCCTTTACCTGGTTTTGGTATCAGGGATATGGTGGCTTCATAGAATGAGTTAGGCAGTATTCTGTCATTTTCTATGCTTTGAAATACCTTTAGTAGTAGTGGTGTTAACTCTTCTCTGAAAGTTTGGTAGAGCTCTGCAGTAAAGTCGTCCGGGCCAGGGCTTTTTTTGTTGGGCGTTTTTGGATTACCGTTTCAATCTCTTTTTTTGTTATGCGTCTATTTAGTTGTTCTACTTCTGATTGTGTTAGTTTAGGTAGGTAGTGTTTTTCCAGGAATTCATCCATTTCTTCTAGGTTTGCAAATTTGTTAGAGTACAATTTTTCGTAATAATCTGATTCTTTTAATTTCAGTTGGGTCTGTTGTGATGTGGCCCATCTCGTTTCTTATTCGGGTAATTTGTTTCCTTTCCTGTATTTCTTCAGTCAGTCTGGCCAATGGTTTATGAATTTTGTTAATTTTTTCAAAGAACCAGCTTTTGGCTTTGTTAATTCTTTCAATTGTTTTTCTGTTCTCTAATTCATTTAGTTCAGCTCTAATTTTCATTATTTGTTTTCTTCTAGTGCCTCATGGGTTCTTTTGTAGCTCACTTTCTATTTGTTCAAGTTGTAGGGACAGTTCTCTGATTTTGGCTCTTTCTTCTTTTTGTATGTGTGCATTTATCGATATAAATTGGCCTCTGAGCACTGCTTTTGCTGTGTCCCAGAGGTTTTGATAGGAAGTATTTTCATTCTCGTTGCATTCTATGAATTTCCTTATTCCCTCCTTGATGTCTTCTATAACCCAGTCTTTTTTCAGGAGGGTATTGTTCAGTTTCCAAGTATTTGATTTCTTTTCCCTAGTTTTTCTGTTATTGATTTCTAGTTTTATAGCCTTGTGGTCTGAGAAGATGCTTTGTAATATTTCGATGTTTTGGACTCTGCAGAGGTTTGTTTCATGACCTAATATGTGGTCTATTCTAGAGAATGTTCCATGTGCACTAGAAAAAAAAGTATACTTTGCAGCAGTTGGGTGGAGAGTTCTGTATAAGTCAATGAGGTCAAGTTGGTTGATTGTTGTAAGTATGTCTTCCGTTGTCTCTATTGAGCTTCTTACTGGATGTCCTGTCCTTCTCCGAAAGTGGTGTGTTGAAGTCTCCTACTATAATTGTGGAGCTGTCTATCTCACTTTTCAATTCTGTTAAAATTTGATTTATGTATCTTGCATCCCTGTCACTGGGTGCATCAATATTTCATATGGTTATGTCTTCCTGATCAATTTCCCTTTTGTCATTATATAGTGTCCTTCTTTATCCTTTGTGGTGGATTTAAGTTTAAAGTCTATTTTGTCAGAAATTAATATTGCTACTCCTCTTCTTTTTTGCTTATTGTTTGCTTGATATATTTTTTTCCCATTCTTTGAGTTTTAGTTTGTTCGTGTCTCTAAGTCTAAGGTGTGTCTCTTGTAGGCAGCATATAGATGGATCGTGTTTCTTTATCCAGTCCATGACTCTCTGTCTCTTTATTGGTGCATTTAGTCCATTTACATTCAGCGTAATTATAGATAAATAAGTTTTTAGTGCTGTCTTTTTGATGCCTTTTCACGTGTGTTGTTGGCAATTTCAAATTTCCACATACTTTTTTGTGCTGAGACGTTTTTCTTAGTAAATTGTGAGATCCTCATTTTCATAGTGTTTCACGTTATGTTTGTTGAGTCATTACGTTTTTCTTGGCTTTTATCTTGAGTTATGGAGTTGTTATACCTTTTTGTGATTACCTTATTATTTACCCCTATTTTTCTAAGTAAAAACCTAACTTGTATTGTTCTCTATCGCCTTGTATCACTCTCCATCTGGCAGTTCAATGCCTCCTGTATTTAGTCCCTCTTTTTGATTATTGTGATCTTTTACCTATTGACTTCCATGATTCCCTGTTATGTGTATTTTTTTTTTTTTTAATTAATCTTAATTTGTTTGTTTTTGTGATTTCCCTATTTGAGTTGATATCAGGACGATCTGTTTTGTGACCTTGTGTTGTGCTGATATCTGATATTATTGGTTCTCTGACCAAACAATATCCTTTAGTATTTCTTGTAGCTTTGGTTTGGTTTTTGCAAATTCTCTAAGCTTGTGTTTATCTGTAAATATCTTAATTTCGCCTTCATATTTCAGAGAGAGTTTTGTTGGATATATGATCCTTGGCTGGCAGTTTTTCTCCTTCAGTGTTCTGTATATGTCGTCCCAGTCCCTTCTTGCCTGCATGGTTTCTGCTGAGTAGTCTGAACTTATTCTTATTGATTCTCCCTTGAAGGAAACCTTTCTTTTCTCCCTGGCTGCTTTTAAAATTTTCTGTTTATCTTTGGTTTTGGCAAGTTTGATGATAATATGTCTTGGTGTTTTTCTTTTTGGATCAATCTTAAATGGGGTTTGATAAGCATCTTGGATAGATATCCTTTCGTCTTGCATGATGTCAGGGAAGTTTTGTGTCAGGAGTTCTTCAACTATTTTCTCTGTGTTTTCTGTCCCCCTCCCTGTTCTGGGACTCCAATCACCTGCAAGTTATCCTTCTTGATAGAGTCCCACATGATTCTTAGGGTTTCTTCATTTTTTTTAATTCTTTTATCTGATTTTTTTCAGCTATGTTGGTGTTGATTCCCTGGTCCTCCAGATGTCCCAGTCTGCATTCTAATTGCTCAAGTCTGCTTCTCTGACTTCCTATTGCGTTGTCTAATTCTGTAATTTTATTGTTAATCTTTTGGATTTCTACATGCTGTCTCTCTATGGATTCTTGCAACTTGTTAATTTTTCCACTATGTTCTTGAATAATCTTTTTGAGTTCTTCAACAGTTTTATCGGTGTGTTCCTTGGCTTTTTCTGCAGTTTGCCTTATTTTGTTTGTGATGTCTTGAAGTATTCTGTAAATTAGTTTTTTATATTCTGTATCTGATAATTCCAGGATTGTATCTTCATTTGGGAAAGATTTTGATTCTTTTGTTTGGGGGGTTGTAGAAGCTGTCATGGTCTGCTTCTTTATATGGTTTGATATGGACTGCCTACTCCGAGCCATCACTGGGAAACTAGTTTTTCCAGAAAATCCGCTAAAAAAAAAATGCAGTCAGATCCCTATCAGAGTTCTCCCTCTGGCTCAGGCTATTCGGATGTTAATGAAGCCGCCTGCGGAGGGTGGGGGAGGGATCAGAGAGATAGGAGATTAAAAAAAAAGCACCTCAGAATATAGCCAGAGTTGCTTGTCTTGCTTGGAATGACTATTATATCTGAGATTTCCGTGGGGCACGTCACCTATGTGTGCTGGCTGTGTGGAGATTGCCCTCAGGCGGTCTGGCCGCTGGAGTCATGGTCAGATCCTCCGCTGCCAGCCCCACGCCCAATGTCAAGGTTGCCCTACCGGGACGGTGCACTCCCGACTCCAAAATCAGTCACTGCCTCCTGGCGACTCCCAGTCCCGCCAGCCGCGTTGCCGCACCGCTTCTGCGAACCGGCTGGGACCCCCCCCCCCCGGGTCAGCTCAGGAGAGCAGAGCAGCTCCCTGTGCCTGCGTCGCGATCGTGCGTCCCGACTGGGACGCCGCTCTCCCGGCTCCAAGACCAGTCGCTGCCCCCCGGGACTTCCCCACTGGCAGCGTCGCCACGCCGCCCACGTGAATCGGCTGGGCCCCCTTCCAGGGTTAGTTGGGGGGGTGGAGCAGCTCTCTGTGCTTATGCCGTGCCCATGTCCCGCCAAAATCCCAGCGGGACGGATCCCCACCTGGGAAGCTGCTCTGCCCACTCCAAGACCAGTCACTGCCTCCCAGGGACTTCTCCCACCGGCTGTGCTGCCACGCCACCCACGCGAACTGGCTGGGCCCCCTCCTGGAATGAATTCGGGGGCCAGGTCTGGGCCCCTTGTTTGTGCCGTCTGCCCCCCTGGCCTCTGCCCCAAATCGGGCGCCGAAGGTCACCTGACTGGTATGCTCGCTCCTGGCTCTGAAAACAATCACTGCCTCCCCATATTTGTTCGTTCTCCGTCTCTAAATCTGTGTTTGTTGTTCAGGGTTCGTAGATTGTTATGTATGTGATCGATTCACTTGTTTTTCCGAGTCTTTGTTGCAAGAGGGATCCACAGTAGCGTCCACCTAGTCCGCCATCTTGGCCCCGCCTCTGTTTTGTACGATTTATTTGTTCTCTCCATGCCTCAGTTGTCTCTTTGTTAAAATGGAATAGATGGGATAAGTGCCTCTTTCATCTGATTGTTGTGAAGAATAATGGATTGAGTCTTAGAATACTTAGAACTGTTTCTATCATATAGTAGACACTCAGTACATGTTTGTTATTACTATTTTTGTTTTTCTTGTTAGTATTGTTATTTTACATGTTGGATAGTGCTCAACATTTCACTTTGAGGCATTGCAGTTGTATTTGGTTGTTTCACTGTTGAAAATCATTATGATCAAGGGAGAAGTGTGAATAAATGCATATGGTTTCTGAACTCTGAATCCCAAAGTGCTATGACATGACACTGTAGAAACAGCAAAACAGGTAACTTGCAAAAGCCACCCACCTGTATGCTTTTTGGAACAAGGAAGTGCTTTCCTCAGAGATGCTGGGGGGATGGTTCTCAGCCCCCTGCCTTGTTTAGAGCGTGACCCCAGCTTCAACCAGATACCGGTACCTACACCAAACACCCTTGTCCCTCTAAGACTGCGGGACAGAGCCTGTGCCACACACTTGCTGACCAGCTACCTGAACACCTGAGCTGAATCCATACAAGAAAAGTGAATGAACTCATAAGCTAACAAACCTGATAACATCTCTAGCCATCTGGTGACAAGACATCAGAGCTCCAAAGGTGAAAATAATCAAGCTAGCTCACTCAAACAATCCATTTGGGTATATCAAAACAAAACAAAGCAAGAAACTAGGATACAGAAAGCAAACATCAACTAATACAATAACTTATGGATGGCTCAGAGACAACAGTTAATATCAAATCACATAAAGAAAGAGACGATGATTGCTTCAACAAGCTCTCAAAGGAGAGAATCAAAGGATCTTCTGGATGAAGGTGCCTTCCTGGAATTACCAGATGCAAAATTCAAAAGCCTAATATACAGAACTCTTCAAGACATCAGGAAGGACATCATGTAATATGCAGAACAAGCCAAGGAACACACAGATAGAACAGTTGAAGAAATTAAAAAGGTTATTCGAGAACATAACAAAAAAGTTAATAAGGTGCAAGAATCCATGGAGAGACAGCAATCAGAAATTCAGAAGATTAACTATAAAATTACAGAATGAGACAACTCAATAGAAAGTCAGAGGAGCAGAATCAAGCAAGTGGAAGGCAGAATTTCTGAACTTGAAGGTAAAGCACTTGGCACTAATATATTTGAAGAAAATCAGAAAAAAAGAATTAAAAAAAATGAAGAAACCTGAAGAATCATGTGGGATTGTATCAATAGAAATAAACTATGAGTGATTGGAATACCAGAACAGGAAGGAATAACAGAATATATGGAGAAACTTCTTGAAGGTTTGTCAGCAGAAAACTTCCCTGATATTGTGAAATATGTGAAGATATCTATACAAGATGCTCATAGAACTCCACATGAGGTAGATGTTAAAAGAAAGTCACCAAGACAGATTATAATCAAACTTTCCAAAACCAAAGATAAAGAGAGAATTTTAAGAGCAGCGAGGGGTAAACGAAAAGTCATCTGCAAAAGATTGTCAATAAAAATATGCTTGGACTACTTGGCAGAAACCATGCAGGTAAGAAGACAATGGGATGACATATAAAAAATTGAAGGAAAAAAATTCACAGCCAAGAATCTTATATCCAGCAAAACAGTCTCTCAAACATGAAGGTGAAATTAGGACATTTCCAGATAAACAGAAGAATAGGGAATTTGTAATAATCAAACCAAAAATACAAGGAATACTTTGGTTAGAAAATCATTAATATCAGGTGTCCAAGACTCAAACACTGGACAGTACAATCAGATGTTAACCCAGACAGAGAAATCACAAATTAAATCAAGAAAATAAAATGCTCAAAAGAGGAAATCAACCATGTCATTATGGAAAAGAAGACAAAATTAAAATAATAAAGAGGAAGGAAGAAGTGTAGTCATAGATCTTTAATATGGAGAGGAAGACAAGGCCATATAAAGATATAAAAGTTAGGCTGAAAGTTACAAAAATGGGGTAAATATTAAGGAAACTACGCAGGAGATGATCTATCCTACTCATAAAAATAAAATACAAGAAAAATATAGAGACTCAGCAGAGAAACAAAAACAACAATGAGTAAGAGGAAAAGACAATATACAAAGATAAACTACTCAGCACAAAAAACTAAGTGTGAAAAAGAAACTGTCAGGAACACAGAAAAAAAAGATATCAAAATGACAGCATTAAACTCATACCTATCCATAATTACGCTGAATGTTAATGGCCTAAATGCACCAATAAAGAGAGAGAGTCTCAGACTGGATAAAGAAACATGATCCGTCTATATGCTGCCTACAAGAGACACACCTTAGACTTAGACACACAAACAAACTAAAACCCAAAGAATGGAAAAATATATATGAAGCAAACAACAATCAAAAAAGAACAGGCGTGGCAATATTAATTTCTGACAAAATAGACTTTAAAGTTAAATCCACCACAAAGGATAAGGGAGGGCACTATACAATGATTAAAGGGACAATATACCAGAAGGATAAAACCCTATTAAATATTTATGCACCCAATGACAGGGCTGTAAGGTACATAAAACAAACTCTAACAGCATTGAAAAGTGAAACACACCACTTTCGGCGAAGGATAGGACATCCAGATAGAAGCTCAATAAAGACACGGAAGATCTAAATACCACAATCAACCATCTCAACCTTATAGACATGTACAGAACACTCCACCCAACAGCAGCCAATTATACTTTCGTTTCTAGTGCACATGGAGCATTCTCTAGAATAGACCACATATTAGGTCATATAGCAAGCATAAGCAGAATCCAAAACATTGAAATATTACAAAGCATCTTCTCTGACCATAAGGCCATAAAAGCACAAATCAATAAGAGAAAAACCAGGGTAAAGAAATCAAGCACTTGGAAACTGAACAATAAAATACCCTGCTTAAAAAAGACTGGGTTATACAAGACATTAAGGATGGGATAAAGAAATTCATAGAATCCAAAGAGAATGAAAACACTTCTTATCAGAACTTTTGGAATACAGAGAAAGCAGTGCTCAGAGGTCAATTTATATCAATAAATGCACGCATACAAAAAGAAGGGCCGAAAGCAAAGAATTGTCAATACAATTTGAAAAAATAGAGAGCAACAAAAGAAGCCCTTAGGCACCAGAAGAAAGCAAATAATAAAAATTAGAGCAGAACTAAATGAAATAGAAAACAGAAGAACAATTGAAAGAGTTAACAAGACCAAAAGCTGATTCTTTTAAAAAAATTAACAAAATTGATAAACGATTGGCCAAAATGACAAAAGAAAACACAGGAGAGGAAGCAAATAACCTGAATAAGAAATGAGATGGGCGATATTAAAACAGACCCAACTGAAATTAAAAGAATCATATCAGATTACTACAAAAAATTGTATTCTAACAATTTGTAAATCTAGAAGAAATGGATGAATTCCTAGAAACACGCTACCTACCTAAACTAACACAAACAGAAGTTGAACAACTAAATAGGTGCATAACAAAATAAGAGATTGAAAAGTTAATCAAAAAGCTCTCAACAACAACAAAAAAAAGCCCTGGCCCTGGTGGCTTCCCTGCAGAATTCTATCAAACATTCAGAGAAGAATTAACACCACTACTGCTAAAGGTATTGCAGAACACAGAAAAGGGCAGAATACTCCCAAACTCAACGTATGACACCAGCATATCCTTGATACCAAAACCAGATAAAGACACCACAAAAAAAAACAAAAAAAATTATACACCTATATCCATTTTGAACTTAGATGCACAAATCCTAAATGGAGAGAGTCAGAAAGCATTCCTCTTGAGAATGGAAACCAGACAAGGAGGTCCTTTATCACCACTCTTATTCAACATTGGGTTGGAGATCCTCGGTAGAGCAATTAGGCTACATATGGAAATAAAGTGCATCCAGATTGGTAAGGAAGGAATAACAGTATCTCTATTTGCAGATGACATGATCTTATACACAGAAAAACCTAAGGAATCCTCAAGAAAACTACTGAAACTAATGAAAGAGTTCATCAGTGTATCAAGATACAAGATAAACGTACAAAAAAAATCAGTTGGATTCCTCTACAGCAAAAAAAAGAACATCGAAGAGGAAATCACCAAATCAATATCATTTACAGTAGCCCCGAGAAGATAAAATATTTAGGAATAAATCTTACCAGATTGTAAAAGACCTATACAAAAAAAAAAAAAAAAATACAAGACACTACTGCAAGTGGAAATACACACCTTGCTTATGGATAGGAAGATTTAACGTTGTTAAAATGTCTATTCTATCAAAAGCCATCAATAAATACAATGCAATTCTGATCCAATTTCCAAAGACATTTTTTTAATAAGATGGAGAAACAAATCATCAACTTCATATGGAAGGGAAAGAGGCCCTGGATAAGTAAAGCATTACTGAAAAAGAAGAAAGTGGGAGGCCTCACTCTACCTGATTTTAGAAGCTATTATACCACTACAGCAGTCAGAACAGCCTGGTACTGGTACATCAACAGATACATAGACCAATGGAACAGAATTAAGAATCCAGACATGAATCCATCTATCTATAAGCAGCTGATCTTTGAAAAGGTCCAAGTCAGTTAAATGGGGAAAAGTCTTTTTAACAAATAGTGCTGGCTTAACTGCATATCCATCTGCAAGAAATTAAACAAGACCCTTACATCACGCCATGCACCAAAGCTAACTCAAAAGGGATCAAAGACCTAAATATAAAATCTAAAAGAATAAAGATCATAGAAGAAAATACAGGGACAATGTTAGCAGCCCTAATACATGGCATAAATAGTATACAAAACATTACTAACAATGCAGAAGAGAAACTGGATGACTGGGAACTCCTAAAAATCAAACACCTATGCTCATCCAAGGACTTCATCAAAAGAATAAGAAGATTACCGATTGACTGATAAAAAGTTTTTAGCTATGACATTTCTGATTGGCATCTCTAAAATTTACATGATACTGCAAAAACTCAATTACAAAAAGACAACCCAATTAAAAAATGGGCAATAGATATGATAGACACTTCACTAAAGAAGACATTCAGGTAGCTAACACATACATGAGGAAACGCTCACAATCATTAGCCATTAGAGAAATGCAAATCAAAACTACAGTGACATTCCATCTCACTCCAACAAGGCTGGCATTAATCCAAAAAACACAAAATAACAAATCTTGGAGAGGTTGTGGAGAGACTGGAAGATTTATACACTGCTGGTGGGAATGTAAAATGATACAACCACTTTGGAAAGTGATTTGGCGCTTCCTTAAAGAGCTAGAAATAAAACCACCATACCATCCAGCAATCCCACTCCTTGGAATATAACCTAGAGATATAAGAGCCTTTACACCAACAGATATATGCACACTCATGTTCATTGCAGCAGTGTTTACAATAGCAAAAAGATAGAGGCAACCACGGTGCCCATCAATGGAAGAATGGATAAATAAATTATGGCAAATTAATGCAATGGAATATTACACACCGATAAAGAACAATGACGAATCTGTGAAACTTTATAACATGGAGGAACCTGGAAGGCATTATGCTGAGTGAAATTAGTCAGATGCAAAAGGACAAATACTGTATAAGGCCACTAATATAAGAATTCAAGAAATAGTTTAATCAGAGAAGAAAATATTCTTTGATGGTTAGGAGAGGGAGGAAGGGAGGGAAAGGGATTTTCACTAATTAGACAGTAGACTCATTTATGTGAAGGGAAAGACAACACACAATACAGGAGAGGTCAGCACAAGTGGACTAAACCAAAAGCAGTTTCCTGAATAAACTGAACATTTTGAAGGCCAGCGTAGCCGGGTGGGGGTTTGAGGACCATGGTTACAGGTGACATCTAAGTCAATTGGCATAACAAAATCTATTAAGAGAACATTCTGCATCCCACTTTGGAGAGTGGTGTCTGGATTTTTAAACACTAGCAAGCGTCCATCTTATTTGCATCAATTGTTCTCATCCCACCTGGAGCAAAGGAGAATGAAGAACACCAAAGATAAAAGGTAATTATAAGCCCAAGAGGCAGAAAGGGCCACATAAAGCGGAGACTACGTTAGCCTGAGACCAGAAGAACTAGATGGTGCCCAGCTATAACTGATGACTGCCCTGACAGGGAATACAACAGAGAACCCCTGAGGGAGCAGGACAGCAGTGGGATGCAGACCTCAGATTCTTGTAAAAAGACCAGATTTAATGGTCTTACTGAGACTAAAATGACCCCAGAGGTCATGGTCCCCACACTCCTGTTAGCCCAAGACAGGAACCATTCCCAAAGCCAACTCTTCACAGAGGGATTGGACTGGACTATGGGAAATACAATGACACTGGTAAAGAATGAGCTTCTTGGGTCAAGTAGACACATGAGACTATGTTGACATCTCCTGTCTGAAGGGGAGATAGAGGGTAGAGTGGGTCAGAAGCTGGCCAAATAAACATGAAAAGAGAGAGTGGAGGGAAGGAGTGTGCTGTCTCATTAGGGGAAGAGCAATTAGGAGTGTACAGTAAGATATTTATAAATTTTTGTATGAGAGTCTGACTTGATTTGTAAACTTTCACTTGAAGCACAATAAAAATTAAAAAAAAAAGAAACCAAATAATGTATTGCACTGGGCGAATTTGTTGCAAAAGTTCTGTTTAAAGTGTTGATAAACAAAGACATCAACTTGAAGACTAAGTTGTGCCTCACCCAGACCACGGTATTTTTTTTTTTTTTAATAATTTTTATTGTGCTTTAAGTGAAAGTTTACAAATCAAGTCAGTCTGTCACATACAAGCTTACATACACCTTACTACAAACTCCCACTTACTCTCCCCCTAATGAGTCAGCCCGCTGCCTCCTTCCAGTCTCTCCTTTCATGATGATTTTGCCAGTTTCTAACCCTCTATACCCTCCTATCTCCCTTCCAGACAGGAGATGCTGACACAGTCTCAAGTGTCCACCTGATACAAGTAGCTCACTCTTTATCAGCATCTCTCTCCAACCCATTGTCCAGTCCCTTCCATGTCTGATGAGTTGTCTTCAGGAATGGTTCCTGTCCTGGGCCAACAGAAGGTTTGGGGACCATGACTGCCGGGATTCTTCTAGTCTCAGTCAGACCATTAAGTATGGAGTTTTTATGAGTATTTGGGGTCTTCATCTCACTGTTCTCCTGCTCCCTCAGGGGCTCTCTGTTGTGCTCCCTGTCAGGGCAGTCATTGGTTGTGGCCGGGCACCATCTAGTTCTTCTGGTCTCAGGATGATGTAAGTCTCTGGTTCATGTGGCCCCTTCTGTCTCTTGGGCTCATAGTTATTGTGTGACCTTGGGGTTCTTCATTCTCCTTTGATCTAGGTGGGTTGAGACCGATTGATGCATCTCAGATGGCCGCTTGTTAGCATTTAAGACCCTAGATGCCACACTTCGAAGTGGGATGCAGAATGTTTTCATAATAGAATTATTTTGCCAATTGACTTAGAAGTCCCCTTAAGCCATAGTCCCCAAACCCCCGCCCTCGCTCCGCTGACCTTCGAAGCATTCAGTTTATCCCGGAAACTTCTTTGCTTTTGGTCTGGTCCAGTTGAGCTGACCTTCCCTGTATTGAGTATTGCACTTCCCTTCACCTAAAGCAGTTCTTATCTACTAACTAATCAGTAAATAACTCTCTCCCACCCCCCCACCTCCCCCTTTGTAACCACAAAAGTATGTGTTCTTCTCAGTTTATACTATTTCTCAAGATCTTATAATAGTGGTCTTATACAATATTTGTCCTTTTGCCTCTGACTAATTTCGCTCAGCATAATGGCACCCAGGTTCCTCCATGTTGTGAAATGTTTCACAGATTCGTCACTGTTCTTCATCATTACGTAGTATTCTGTTGTGTGCATATATCATAATTTATTTACCCATTCATCCGTTGATGGACACCTTGGTTGCTTCCAGCTTTTTGCTATTGTAAACAGAGCTGCAATAAACATGGGTGTGCATATATCTGTTTGTGTGAAGGCTCTTAATTCTCTAGGGTATATTCCAGGGAGTGGGATTTCTGGGTTGTATGGTAGTTCTATTTCTAACTTTTTAAGAAAATGCCAGATAGATTTCCAAACTGGTTGTACCATTTTACATTCCCACCAGTAGTGTACAAGAGTTCCAATCTCTCTGCAGCCCCTCCAACATTTATTATTTTGTGCTTTTTGGATTAATTCCAGCCTTGTTGGAGTCAGATGGAATCTCATCATAGTTTTAATCTGCATTTCTCTAATGGCTAATGATCCAGAGCATTTTCTCATGTATCTGTTAGCCACCTGAATATCTTCTTTAGTGAAGTCTGTGTTCATATCCTTTGCCCACTTTTTCATTGTATTGTTTGTCTTTTTGTGGTTGAGTTTTAACAGAATCATAGAAATTTTAGAGATGAGGCGCTGGTCAGAGATGTCATAGCTGAAAATTTTTTCCCAATCTGTAGCTGGTCTTTTTACTCTTTTGGTGAAGTCTTTAGATGAGCATACGTGTTTGATTTTTATGACCTCCCAGTTATATGGTTTCTTTTCATCATTTCAGTAATGTTTTGTATTCTGTTTATGCCTTGTATTAGGGCTCCTAAGGTTGTCTCTATTTTTTGTTCCATGATCTTTATCGTTTTAGTCTTTATGTTTAGGTCTTTGATCCACTTGGAGTTAGTTTTTGTGCATGGTGTGAGGTATTGGTCCTGTTTCATTTTTTTGCAAATGGATATCCAGTTATGCCAGCACCATTTGTTAAAAAGGCTATCTTTTCCCCAATTAACTAACACTGGGCCTTTGTCAAATATCAGCTGCTCATATGTGGATGGATTTATATCTGGGTTCTCAATTCTGTTCCATTGGTCTATGTGCCTGTTGTTGTACCAGTACCAGGCTGTTCTGACTACTGTGGCTGTATAATAGGTTCTGAAATCAGGTAGAGTGAGGCCTCCCACTTTCTTCTTCTTTTTCAGTAATGCATTACTTATCCGGGGCTTCTTTCCCTTCTATATGAAGTTGGTGATTTGTTTCTCCATCACATTAAAAAATGTCATTGGAATTTGGATCGGAAGTGCCTTGTATGTATAGATGGCTTTTGGTAGAATAGGCCTTTTTACTATGTGAATTCTTCCTATCCATGAGCAAGGTATGTTTTTCCATTTATGTAGGTCCTTTTTAGTTTCTTGCACTAGTACTTTGTAGTTTTCTTTGTATAGGTCTTTTACATCTTTAGTAAGATTTCTGCCTAAGTATTTTATCTTCTTGGGGGCTACTGTGAATGGTATTGATTTGGTTATTTCCTCTTCAATGTTCTTTTTGTTGATGTAGAGGAATCCAAGTGATTTTCGTATGTTTATCTTATAACCTGAGACTCTACGGAACTCTTCTATTAGTTTCAGTAGTTTTCTGGAGGATTCCTTAGGGTTTTCTGTGTACAAGATCATGTCATCTGCAAATAGAGATAATTTTAATTCCTCCTTGCCAATCTGGATGCCCTTTATTTCTTTGTCTAGCCTAATTGCTCTGGCTAGGACCTCTAGAAAAATGTTGAATAAGTACGTTGATAAAGGGCATCCTTGTCTGGTTCCCGTTCTCAAGGGAAATGCTTTCAGGCTCTCGCCATTTAGAGTGATGTTGGCTGTTGGCTTTGTAAAGATGCCCTTTATTATGTTGAGGAATTTTCCTTCAATTCCTATTTTGCTGAGAGTTTTTATCATAAATGGGTGTTGGACTTTGTCAAATGCCTTTTCTGCATCAATGGATAAATTCATGTGGTTTTTGTCCTTTGTTTTATTTATATGGGGGATTACATTCATGGTTTTTCTAATATTAAACCATCCTTGTATACCTGGTATAAATCCCACTCGGTCATGGTGGGTTATTTTTTTGATATGTTGTTGAATTCTATTGGCTATAATTTTGTGGTGGATT
The DNA here is from genome assembly GCF_030014295.1 of Loxodonta africana. Lineage (NCBI taxonomy): Eukaryota > Metazoa > Chordata > Mammalia > Proboscidea > Elephantidae > Loxodonta > Loxodonta africana. The sequence goes on from NC_087346.1 coordinate 86,622,970, forward strand.
TTTGCATCGATGTTCATGAGAGATATAGGTGTGTAATTTTCCTTTTTTGTGGTATCTTTTCCTGGTTTTGGTATCAGGAATATGGCGGCTTCATAGAATGAGTCAGGTAGTATTTCATCATTTTTTACGCTTTGAAATACCTTTAGTAGTAGTGGTGTTAATTCTTCTCTGAAAGTTTGGTAGAACTCTGCAGTGAAGCTGTCCGGGCCAGGGCTTTTTTTTGTTGGGAGTTTTTTGATTACCGTTTCAATCTCTTTTTTTGTTATGGGTCTATTTAGTTGTTCTACTTCTGATTGTGTTAGTTTAGGTAGGTAGTGTTTTTCTAGGAATTCATTCATTTCTTCTAGGTTTGCAAATTGTTACAGTACAACTTTTCATAGTAATCTGGTATGATTCTTTTACTTTCACTTGGGTCTGTTGTGATGTGGCCCATCACGTTTCTTATTTGGGTAATTTGTTTCCTTTCCTGTATTTCTTTAGTCAGTCTGGCCAATGGTTTATCAATTTTGTTAATTTTTTCAAAGAACCAGCTTCTGGCCTTGTTAATTCTTTCAATTGTTTCTCTCTTCTCTAATTCATTTAGTTCAGCCCTAATTTTTATTATTTGTTTTTTTCTGGTGCCCAATGGATTCTTTTGTTGTTCGCTTTCTGTTTGTTCAAGTTGTAAGGACAGTTCTCTGATTTTAGCTCTTTCTTCTTTATGTATATGTACATTTATCTATATAAATTGACCTCTGGGCACTTCTTTTCCTGTGTCCCAGAGGTTTTGATAGGAAGCGTTTTCATTCTCATTGCATTCTTTGAATTTCTTTATTCCCTCCTTAATTTCTTCTATAACTGAGACTTTTTTCAGCAGGGTATTGTTCAGCTTCCAAGTATTTAATTTCTTTTCCCTGATTTTTCTGTTATTAATTTCTATTTTTAAGGCCTTGTGGTCTGAGATGATGCTTTGTAATATTTTATGTTTTGGACTCTGCAAAGGTTTGTTTTATGACCTAATATGTGATCTATTCTAGAGAATGTTCCATGTGCACTAGAAAAAAAAAAGTATACTTTGTAGCTGTTGGGTGCAGTGTTCTGTATAAGTCTATGAGGTCAAGTTGTTTGATTGTAGTAATTAGGTCTTCTGTGTCTCTATTGAACTTCTTACTGGAAGTCCTATCCTTCTCCAAAAGTGGTGTGTTGAAGTCTCCTAGTATAATTGTGGAGGTGTCTATCTCACTTTTCAAGTTTTTTTTTATGTATATTGCAGTCCTGTCATTGGGCACATAAATATTTAATATGGTTATATCTTCCTGGTCAATTTTCCCTTTAAACATTATGTAGTATCCTTCTGTATCCTTTGTGGTGGATTTAATTTTAATGTCTGTTTTGTGAGAAATTAATATTGCCACTCCTGCTCTTTTTTGATTGTTTTTTGCTTGATATATTTTTTTCCATCCTTTGAGTTTTAGTTTGTTTGTGTCTCTAAGTCTAAGGTGTGTCTCTTGTAGGCAGCATATAGATGGATCGTGTTTCTCTATCCAGTCTGAGTCTCTCTGTCTCTTTATTGGTGCATTTAGTCCATTTACATTCAGCGTAATTATAGATAAGTATGAGTTTAGTGTTGTCTTTTTGATGCCTTTTTATGTGTGTTGATGACAATTTCATTTTTCCACTTGGTTTTTTTGTGCTGAGACGTTTTTCTTTGTAAATTGTGTTTTCCTCATTTTCATAGTAGTTGAATTTATGTTTCCTGAGTCGTTACGTTTTTCGTGGTTTTTGTTTTGAATTATGGAATTGTTAGACCTCTTTGTGGTTACCTTAATATTTACCCCTATTTTTCTGAGTAAAAACCTAACTTGTATCGTCCTATATCGCCTTGTTTTCTTCTCCATATGGAAGATCTAAGCTTCCTGTATTTAGTCCCTCTTTTTGATTACTGTGATGTTTTACATTGTAAGTTCAATGATTCACTGTTTGAGCATTTTTTTCTTTTTAAAATTATTTAGTTTGTTTTTGTGATTTCCCTGTTTGAGTTGATATCAGGCTATGTTCTGTTCTGTGACCTTGTGTTGTGCTCGTATCTGGTATTATTTATTTTCTGACCAAACAATTCCCTTTAGTAATCCTTGTAGCTTTGGTTTCATTTTTGCAAATTCTCTAAGCTTGTGTTTATCTGTAAATGTTTTAATTTCACCTTCATATATTTGAGAGAGGTTTGCTGGATATACGATCCTTGGCTGGCAGTTTTTCTCCTTCAATGCTCTATATATGTTATCCCATTGTCTTCTTGACTGCATGGTTTCTGCTGAGTAGTCTGAACTTATTGATTCTCCTTTGAGGGTGGCTTTTATTTTATTCTTGGCTCTTAAAATTTTCTCTTTATGTATAGTTTTGGCAATTTTGGTGATAATATACCTTGGTGATTTTCTTTTTGGATCAATCTTATATGGGGTTCAATGAGCATCTTGGATAGATATCCTTTCGTCTTTCATGATGTCAGGGAAGTTTTGTCCCAATAGATCTTCATCTATTCTCTCTGTGTTTTCTGTTATCACTCCTGTTCTGGAACTCCAATCGCACGCAAGTTATTTTTCTTGATAGATTCCCACATGACTGTTAGGGTTTCTTCATTTTTTTTTAAACTCTTTTACCTAATTTTTCTTCAACTATATTGGTGTCAATTGCCTTATCCTCCACCTCCCCCACTCTGCATTCCAATTGCTCGATTCTGCTCCTCTGACTTCCTATTGAGTTATCTAATTCTGTAATTTTACTGTTTTCTTTTGGATTTCTGAATACTGTCTCTCTATAGATTCTTGCAGCTTATTAATTTTTCCACTATGTTCTTGAATAATCTTTTTGATTTTTTCAACTGCTTTATCAGTGTGTTCCTTGACTTTTTCTGTAATTTGCCTTATTTCATTTCTGAGGTCATCCCTGATGTCTTGAAGCATTCTGTAAATTAGTTTTTTTATATTCTGCATCTGGCAATTCCAGGATTGTATCTTCATTTGGGAAAGATTTTGATTCTTTAATTTGGGGAGTTGTAGAAGCAATCATGGTCTGCTTCTTTATGTGGTTTAATATTAACTGCTGTCTCTGAGCCACCTATAAGATATTATAATGCTTTATTTTGTATCTGCTCACTGAGTCTTCTCTTGTCTTGTTTTCTTTCCATATACACAGATGGGCTTCTAGATTGTGCTGTCTTGATTGTTGTAGCCTTTGAATCACTTATGTCCTATTACCAGGTGGTTTGGGCTGTTACCAGATATATAAGCCTAAGAGTCTATTCACTATTCTTGAGTAGAATCAGCTTAAGTGTTCTGATTTTGGGTCACCAAGTGTGTGGTGTAGACTGTCACCTATTAACTTAGAGGAGTAATGGTAAGAGTTGTGTGCACTAGATTCTAGTAGCAGCAGAAGCTTACACTCCAGGGATGGGCAGGATGCTGACAGCCTTCCCCCACATGCCAGTGAGGTAGGTGTGTCTCTCTTCCTAAAGTGCTTTTGTTGGCACTCTGCAGCTGTACCTTAGGCACCCAATGGATGTACCTCTAAAGACTGGTAGGTATCAGTATCCTCAGACCCCTTTGGCAGGTGGCTAGATGGTTTGGGTGGAGCTTCAGCCCTCAGTTCCCGGTTATGGATCAGTGAGGGGTCTGTTTAATAGGTAGAGATATCAGACCTGGAAAACTTGTCTTTCCAGTGATCCGCTAAAACAATTACAGTCAGATCTCTATCAGAATTTCCTTTGCATTATAATAGCCACCTTGTTCCCTGTGGGGATGAAAGCCAAAGACTGTGGATCTTGTATTCTTGGCTGGAGCTGGTTCTGTATTTTTAGTCCAATTTAGGGAAGTCAGGGAAGTATTTTTTGTCCCTGGGTTTTTCATAGCTGCTTCTCTCAGGTCAGGAGAATGGGTTAGGAAAAGGAAAAAAAAAAAAAAAGAGAGAGAGAGAGAGAAACTGTGGAGCACTTCACTACTGGCCCAGGAAATTCCAATGTTAATGAAGCCACCTGGGGCAGGGAAGGTAGGGATCAGATAGATAGGAGAGAGTAGCACCCAGCAATATAGACAAAGTTACTTATCTTGCTTGGTGATGACTGTTTTATCTGAGATTCCCACAGGGCGTGTAGCCTGTGTATGTGTGCTGGGTGGGTCAAGATTGCCCCTGAGTGTCAGGCCTTGTCCTGTGCTTGTGCTGTCTCAGAAGCCATGGCAGCTCCTCCACTCCCAGTCCAAAGCCCAGCGCCGAGGTTCCACGGCTGGAACGCCACACTCCATGCTCCAAAACCAGTCACTGCCTCCCGGTGACTTCTCCTCCAGTCAGCTGCATCATTGTGCTGCCTGCATGCACTGGCTGGGCTTCTCCCAAGGTCACTTCAGGGGACGAGGGCTGCATGTGTATATGCGCCAAGGTTAGGGTGAATATGCTGCTGCCTGTCACGTGCACAGTGCTCAGCACACAGTGTAGATAGGCAGCAAAGACGGGAGAGGATATGATGTGTGGAGCTAAGTGTGTGACAGAAAGAAGAGAGAGAGCCAGAGCAAAAATAAAGTAAATAAAATGGAGTCGTGGAAAGATTTGGTGCATGGAGTAGGGCATACCTGGGGGGACCATGTGCCAGTGGCCCTCTAGCTGAGTGGTGTAGCTTGGACTGTCCTGAAGGGGCACGGGTGGTGTACAGTGTAGGTCAGCAGCAGAAAGGAAAGGGAAAAAGAGGAAGCGAGAGAAGAAACAACAACAACAAAAAAAACAATAATACAAATACAACAACAAAAATAAATATGTTGCTGAGGCAGTTGGCCATTAGAGGTGCCTTGGAAGTTGGTGGTAGTTCACTGATGTCTCTCTTACTGGGTGTAGTGACATGGCCCTTCAGGAAGAGGTGGGGGTAGCATAAGGCCTAGGTGAGAGAGAGAAGGAAAAAGGAAGAGAACAATAAAGAAAAATAAAATATGGTGCTGAGGGAGCTGACCTGTGGGGGAGGTGTAGACCCTTGGAGGCTGTGTGCCAGAGGTTTTCTAGCTGAGAGGTTCAGCATAGCCTCTCGAAAAACGGGGGGAGGGGTAGTGTTCAGGGCTAGGTGGATGGGAGAAGGAAAGGAAGGGAGGAAGAGAGTGAGAGAAAAGAAAGAAACAAACAAAAATATGGCAGTAAAGGAGCTTGCTGTTGGGGGCAGAATGGGCCTGGGGAGTTAGTGTGCCAGTGGCTCTCTAGCCAAGCAGTGCAACATTGCCTGTTAAGAAGGGACAGGGGCAGTGTACAGGGTTAAGTGGGCAGGAGAAAGGAAAGGAAGAAAGAGAAAAGGAGAAGAAACTGAAAAAAAAAGTAGGTTAGAGACTTGGCTGGTGAATCTGGCATAGAACTGGAGAGGCCTGGCTGATGGCTCTCTGTCTGAACAGCGTTGCACAGCCCTTCAAGAAGTGGTGGGGACTGCACACAGGGCCAGCTGGCCAGAAGAAGGGAAAGGAAGGAAGAGTGAGAGAAAAAACAAACAAAGAAAGGTAAAACAAACAAAAAAAAAAACAACAACAAAAAATGGTGCTGAAGGTGCTGACCTGTGAGGGCGGGGTAGACTTGGGTGGAAGTGAGCTGGTGTTTCTCTGGTCGAGTGACAGTGGCCTGTAGAAAAGCTGTAGAGGCCGACTAGAAGGAAGAAGTGTGGAGGTGGATGATCGTATCCCTGGTTACTGGGTGCTCTGTCTTCTGGTAGGCGTTCTATGAAGTTGCCTTTCCGTATTCCCTGTCTGTGTTCCTTGCTGGCTATAGTCCAAGGTGACAAGTCAGTACCATGTTAGCTGGTAGGGGACCTCCACTCCATAACTGTCCTAATTCTCCCTTCTCTGTCAGCTTCTTATTGCATTTGGTGCTTGATCAAGTTCTTTATCTTGTCTTCAATGCTTAGGACTTCAGGATTGATGTTTGTATCTGTTTTACTTAGTTTTTCAGGTTTTTGCTGCAAAGGGGTGGCATGGTGCTTCTGTCTACAGTGTCATGTTCCCCAGACTTTATTGTTTTGTGAAATATTTTTTACTTTTATATGTGACCTAGTATTCTAACAACCAAATTAAAATTCTACTACTCTTTTCTGATAATGTCTGCAGTAAGTATAGCGACCTCAGGAATCCTGCAAGAAAGAGGAGCAAATGACAGGACAGAATTCAGTGATTCCTGTATACCTGGCTACAACATCATTATAATGCCAAAACTTCACACTGCAACTATGAAACATGTATTTCGCATTATAATGTTATTGCTGAAGTAATTATCAGTTAAAAAGACATCATATTAACATCTATCACCAAAATTTCTGTTTTCAAACTAAAATTTGAGATAAATAGTTGTTATCATGATAGTTTACCTTTCTGCAGTCAATTTCTATAATCAGAGACTTTATAGAGTTGAAGAGACTAGGGAAGTAGTTGCTCACCATTAAGACACTTTATCTACCTTTTGTGGAATCTGGGCAAGGGCTGATGCAATCGTGTGGGCCCTTTCTTCTGTAATGTTCCTGACCATTGACCCAAGAGTAAACACCACAACACCATATTCTCCAGAGCTCTGGACAAATTCTTGTATTTCCTATGAAGAAAGAAATTGCTTCATCATGAAACAGCAAAAAAACATTGAACAATATGTTTCAATTTGTTGACAAACAACTTAAGAGAAAAAATCAAACAATGACAAACAAAACCAAAGCTGTTGCTGCAGAGTCGATTCCTACTCACGACAACCCTATGTGTTACAGGGTAGAACTGAGTGCCATGGGATTTTTGGCTGTAATCTTTATGGAAGCAGATCTCTGGACCTCTCTTCCGAGTGCCATTGGTAGGGTGGAACTGCCAGCCTTTTGTTCTGTAGGTTTGCGCCACAGAGGGATCTTCAAGTATTGATAGAAATTATCATAATAGTGGCTGCTTTTTAACATAATTAATCAATCAGTTCCTTTGGAAGGAGATGTGTGATATGCAATCTATGGCCTCTATGATGTATATTTGTGTAAATTTGTTTATGTATGTGCCTTGTGGAAGCTAGAAATGAAATTAAGCTACTACACAGTAGTGAAAGGAATCCTGACTCTTCATTTATAGTTGTTAACTACTAATATACATTCTTGAAAGGAGGGATCACAGCAGGGTCTTAACTCAGTTTTAATTCCATACAGTTATATTTCTACTGGAGTCTCAGCACAGTGCAAATGATTACTGTGCTCAGCTGCTAACCAAAAGGCTGAAAGCTCAAGTCCACCTAGAGATGCACCAAAAGAAAGGCACAGTGATCTTATTCTGAAAAAATCAGCCAAGGAAAACCCTATGGAGCACAGATCTACTCTGATACACATGGGATCACCATGATTTGGAATCAACATAATGACACCTCTTTGATCATAGTTCTAATACATCACATGTTTTTATTCCAGAACGTTTTCTGAAGAATTCTTTCAGTTGGGAGTCATTAGCATTTTACTTCCTAACTATGAACACTAAGAAAAGTTAGTTATGGTGGTGATGATTGTATTTCCATATTTCTCTAAGTTACGTAACCCTACTATGTCACATCTTAAACTTTCTCTTAGTTTCCCAAATATTCCCCTAATATACCCCTTATTGTCCAGAGGTTAAGAATCTCTAATATTAAAAAAAAAAAGCTTTGAGTTTGGAATTTCTATGAAATAGTCATAAGACTTCCATTTAAAAACCATGAATATACGTTTGTAGTTACATATTGGAATGTCCATATAGTTTCTTCAATTTAAATAAAATTTACTATAAATATTTTAACTATTGTGGTACTCTTCATTGTCCTTTACCTCCTCTGTTTCTTCCTCCTCCTAACACTGTCATTTTCCTTTAACGTGAATAGGAAAATTTTTCCCCAATAAGATTCGATTGGATAAAATTATCATTAATCATACCATAACTTTTGAACTCTACAAAAGATATTCCATATAGCCTAAACAATTTGCACTCGAGATAAGTTTTGACTTTTAGTCCTTGAATAGGATCTCAGTTTTATGTTGCTGCCAATAAGAAGGTAGACAAAATGGATCTCTTAATAGACTGCTTACTAGTGCAAAAATGATTGCTTTTTACTTATGTCTTAAAGTTGTAATATTAATTTAAAATATATTAGTTTCTTCCTTTCCTTCATAAGGTATATTATTCTATATGCTGACAGAATTATTTTGTAATTTTGAACAAAGAGAATTTTCAGAAAAAATTGGTAGAATTAGTTGATTTTTATTATGTATACAGAATTTATTGTCCTTATTAGATGTACGGGATACATTTTCTTTGTTCATTTTATCAGGCAGCTATGATGTAGATACCTATATACTCAGTGGAGCTCTGCTGGCACAGTGGTTCAACATTCGACTCCTAATCAAAAGGTCTGCAGTTCAAATCAGTTCCAAGGTCGACCACTCCTTGGAAACCCTGTGGGGCAGTTCTGCCCTGTTCTATAGGGTTGTTATGAGTTGAAATCGACTCAAAGGCAACTTTTTTTTTTTTTTTTAATACAGAAACGGAGTTTTACTATAGGGCTGATATACAGCAGAAAACACTTCCTTTGATAGATACACTAAACAATTCCTTTTATTCTCAAAGATGTAAAACCCTGAGTTTTCAAATGATGAATAGTTTCAATGCTGTAAACCAAGGCACTGAAGAAAAACACTTTGGGTTGGCTGCAGATATTGTTGGGAGCACTCATTTATGCTCACCCATTTATATTGTTTAGGAATGGTCTTCCTCTAAGCTACAATACTGGTGAAAAGCCTAAATCCTTGCAACAAAATTTAAGTGTTTCATCCAGGTTCACCTCTTTGCCAAAATGTATATATTCTCTTTTAAAAATTCCATAGAATCATTTCAATTGAAAATACAAAACCAACAGTAACAGGTTTACCTTAGGCAAGGGATTGGCGGGTTGGCACTGGAGCCCTCCAACAAAATCAAAATGTGGCAAAAGTGGGCGAAGAAACTCAAAATCCCAGTAAGTTCGAATGAGTCATATTTCAGCTTTCCCATTGTCTCACATAATGTAGTGGGTCTTCCTGAAAAGAGAGAAACAAAAGGTAGAAGCAACTTCAGAAAATTGTCACCCGGGTATCAGAAATTTTCAGAAGGGAGCTTGGAATAATGCAGCTAAAGTTGTTTAAAAGTATGAGAGGAGACTTAGATCTCTAATGCCACATCAGTATATTCACCATCATAAACAGTTATTGAACCTAAGGCACTGTAGAATTAAATATGCATTTGGTTTCTCTAAAGTTGTCTTGGAAGAAATACAACCAGAATTAAATATGCATTTGGTTTCTCTAAAGTTGTCTTGGCAGAAATACAACCAGAATGCTCCTTAGAAATAAGGACAGCGAGACTACCTTTCGAGTACTTTGGACATGTTATCAGGTGGGATCAGTCCCTGGAGAAAGACATCATGCTTGGCAGAGTACAGGGTCAGAAGAAAAGAGGAAGGCCCTCAACAAGATGTACTGACACAGTGGCTGCAACAATGGGCTCAAGCATAACAACAATTATGAGGATGGCCCAGATCCAGGTAGTGTTTTGTTCTGTTGTACACACAGTCGCTATGAGTCAGAACTGACTAGATAGCACCCAAAAACAACAACAACAAAGTTGCAAAAATAACACATGCAATAATGCAAACAACTAGAATTCGAGCTCCCCAATCAATCCTACCACAGACATGGAAACACCTTTTCCCAAAGTACTAAGTCTAGTTTCTACAATTTACTAAGTCAGTCCCTTGACGCTCAGTTTTCCAACTAAACTGTGAGGTTTTGTAAGTATGGCTCAGTTCCTTGTATCAACTACTATATCTGGTTCAAGTTCAGAGCTGAATAAAATTTTATTAACAAATAAAACTCTTGGCAATTAACAACTGGAAATTTTTCAATAAAATTATGGAAATAGGTGTGATTTTTATTTTTTAATAGAGACACATAGTTTCCAAAGAATACAGATTAATAACTTGTATGTCAACCCTTCAAAAGCTTGATGGGCCTGTAAGAAAGAGGAGTTGTAAGCACTTAGTGAAAAATTGTGGAATCGTTAGGGTTCACTAGAAACAAGTTGTGCAGAATTATATTATCTGGACTATGGCTATTTGGTTAGCAGATTAATAAAATGTTGTAGACAAAAAGTATAAATTTTTTTAATTTGGGATAGAGCCATTTTATCTCTCAACTGAGAAGGAATCCTCAGAAGGTAATATGGAAAAAAATATTTCAATTAATGAATAAGAAAATTGAGCTATAGAAGAAGTTATTTTTCCAATGCTACATAGATAGTTTGAGCCCTGGTGGCACAGTGGTTAAGAGCTCTGCTGCTAACCAGAAGGTCAGTGGTTGAAATCCACCAGCAGCTCTTTGGAAATACTATGGAGTAGTCCTAATTTGTCCTATAGCATCTCTATGAGTCAATATAGACTCATCGGCAACAGGTTTTTGTTACATCGACAGTTTTGCTAGAAATCATGTGTCACTCTTCAATCTACATTTCTATTATCATCCAGACATTCACTGAGGTTTATAATGACTTTTCAAAGATAAAAGTACATTAAAATAGATATGCAATTAATTAAAGAAATTCTAAGTGTCTTAATTTTTGAGTTTCTGACTTTCAGGTGTCTGTTGTCTTTGTGATGGTCTATCGGGTTCCTCCAACTGACTCTGTAATAGAAACCTCTCTAAAATATTTGTGAGATTGATAGTTCATTTCATTTTTTACTTACAAAAAACAAATTCCTCTCTCTTCTTATTTACACAAACTCAAAATCAAAGACACAAGGAAAGTTAAGATTTCATTCTATCAACTAAAAACATGACCTACCTAGTACTTCACTGTAAAACTGATCCCACTTCTTCTTCTCAAATATCTGGAACAAAAAGTCAAAGTAAAGCACATATATCATATTTTTATGCTCTCCAAGAATGTCATTCCATCTTGTAATTCTAACATAACAATAGGTACATAAGAAGGAGGGGTTAAAAGTCCTTCACTGTACTTTTCAAATGTGTGGCCAATAGTGAACAGGACACAATACACAAAGGGTATTTTTTTTCTTTAAATAATTTTTATTGTGCTTTAAGTGAAAGTTTACAAAACAAGTCAGTCTGTCACATATAAGCTTATATACACCTTACTACATACTCCCATTTACTCTCCCCCTAATGAGTCAGCCCACTCCCTCTTTCCAGTCTCTCTTTTTGTGACCCTTTTGCCAGTTTCTAACACTCTATAGCCTCCCATCTCCCCTCCAGACAGGAGATGCCAACACAGTCTCAAGTGTCCACCTGACACAAGTAGCTCACTCCTCATCAGCATCTCTTTCCAACCCATTGTCCAGTCCCTTCCATTTCTGACGAGTTGTCTTCAGGAATGGTTCCTGTCCTGGGCCAACAGAAGGTTTGGGGTCCATGACTGCTGGGATTCTTCTAGTCTCAGTCACACCATTAAGACTGGTCTTTTTATGAGAATTTGGCGTCTGCATCCCACTGTTCTCCTGCTCCCCCAGGGGTTCTCTGTTTTGTTCCCTGTCAGGGCAGTCATTGGTTGTGGCCGGGCACCATCTAGTTCTTCTGGTCTCAGGATGATGTAAGTTTCTAGTTCATGTGGCCCTTTCTGTCTCTTGGGCTCATAGGTATCGTGCGACCTTGGCATTCTTCATTCTCCTTTGATCCAGGTGGGTTGAGACCCATTGATGCATCTTAGATGGCCGCTTGTTAGCATTTAAGACCCCAGACGCCATACCTCAAAGTGGGATGCAGAATGTTTTCATAACAGAATATATTATGCCAATTGACTTAGAAGTCCCCTTAAGCCATAGTCCCCAAACCCCTGCCCTTGCTTTGCTGACCTTCGAAGCATTCAGTTTATCTCGGAAACTTCTTTGCTTTCAGTCCAGTCCAGTTGAGCTGACCTTCCATGTATTGAGTATTGTCCTTCCCTTCACCTAAAGTACTTCTTATCTACTGACTTATCAGTAAATAACTGTCTCCCACCCTCCCTCCCTCCCACCCCTCGTAACCACAAAAGTATGTGTTCTTCTCAGTTTATACTATTTCTCAAGATCTTATAATAGTGGTCTTATACAGTATTTGTCCTTTTGCATCTGACTAATTTCATTCAGCATAATGTCTTCCAGGTTCCTCCATGTTATGAAATGTTTCACAGATTCGTCACTGTTCTTCATCACTGCGTGGTATTCCATTGTGTGAATATACCATAACTTATTCACCCATTCATCCATTGATGGACACCTTGGTTACTTCAAGCTTTTTGCTATTGAAAACAGAGCTGCAATAAACATGGGTGTGCACATATCTGTTCATATAAAGGCTCTTATTTCTCTAGGGTATATTCCGAGGAGTGGGATTTCTGAGTTGTATGGTACTTCTATTTCTAAGTTTTTAAGAAAACACCAGATAGATTTCCAAAGTGGTTGTACCATTTTACATTCCCACCAGCCTTGTTGGAGTGAGATGGAATCTCATTGTACTTTTAATTTGCATTTCTCTAATGGGTAATGATCGAGAGCATTTTCTCATGTATCTGTTAGCTGCCTGAATATCTTCTTTAGTGAAGTGTGTGTTCATATCCTTTACCCACTTTTTGATTGGGTTGTTTGTCTTTTTGTGGTTGAGTTTTAACAGAATCGTATAGATTTTAGAGACGAGGTGCTGGTCGGAGATGTCATAGCTGAAAACTTTTTCCCAGTGTGTAGCTGGTCTTTCTACTCTTTTGGTGAAGTCTTTAGATGAGCATAGGTGTTTGATTTTTAGGAGCTTCCAGTTTTCTGGTTTCTCTTCGTCTTTTTCAGTAATGTTTTGTATTCTGTTTATGCCTAGTATTAGGGCTCCTAACGTTGTCCCTATTTTTTTTTTTTCCTGTTTTAGTGTTTATGTTTAGGTCTTTGATCCTCTTGGAGTTAGTTTTTGTGCATGGTGGGAGGTATGGGTCCTGTTTCATTTTTTTGCAAATGGATATCCAGTTATGCCAGCATCATTTGTTAAAAAGACTATCTTTTCCCCAATTTACTGACACTGGGCATTTGTCAAATATAAGCTGCTCATATGTGGATGGATTTATATCTGGGTTCTCAATTCTGTTCCATTGGTCTATGTGACTGTTGTTGTACCAGTACCAGGCTGTTTTGACTACTGTGGCTGTATAATAGGTTCTGAAATCAGGTATAGTGAGGCCTCCCACTTTCTTCTTCTTTTTCAGTAATACTTTACTTATCCAGGGCTTCTTTCCCTTCCATATGAAGTTGGTGATTTGTTTCTCTATCACATTAAAAAATGACATTGGAATTTGGATCGGAAGCCCATTGTATGTACAGATGGCTTCTGGTAGAATAGACATTTTTACAATGTTAAGTCTTGCTATCCATGAGCAAGGTGTTTTTCCACTTATGTAGGTCCCTTTTAGTTTCTTGCACTAGTACTTTGTAGTTTTCTTTGAATAGGTCTTTTACATCTTTGGTAAGATTTATTCCTAAGTATTTTATCTTCTTGGGGGCTACTGTGAATGGTATTGACTTGGTGATTTCCTCTTTGATGTTCTTTTTGTTGATGTAGAGGAATCCAAGTGATTTTTGTGTGTTTATCTTATAACCTGAGACTCTGCCAAACTCTTCTATTAGTTTCAGTAGTTTTCTGGAGGATTCCTTAGGGTTTTCTGTGTATAAGATCATGTCATCTCCAAATAGAGATAATTTTACTTCTTCCTTGCCAATCCGGATGCCCTTTATTTCTTTGTCTAGGACCTCTAGCATAATGTTGAATAAGAGCGGTGATAAAGGGCATCCTTTTCTGGTTCCCGTTCTCAAGGGAAATGCTTTCAGGCTCTCTCCATTTAGAATGATGTTCGTGTTGGCTTTGTATTTATTACGTTGAGGAATTTTCCTTGAATTCCTATTTTGCTGAGAGTTTTTATTATGAATGGGTGTTGGACTTTGTCAAATGCCTTTTCTGCATCAATTGATTAGATCATGTGGTTTTTGTCTTTTGTTTTATTTACATGGTGGATTACATTAATAGTTTTTCTAGTATTAAACCAACCTTGCATACCTGGTATAAACCCCACTTGGTGGTGGTGGATTATTTTTTGATGTGCTGTTGAATTCTATTGGCTAGAATTTTGTTGAGGATTTTTGCACCTATGTTCATGAGGAATATTGGTCTGTAATTTTCTTTTTTTTGGTGTCTTTACTTAGTTTTGGTATCAGGGATATGGTGGCTTCATAGAATGAGTTAGGTAGTATTCCATCATTTTCTATGCTTTGAAACAGCCTTAGTATTAGTGGTATTAACTCTTCTGTGAAAGTTTTGTAGAACTCTGCAGTGAAGGCGTCCAGGCCAGGGCTTTTTTTTTCTTGGCAGTTTATTGATTAACTGTTCAATCTCTTTTTTTGTTATTGGTCTATTTAGTTGTTCTACTTCTGATTGTGTTAGTTTAGGTAGGTAGTGTATTTCTAGGAATTCATCCATTTCTTGTAGGTTTGCAAATTTGTTAGAGTACAATTTTTTGTAATGATCTGATATGGTTCTTTTAATTTCAGTTGGGTCTGTTGTGATATGGTCCATCTCATTTCTTATTCGGGTTATTTGTTTCCTTTTCTGTGTTTCTTTAGTCAGTCTGGCCAATGGTTTATCAATTTTGTTAATTTTTTTCTAAGAATCAGCTTTTGGCTTTGTTAATTCTTTCAATTGTTTTTTTGTTCTCTAATTCGTTTAGTTCAACTCTAATTTTTATTATTTGTTTTCTTCTGTTGCCTGATGGATTCTTTTGTTGCTCGCTTTCTATTTGTTCAAGTTGTAGGGACAGTTCTCTGATTTTGGCTCTTTCTTCTTTATGTATGTGTGCATTTATCAATATAAATTCCCCTCTGAGCACTGATTTTGCTCTGTCCCAGAGGTTTTGATAGGAAGTGTTTTCATTCTCGTTGCATTCTATGAATTTCTTTATTACCTCCTTAATGTCTTCTATAACCCAGTCTTTTTTGAGCATGGTATTGTTCAGTTTCGAAGTGTTTGATATCTTTTCCCTAATTTTTCTGTTATTGATTTCCACTTTTATAGCCTTGTGTTCTGAGAAGATGCTTTGTAATATTTTGATATTTTGGATTCTGCAAAGGTTTGTTTTATGATCTAATATGTGATCTATTCTAGAGAATGTTCCGTGTGCACTAGAAAATAATAGTATTCTTTGCAGCTGTTGGGTGGCGTGTTCTGTATAAGTCTATGAGGTCAAGCTGGTTGATTGTAGCAATTAGGTCTTCCGTGTCTCCATTGAGCTTCTTACTGGAAGTCCTATCCTTCTTCAGAAGTGGTGTGTTGAAGTCTCCTATTATAATTGTGGAGGTGTCTGCCTCACTTTTCAGTTCTGTTAAAGTTTGTTTTATGTATCTTTTAGCCCTGTCACTGGGTGCATAAATATTTAATATGGTTATATCTTCCTGGTCAATTGTCCTTTTAATCATTACTTAGTGTCCTTCCTTATCCTTTGTGGTGGATTTAACTTTAAAGTCTATTTTGTCAGAAATTAATATTGCCACTCCTGCTCTTTTTTGATTGTTGTTTGCTTGTTATAATTTTTTCCATCCTTTGAGTTTTAGTTTGCTTCTCTAAGTCTAAGGTGTGTCTCTTGTAGGCAGCATGTAGACGGACCGTGTTTCTTTATCCAGTCTAAGACTCTCCGTCTCTCTATTGGTGCATTTAGTCCATTTACATTCAGCGTAATTATAGATAAGTATGTGTTTCATGCTGTCATTTTGATGTCTTTATGTGTGTGTTGTTGACAATTTCATTTTTCCACTTAGTTTTTTGTGCTGAGGCGTTTTTCTTTGTAAATTGTGTGTTCCTCATTTTCATAGTAGTTGAATTTATGTTTCCTGAGTCGTTATGTTTTTCATGGTTTTTATTTTGAGTTATGGAATTTTTAGACCTCTTTGTGGTTACCTTAATATTTACTCCTATTTTTCTAAGTAAAAACATAACATGTATCATCCTATATCACCTTGTTTTCCTCTTCATATGGCAGTTCTATGCCTCCTGTATTCAGTCCCTTCTTTTGATTATCATGATCTTTTACTTAATGACTTCAATGATTCCCTGTTTTGAGCATTTTTTTCTTTATAAAATTAATCTTAATATGCTTTTGTGATTTCCCTGTTTAAGTTGATATCAGGATGTTCTGTTCTGTGGCCTTGTGTTGTGTTGGTATCTGATATTATTGATTTTCTGACCAATTTCCTTTAGTTTTACTTGTAGCTTTTCTTTGGTTTTTGCAAATTCTCTAAGGTTGTGTTTATCTGTAAATATTTGAATTTCATCTTCATATTTGAGAGAGAGTTTTGCTGGATATATGATCCTTGGCTGGCAGTTTTTCTGCTACACTGCTCTATGTATGTCCTCACATTGCCTTCTTGACTGCATGGTTTCTGTTGAGTAGTCTGAACTTATTCTTACTGATTCTCCATTGTAGGAGAGCTTTCTTTTATTCCTGACTGCTTTTAAAATTTTCTCTTTACCTTTGGTTTTGGTAAGTTTGATGATAATAGGTCTTGCTGATTTTCTTTTTGGATCAATTTTATATGGCATTTGACGAGCATCTTGGATAGATATCCTTTTGTCTTTCATGATGTCAGGGAAGTTTTCTGCCAACAGATCTTCAACTATTCTGTGTTTTCTGTTATCCCTCCCTGTTTTGGAACTCCAATCACACGCAAGTTATTCCTCTTGATAGATTCCCACATGACTCTTAGAGTTTCTTCATTTTTTTTTTTTTAATTCTTTTATCTAATTTTCCTTCAACTATATTGGTGTCAATTCCCTTATCCTCCACCTCCTCCACTTTTCATTCCAATTGCTCGATTCTGCTCCTCTGACTTCGTATTGAGTAGTCTAATTCTGTAATTTTACTGTTAATCTTTTGGATTTCTACATGCTGTCTCTCTATGGATTCTTGCAGCTTATTAACTTTTCCACTATGTTCTTGAATAATCTTTTTGATTTCTTCAACTGCTTTATCAGTGTGTTCCTTGGCTTTTTCTGTAATTTGCCTTATTTCATTTCTGAGGTCATCCCTGATGTCTTGAAGCATTCTGTAAATTAGTTTTTTTATTCTGCATCTGGCAATTCCAGGATTGTATCTTCATTTGGGAAAGATTTTGATTCTTTAATTTGGGGAGTTGTAGAAGCAATCATGGTCTGCTTCTTTATGTAGTTTGATATCGTCTGCTGTCCCCGAGCCATCTATAAGATATTGTAATGATTTATTTTATATTTACTCACTGAGTCTTTTCTTGTTTTGTTTTCTTTCAGTATACGTAGATGGGCTACTAGATTGTGCTGTCTTGATTGTTGTAGCCATTGAATCACTTATGTCCTATTACCAGGTGGTTTGGGCTGTTACCAGATATATAAACCTAAGAGTGCATTCACAATTCTTGAGGAGAATCTGATTTTGGGTTACGAATTGTGTGGTGTATACTGTCACCTGTTCACTTAGAGGAGTAGTGGTGATAGTTGTGTACACACTTGGGGCACAGGATGCTGACAGGCTTCCCCCATGTGCCAGTGAGGTAGGTGTGTCTGTATTCCTAAAGCACTTTGGTGGGTGGGCTTTGCAGCTGTACCTTAGGAACCCAATGCGTGTACCTCTACAGATTGGTAGGTGTCACTCTCCTCAGACCCCTATGGCAGGAGGCTAGTTGGTTTGGGTGGAGCTTCAGCCCTCACTTCCCTATTGTGGGTCAGTGAGGGCTCTGTTTAATAGGTAGAGATTTCAGACCTGGGAAACTTGTCTTTCCAGTAATCTGATAAAACAGTTACAATCAGATCCCTATCAGAATGCCTTTGCATTATAATAGCCATCTTGTTCCCTGTAGGGATGAAAGCCCAAGACTGTGGATCTCATATGCTTGGCTGGAGCTGGTTCTGTATTTTTAGACAAATTTTGGGAAGTCAGGGAAGGATTTTCGATCCCTGGTTTTTTTGTAGCTGCTTCTCTCAGGTCAGGAGAATGGGTTAGCAAAAGACCAAAAAAAAAAAAAAACAGAACAAAAAATGGCAGAGCACTTCACTCTCTGGCCCAGGAAATTCCAATGTTAAGGAAGCTGCCTGGGAAGAGGAGGGTGGGGATCAGATAGATAGGAGAGAGTAGCACCCAGGAATATAGACAAAGTTACTTATCTTGCTTGGTGATGACTCTTTCATCTGAGATTCTTGAGGGGTGTGTAGCCTGTGTGTGTTGCCCGGGTCGAGATTGTCTCCGAGGGTCAGGCCTGCATCCTCTGCTTCTGCTGTCTCAGAAGCCGTGGTCAGTTCCTCTGTTCCCAGTCCAAAACCCAGCGCCAAGTTTCCCTGGCTAGAATGCCGCACTCCAGGGTCCAAGACCAGTCACTGCCTCCCAATGAGTTCTCCTCATGTCAGCCACGTTGCTGCGCTGCCTGCGTGCACTGGCTGGGCATCCCCCAAGGTCCCTTCAGGAGGCTAGGGCTGTGTCCTGTGTTTGCGCCATCTCAGGAAGCTGTGCTCAGCTCCCCTGCACCTAGTCCAAAGCCCGGCGCCAAGGTTTTATGACTGGGATTCTGGCTCCATGCTCCGAAAACAGTCGCTGCTCCCACGTGGTTGCTCGTTCTCTCATTCGCCGCATAATTGTGCAACCTGTTTGTGCTGGCTGAGTCGCTGTCACTCAGGTCAACTCTTTAGATCTGTGTTTGATGGTCAGGGTTCATAGATTGTCATGTATGTGATCGGTTCACTTTTTTTCCAAGCCTTTGTTGCAAGAGGGATCCGAGGTAGCTTCTACCTAGTCAGCCATCTTGGCCCCGCCTCAAAAAGGGTATTTTAAGTAGCTCTGCCAGCAGCTTACCACAGGGACCAATGGCATCTGCAAGAATGACATCAATCCTTGATTGTTGTGATTTCATCATTAGTTTCTTAATGAAAACTAGATTTTTCAAGAGCTGTTGAATACAATCAGAATATTCCCCAGTGATTTCTTGGACTACTGAAAAATATGCCCAAAATGTGTCTTTTGGCAGATCATTTGATGATTTCCTGGTCCATTTCCTGAAAAGAAACTCAAAATCATCTTTAGTGAGAGATGTAGGATAAACTTCAAATTTAATAGCAGATGGTGTGTTGGGATCAATAAGAATGGAAGCTGAAGATGTTAGAACAGTCACCTCATGACCCCTCTGAATAAGTTCATCCAGTATTGTCTTTATATTGATCCAATGACTATATTCCGTTGGCCACACCAGCACTTTTCCACAAGTTCCACAGTTAAAGCAACAACTCAGTTGTATTAGCAGAAGTGACATCCATTTCATAGACATCCTGTTCAAATGAATTCGTCTTTTCAAATTGCTGTTCCCTTTTGCTATTGCTCATACTTATATTCCAGGAGAAATCAATCAATAGTCAAAATACAAGTCTTACAGGCAAAGTAGACACATCACATAAATAACCAGAGCATACCAAGATCAAAAAAAGCAAAGGGGAGATGACCTTGTGTTTTATGCGGGTACTTAATATCCTTTTTATCGTAAGTGCTATCACACAGCTAAGAGTCGAGGACCTAACATTTGGGTGTCATCTGTGTTATATAATAGTTTCTAAAATAGTGTTAAGAACTGTGGCAGTTTGAAGTCACATGTGACTGCAGTCTCCTTGACACAAGAACTAAAGAAAAAGTAATTATACAATTGCATTAAGATATTTTTGGATATCATGGTTCAAGACTTTTTGTATCTAGCAAAATCTTTATTGACATATAATTCATATACCAAAAAATTCATCAATTTAATTGTACAATTCAATGGTTGTTAGTATATGCACAGAGTTGTACAAACACCACCACGATTAATTTTAGAACATTTTAGCCCGTCCAAAAAGGAATCCTGTGTCCCTTACCCATCTTCTCTCAGTCTTCCCAGCCTCCTTCTCCATCTAGCCCTAGGAAATTGCTAATCTACTTTCTGTTTCTATAGATTTTTCTATTTTGGACATTTCATATAAATGGAATCATATACTTTTTTTTTTTTTGTGAGTAGGTTTTAAGATTTTTCTATGTTATATAAATTGTTGTCATTGTTCTTAGGTACCATCGAGTCAGTTCCCACTCATAGCGACCCTATGTGCCACAATCCTGTGCCATGCTCACAATTGTTATGCTTGAGCCCATTGTTGCAGCCACTATGTCAGTCTATCTATTTGAGGGTCTTCCTCTTTTCCACTGACCGTGTACTTTACCAAACATGATGTCCTTCTCCAGAGACTAATCTATCCTGACAACATGTCCATAGTATGTAAAACACAGTCTCACCATGATTGCTCTAAGGAGCAGTCTGGTTGTACTCTTCCAAGACAGATTTGTTTGTTCTTTTGGCAGTCCATGGTATATTCAATATTCTTCATAATACCACAATTGAAAGGTGCCAATTCTTCTTCGGTCTTCTTTATTCATTTTCCGGCATTCACATGCATATGTTGCGATTGATAATGCCATGGCTTGGGTCAGGTCCACCTTAGTTTTCAAAGTGACATCGTTACTTTTCACTTGGTTGACTATAATCAAGACAGATAATGAAAAGTGTTGTCAAGTATGTGGAGAATCTAAGTAATGGTGGTGAAATAATTTGTGGAGAGATAGTGAAATAATGACCCAATGTGAAGAATGTAATCAAGGTCACTGAAATGTACAAGTAGAAATTGTTGAATGAGTGTGTGTTTTGTTGTGTCTATATTTTCAGCAAAAACAAACCTTTTTAAAAAGAATTAGTATTAGAAAAAAAGAATGTGGAGAAATTGGAACCCTTATACATACCATTCTGGAAAACAGTCTGGCATAAAGTTACCATATGATCCACCAATTCTACCTCTGTGTATTTTCCCAAGAGAAATGAATACATGCATTCACACAAACCTTGGAAATCAATGCTCATAAATAGCATTATCCATGAATAGCATAATAGTCAAAAAGTGGAAAAACCCAAATGTCTATAAACTGATTACTGAATACACAAAAGTGGCATATCCACACAAAGGATATTAAAAAAAAAAAACCCTGTGCTAGACAAAAATTAAAAAATAATGCCCTGTATTTATATAACATACAACTTATTGTAAGATTTGCAATATGATCTTTCTGATCAATAAATACATTTAGGTTTTTCTCAACCTAGACCACTTTGATCCTATTGCATTTCCCTGATGTGTAAGCTTCAGGGGAACTTGTGGTTTGTTTTACCCATTTTCTATAAAATTTTAATTTGTATTCTTTGTGCTGTTACAGATTAAACTCAGTCATTGTTTTCCTAGGTCTAAAAGAAAAAGATTATGATATCATTTTCACATCTGCCAGAGGATGCAATATTTCCATATTAGGAGTGTAGGGAGGATGGGACAATGGGTTTCGGAAGAGAGAAAGAATAAGATATGCTCATCTCAAGTATTATTATTTGGAATAATAATCATAATTTCAATCTGTGTTCAACAAACACGTTGAATTTCACAACATATCTGTAAGGCAGCTAAGTGATGCTGTGTCTTGTTTTGAAACACACGGTACAGTTATTAAACTGGTTCAATATTATCATAACTTAAATTGAGACAGTGCTTTCATTATCAAAGGGTTAAAATGAGAGTGAAAGTAAACAGTGGAGCCTTTTCAAAGGGTCATGAAGAAAAGAGAATTAGCTACCGAATTCAAAGAATTTCCCAAATACCTCAACTTTATAGTGGGGAGCAAGTGAGAACTGTTATATTTCTTTGTTGTTAGTTGCTGTCATATCGATTCTGATTCATGGTGACCCCATGTGTGCAGAGTAGAACTGCACTATAGAATTTTCAAGGTTGGGACCTTTCAGGAGCAGATTGCCAGTCCTGTCTTTCGAGGCACCTCTGGGTGGGTGTGAACTGCCAACCTTTCAGCTAGTGGTGCAGTGCTTAATGCTTGCACTACTAAATTCCACATAAATTCTATTTGGAAATGACTTAAACTCAAAGAAGGCAAATGTCTTTTAAGAGAGAAATGATGCTGAGGCTGATTGCACAATAGAGTTTTGTGGGTTGGATTGTGTCCCTCTGAAAAATATATTCAAGTCTTAAACCTTGTTGCCTGTGAATATGACCTCATTTGGCAATAATGTCTTTGCAGATGTAATCAACTTACAATGAGGTCTGTGATGATTAATGTCATGTGTCAACTTGACCAGACCATGATTCTCAGTATTATGTAATCATCCTCCATTCTATGATTTGATGTAATTATCCTTCCATTTGTGATTTTGCATAAGTAATATAATGTAATCACCTCCATGATATGATCTGATGCAATCAGCCAATCAGTTGTAAGGATGTCTCCTTGGGGGTGTGGCTTGCACCCTATCTATCATCTGACTATCTATCTATCTATCATCTATCTATCTATCTATCTATCTATCTATCTATCTATCTATCTATCTATCTATCTATCTATCTATCTATCTATCATCTATCTATCTATCATCTATCATCTATCTATCTTCTATCTATCTATCATCTATCTATCTATCTATCTATCTATCTACCTATCTATCTATCATCTATCTATCTGTCTCTCTGTCTGTCTGTCTATCTGTCTGTCTGTCTGTCTACCTACCTACCTACCAACCTATATATCTATCTATATACATAGGTGTTCTGGCAAAGGTTGTTTACTTGCTCTAGATCCTGTTTCTAGCTTTTCATCATTAGAGCTCTGATTCTTGGCAGTTGAGCCAGTGGCTGGTTGACGAACCTTCCAAATTTAGGACTTGCCAGCTACCAAAGCCCTACGGGCCAGCAGCCTGCGATCTGACTTGCCAATTCTTGGTTTGTCACCCCCTGCAACCACTGAGTCAGGAAAATCTTCCAGCGAACATCTGACCCATGAACTTTGGAACTGCAAGCCTCCACAACTGGGTGAGCCATTTCCTTGAGATTAATCCCTACTCTCTCTCTCTATCTGTATCTATACATATGCTTTGCTTGTTTCGCTTATCTAGAGGACCCATCCAAAGTCATTTGGTACTCAGAATGGTTCTAGAGAATCAAAAACATAAGGATGAGTTTTCTAAATTGGCTCACTAGTCTGACTTGACTTGAAACAAAAAATAGTTACCAATGAGTCAACACAGACTCATGGTAACCCCATTTGTGTCAGTCAGAGTAGAAGTGTGCTCCACAGGGTGTTCAATGGCTGGTTTTTCAGAAGTAGATTGCCAGACCTTTCTTCCAAGGCACCTCTAGGTGAACTTGAACTGCCACTCTTTCAGTTCGCAGTTGAGCACATTAACCATTTGCACCACCAGTTTAACTACTGACTATTTTTCTTTCTAGAAATGTTATGTTTGCCTTAAGTCTCTGAGAATTTAAAAAACTCTGTTTCTGTGCCCTGCTCTAATTGTTCCATATGCTCTATCTCTTTGAGAGTAAGGTTTTCCATCTGTTGAATTTGATATCTCTTGTGGTTTTGAATTTTCTCCATATTTTGTAGTTTTGGTTCTGTGCTTATCTTGGGGCTGTCTTCTTCACTGCTTCCTGTATTTGTGCTGGGAGAGAGGAATGAAAGAGCACTCTGCAGTAAGAGCTTCTATGTCCAAAGCACTATAATGGTTTCAACACTTCCAAGAACAAATATGAACATGCAGGGAACAATGAAGCCTATGAGTGTTTACAGTGTGCAAATGTTTGGGGTTGGGGTGTCATGAGAAAAGAAGATGGTAAAGAAAACCAGAGAAAGGTGGAAGAAAGCAGACAGGTGGCATCCTCTTTGAAATATATACCTATAGAGATAAGTCAGAGTAATACGCCATCCTGATGCCTACCCAGGCAGTAGATGGAAAACTCACATGTGGTTTCTAGGGACATGGTTAAGTACTTGGCTGCTTTGTGAAAGACCTGGTGATCTACCTCCATAAAAATTACTGCCAAGAAAACTCTCTGGGGCAATTTTACTGTGTCACATGGCTTTGCTATAAGTCAACAATCCATTCAAAGGCACCTAAAAACAAGAACAAGAAAAACTCCTCTAAAGAAAAGCAGAATTAGCATCATTGAGAGAGAAGCCAACTCTGATGCCAGTTCTGTGGAGGTAAAGTCACTACTGTTGTGAACAAAGCTCTTTGTGAGCATGACTGCATCTGGCTCATAAGAGTTTTACTGAATAGCCCATCCCAGCCTCATCACTGCCCATAAGCTATATCCATTGTTCCCACCTTTCCTCCTCTAGAATCAAAGAGGAGATTCCAGAATAATCATGATAAATTTCCAAATTACATAGTGGTGATTACTCAGGAGGCACTGTGCCGTGTGATTTATGTACATTATCTCTTTGAATTTACACAGCATCTCTGTGAATTAGGTATGATATTATACCCACTTTTTATTGGATAAAACCAAAATACATAGATACTATGTAGCTCTCCCCAGGTCCAACAGAACCATGATTTAAACCTAGGCAATTCTGCTCCATTATACAATCCTATGCCATCCCAAACAAATGCAGTGCTTGACAGAAGAGAAGCTGATACAGGAGAAATTAAGGAATTTTCCCCAGGCTGTACTGATAACAAAGGGCAGACACCAGGTTAGAAAGTGTCTTCAGTTTTGACCTCTAACCCTAAGTTTTTAACAGGATCGTCCAAAACTGATACCAACCAAAAAGTGAAGGAGATTTAGAAATTAAGGCCTGATAATACAAAACATAGTTAAAGAAAGAAGGGCCCATGAAAGGTGTTCTTGGCGTAGTGGAGTGAGTTGAAATACAGAATTTAGGCTTTTTTTTTTTCCCTGTATCCCTTTATGGTTTTTCAGTCTCTTCAGGCTCACTCATGAAGTTATAGCTCTTCAGAGAAGGTAAGAAATGCTACCAAGTGTAGCAGATACTGGAGCCACCTATATTTGCAGAAGTCAGAATCACCATCCTGTGTTTATTTCCTGATAAAGGTCAGCACATCAAATAAGATACTGTATAGCCAGGTGACATGAAGTTAACCCCAGAACCAGCTCTTTGCTCCTTATTAGAACATAGTAAAAATTACAGGGTCTCACAGATCTCCAGTTACTCTTGATATAAACTTTGGACACTTTAATAATGATTATCTAGAATACCCCTAAATTGTATTACAACCAAAAGGAAAACATTGTCACTATATCTTTTAAGAGAAAAATATACATTTTATTTCATACAAATAAATGTGTTCATTTGCTCTGCACTTGAAATGATGACAAAACAATCATTTTAGGAAAACCTATCTTTGATATGTTTTCATCGTATCCAGCTTCATAAGTCAAAATTTTCAAAAGTATTTAGAATACAACTTCTTCTAAAGCAGTGAATGATGGCAATGATTTGCAAAACAATTTGGGTAAAAAACTAGAAGGTAGGTGGATAAAACCAGCTGAAAAATTATGTAAGGACTTGTTCAGATGTGAAATAAAAAGTTCTGAGGATGTGACTTTAAAAAATTGTTTATATGGTGTTTTGACTCATTTGAGATATAAAAAGGAGCCCTAGTAGCACAGTGGTTAAGAGCTCAGGTGTTAACAGAAAGGAGGTTGGCGGTTCAAACCCAAGAGCCACTCCTTGGGAGGAATACCTGGCATTGCAGCCTAAGAAACCTGCTGGGGCAGTTCTACACTATGCTATAGGGTTGTTAACAGTTGGAATGACCTGATGACAAAGGCTGTTT